>NC_139655.1:6760706-7182273 GCF_951799395.1 Argentina silus | reverse complement strand
CATAGACAGGCAGACACCTCGAGCGAACAACCCAAGGCGCCTATATTGCTCATTAGCAATAGGATTAAGACATGTTTATTTATATAGGAAAACACTGTGGGTAAACATGGGCTTATTTATTAATTTACCCTTCACATCCAGTTCATGTGTTTGACAGACTGGATTGGGGGAATTGAAGCGGGCGAGGAGAGCACTGTTTGAAGTTCTCGTGCGAACATCTGCAGTGAGTTGGGGTGAACTGAGACTCACGGGTTGGTGGGGACCGTGGTCCCCGAGCAGAATATCTTAGGAGGGAAGGATCTGCCCCAGACCGAAGAGAGGAACACGCATGACCTGAGATATTGCATACACCATAGTCCTCTCTTCATGGACTGGAACACCTTCACATTTCAAAGCTGCTGGTTGACGCCATATGAATGAATGATGGACTTGACAATGAATACCACAATTACATAGGTGGCTTGGATATGTTTACCAGCATTGTACACTATGCAATTATACTTGCTTAATTGCATTGCTTGGTCATGGTAATGTACTCTAAGGTAGTCTGTTCTCTAAGTGCTGTTTATACTGTAGCTTCTGGTTGCTGTTGTTGACCTTTGAACAATGTCTGTGATAAACCTTGACCTCTTTCCGCTCTGACGATCCTGCCAAACCAACAGTTCAGTGTCCAACTCACACTTTCACTCCTCTGGGTACCTCTGTTGTAAAAATTCAGGACTATAGGCCTTGACTCTCAGGACCAACTTATCTACAGAACAATTTGATAGGAAAACGAAGCTGCCCTAATCAAGGAGTGAAGTTCTCTCTTGCATGATGCAAACATAGCAAATTCCGATTCCAAACATCATGTGCTGTACTTAATAAAATGTATCTTTGCTGAATTTCACTGTCAGACATTTCCCGAACTCTGGTGTTTTCAGGGACACAGAGATGATAATGAGATGGACTACAATAAGGTCACAGAGAGAACTCTACTGAGAAATAGCTCTTTACCAAAAAGGGAGATGATTAGACCAGCTTGAGCAATTTAAAATGTATGGAGTGAGTGGGTGATAAATAAAAGATCAGATATTATCTATCTATCTATCTATCTTTAATTAATATTACTGTAATGCATGATTTTTTGATCAGGCTGGCCCAAAGCAGGGGAGAAATAGGCGATTGCATATGGTTTATTTTGGATTATTTTCTAGTTATTATTCGGAGTGCTTATTGCTTCAGTGCTAGCCGTTGGCATGACTAGCAGCACAGCCGACAGTGCAGCAAGGGAGATCATTCAAAGTTGGGAATCACAGAATTCGTTTCATTCTTTTATTTTTTTTTGTGTGTTTGGTGCTGTTCAATACAAGACAGACACACTGGCTACATAGTTTCAAATAATTTATATGCCTACTGTATAGCCCTACCCCAGGATTTGTATCAATATGACAGCAAAATGAGGTAATTACAACTAATTACAACTAAAACACCAATGACTTAAGCTAAGATCTCGCCTAGGGACCCCAAATTCATTAATGTAACCATAATAGTTCTCACACCTCATGTTTATTTATCTAAACTGAATATTTGTGCATTCGATACACTTTGATTTGTTATTTCATTTTTTTTTTTTTCCTGCTCGCCTGACTGAAAATTAAATCTGTTCAACAATGAATGAAGTTTGCATGGTCTAAAGCACACTATTGAATATCAGCAGCCATTTGGATGGTGTGATCCAATTTTTCCTCAGGGTCTCCCAACTTTTCACAAGCATAATTAAGGGCAGTGAACTTTTCAGCGGTGCAGTGGCAGAGAGAATACAGTGACAGCAGAAGTGTGTTCTTTTTTTCAGTAGTGTAGGCCTCTACTTTTCGAGGGAGTGTTGATAGAGGTTTAATGAGTATGCATGCCACCCAGAGCTCCTTCAAGGTGACTTTATTTCCTTGTTGCTGATTGAATCAGCCAGGTAAGAACACACAGAGGCGAATCAGCCAGGTAAGAACACAAGATGTTGAAGATAATATATATAGACAAAGGTCTTTATCAGTCAGTGACACGATTAAGATATCTCCAGTCATAATGGTTTGCTAAGAGAAGCAATGTACAACAGTCCAAGCGTGCTTAAGCGCAAGATCAGGATCAATATTGTAACTGTGTTCTTACTGTGTCCTATAATCAGACATTCAGACATGTATACAATACTCTGTACCAACCTAAAGCTTGCTAATTTTATAGAGCCTGCCATTTTGGTTAATGATTACAGCTTTATTAATTGCTTGGAGAAAGCTGTGTCGTTGTATAACTCTTACAGAGATTATATCTGGAATATCGATTGCCAGGTTAAATAAAATAATATTCTGTGCTGCTGTGCAAGTGTCTGATTTATGGTTAAATCGTATATTTAACATACCACCCTATTCCAGTGTCAACACAATAAACTTAGACATCAACATTGGCTGTGGAACCTCAAAAAAGGAAATAAGCTCCTAGTAGAGCAGTTTGTGTGCAGAATTTTCAGAGACTCATCCAATTCTTTGTTATCTGACTACAAAGCCAAAGAAGAAATACGTCTGGTAATTATGATATTTTCATCTGTCAAAATAGCTTAGGCATTATAGCTCTGAATGCATTTGCATGTCATCACTTCCATGAACAAAGACATGCAAAGGTGTGGCTGAGAGTGGTTCCTTACAGTATATCTGCACACCATAGGTTGTGGAGAGGAAGGCTGGTCCCCTCCACTGCCTAGTGACTGATGTTTGATTGACAGAGAACACAGTGGATTCACCTAAGCTGCTGACCCCACCTCTCTTTCACCTTCTGTCTCCTCCTCTCTCTCTCTCTCTCTCTCTCTCTCTCTCTTTCTCTCTCTCAGACACAGAAAGGTTGAAACCTGATGAGGGCCAAATCCGGGGTGGAATGGCTGCGGGCAGCGACCTGTTCTAGAGGGGGTCACTGAGAAACAAAGGCCATTCAGGTAAGGACTGAGACAGGCTCCCATGTAGATAAGACAGCGAATAATGTACTAGCGCTTGCATTGTCAACGTTAAGAAATACTCTCAGCCAAATGCTGGGGGTGTTGTTTCAGTCAGGAAAGAGAGGAAAAACAGATTGACAGGTGAGTAAACACACTAAAGCCCAATAGACCTTCCAGAAATTACTACCAGTGTTGAAAATATTCCATACAGAGGTGATAATCCTCTTCATGGCAGCTAAGCTTGAGCAAAATCAAACTTACAAACACATAAAAACGACTTGAAACACTCCACCTCTCTCTCTCTAAAATACATGTTTGTTTTTTTTCAAAATAGACCCATTTGCTCCTAGGCAATCGATATGTTATGTGTCGATTAGAAGCTTTTCCTCAAAACCAAAGGACATAGAAGGAATGTTGATCAGAGCTGAGTCACTTCAGTTAAACCCTCAACTTGCATGGAAATATAAACCTCCAGCTGACCTATCACACTGGTTTTTTCCTTGAAGCTGGTCTTGAGGGCCCTGATATGTGTAGTGTATTTCTCCATACTGATTGAAAAGTTCCTATATTGCACAGAATGCATCACTTTGCTGCAATTCATCAGCAATTCAGAGAATCACACAAACAAACAGCTTCAATATCATCCTACATAGGATGCAAATGTATTGTAAATCTGTGTAACTAGTAGTACTTTAATGATGGACAATTTCAGTGCTTTCCTGGTGTCTGTCAGTCATGCCAAAGGGGACTGCATAACTGATAGGGATTGAGGGCATTTTGTATGGTAATGCGAATGTAGATTTTTTTCCCTCTAACCTCTCCAAGTTTCATGTTGGAAAGCAAGAGAAGAGAGAAATCATTACTATTTAATAGTCACTGCCGTGAGTCTGTGTCAGGAGAGGTATATAAAATGTAAGAGTGTGCTTGCCAATTCTCCTTTATTTGTGCTTACAGTTCCAGTGTTCCCTCATCCCACACTGCACTCTGAGCAATAACAGAGAAAGTCCAATCTCAGAAGTTCTGTGTCACTGGCGTAGCCTGTTAGCATTTAAGAAACCCTCATATCAACACAAAATATAATTGAGCTGGTTTGAATCTGACCAGCCCTGTTTGGTTTCCACACTTCTTTCCTCCCCTCCCCCACCTTCCCCTCTCTCTTAGCAGTTTTCACTCTTCTATCTGAAATGTCATTCTTATGCCTTTTGTATCTACAGGCCTTTTAGGTATTGAATGCTGCTTTATATCCCTGTACCTCTCTCTCTCCCTCTCTCCCAAATCCCTCTCTCACCCACTCTAGGGCCTAATTATGAGGTAGCTTCAAATAAATACATTTATTTTTACATAGAATAAAAAATAAAGACCTGCACAACCCATTCTTGACAATGGGCAAAATTATATTCTCAGATAGATCTTATTCAGTGGGGGCACTTAGGGATTGGACAGGCCAGATATTTTCTGGGTGCAGTAATTGTGTCTCATTAATTCATACAGTAATGCAGGGTAGCTATACAGGCTATGCAATTAGCAGGCTGAGCCCTGAATAGGCCAGTTAATCAGGGGACAAAGGCTGAGGCTCAGCGACCATGAGGCCCAAAGGAAGTGTTGCCATTGTCAGGAACATACCATGATGCCTTCATTTAGGACCAATCAGTGAGAGGTAGAATACAGGGGGTTTCATCCCTCTAAACTACTTCCTGCTTTTCTTCCTGTCTTCTAAATTAGTGTGGTGTAATACCAGATTAAGATGGCTTTTACCCCAGATGATGATGATTTTTAGAGGAGAGAATGTTTAATTGAAGAATTCAAATGGACATAGTTTAGAACACTTTGAACACCTTTTTAGATCAGTTGGCTTTTGAAAGATGGGAACTTAAGTACAAGTGTTTTCTTTTCAATGGGATAGTGGTTGTTGTGTATTATCAATTCATCTCATTGGTACAGTACGCCTACGTCTCAATTTTTTCGTAGTCACGTTCACCTGCTCATGGAGACAAGACAACATCTTGAGTACGCCCAGACCTGTTCTCACCCCTCCCCCCTCATCCCCCTCTCTGCGTGCCCCAGCCCACACTCAAATCTGTCGACTCAGGAGTCTGGGAGACCTTTTGCCATCTCGGAAGGGTGAGGAGGAAAAGAGAATAGCAGATACTATGTTATCTTCCCCTCCCTCTCCCTCCCTGCAGCTTTATCTTTCATCCCTGCTAATCACATCGGCAGCCAGCTTCGGCAGAGAATAAATGAACTCTCCTGGTCATTAAAATTAAGCATTGAATTATTGACATGTAATTAGCCTGGCTTTTTGAGGGAGACACTGAAAACTTTCTCCCTGCGGTGAGGAAGAAATAATATGACTGCTGTAGTCATCAGAACTAAGAAAAACATGCCAGAAATCCCAACTTGGAAAATCCTATTTATCACATAATAAGTGCACTAAGCCTGGTTCCATCTAATTTTTCTGAGTTTATTCCCATAAGGGGTAGTATCTTCTGCTCGTTATCTCCTTCGTTATGCTGAAAGCTGCGCTGTCGTTGGATTATGTTGTGGATTATGCTAATGTGGCAAAAACACATGCAGACAACTAACTTAAGGTGTGCTTGCCAAGTATTTATGAGTGCAGTATCCTTATTTACTCATCTTGTTTCTGTTTATTTGTCATTATGCATTCCATATTCTAATTTCATAATAGCTGTGCAGATTTGGCCAAAACTCTATTTCTGTTGATTCCCCATCCCTCAAGCACAATAAGTATGACAACATGTCAACAATGTCCATCTGGGTATATTTGAAAGAATTGTGCAAAATATACACTTTACATTGGAGCTACCAATTACAGTGACAAATGCCACATAGTATTTTAAATAGCGAGAAAAACTTACACAGATTAAATACAAATTTGTAGTCTTTTCATTTTAGCAGACCAGGAGTTTGACAAGCTGTTTATGTTAAGCCTAAGTAAATCAAATTCAGAATTTGCTTTCCGACTAATCTCATTTTGTTTACCGCTAACACTAAGTACATTAGCATCTCCATTGCCTGACTGTATTTGCTCTATTTACTAATACTGTACTGGATTTCAGTTAAATGGGGAGTCATATTTTGAAATGATGGTAACCTACTGTATATTCATGAAACCTTGACATAATCTGACATTGAGACAGGGACCCAGTGCAGGGTGAACTGGATACTTCTGGGTAAGAAGTGACAGCAGATGAAGTTGGTGTTTATATGAGGAAATGAGTCACCACAATAAAGGAAATGATAAATCCCCCACAGGACATCAAAATGTACACAATAGGAAACAATGGTTTGTTTAGATCATTCTGGCAGTCTCTTAGCGGAGGTTTACATATGGAAGTAAGGTCAGTTGACCCTAAGTTAGGATGAAACATTAGGTTAAAGGTCATGGTGTTTCCAGGCGGTTGTAGTGTGTGTCCAGGCCATTCAGAGTGAATGGAAGCAGTATCAGATCTCACCTTCTCTGTGGCTCTCCTGTTCCAGAGGTTGACCACGTCCCAGTTTCCCATAACCTGGCCTCTATGGCTCATTAGGCAGCCATATCACAGCTCCCCAGCTCGCAGGGTCCTGATGTGATCTGCAGGTTCTAGCAGCTTCCACTGTGCACCTGGATGGATATAGGTTTCCATGTCCAGAATAGTGTACGCAAGTGTGTTTTTTTTGTGTTTTTTTTTTACTTGTATGTACTGTGGTTGTAATATACCAGTTTTAGAGGGTGAATGCACGCTGTGCCTTATTCCACTTGTGTAATAACAAAAAACCATTACTACATAATTACAAAGCAATTACTTCATACTATGTAAAAAACAATGTTGTTACTGTATTAGTTAGTACACAGGTGTAAGAGCAACTTTGGCTTAAAAAAAGGGCTTATACTGGCTCTTATTCAGGCAGCATATTGTAATAAATAAAAACAATATTTGAGGAGGTGAGCCAGATAAGGCTTTACAACTAAATACCCATGGAGACAAAGATGTGTTTTTTGTCTGACGGTAGATATTTTCACCAGCTGTTTCTCTTAATTTTCATCCTAACATCCTAAGAAGCAAATCTTTGTCTTATCGAAGGTGCTAATGATTGTTTGGCTGCCAGTGCAAACAAATGATTAACATGAGTGTTAACGAATTGCCTCATTTGACTTAGCGAACTCATCCCATTGTCTTGCTAATGGGCCCCAGTGTGAGCAGATTGCCTGACACATTTACTATCTATAGAGATAATGTTAAAATTCCACTAAGTAAACAAAAGCTATAGCCAGCTACTTAGCTTGTGACTGCCCCAACAACCTGCTTCTAAAATTGTAGTAAAAACCAGTTGTTGAAAAACAGCTATTTATTCCGTATTATACCAATTGAATCTTTTTCTACAGCTTGGTATCCATTGGCTTTTGTGCACATTGGTATGTATATGGCTATACCAACAGGTCACATGTGCTCCAGTGATGAAAGACTAAATAGGATTCCTTCACTTCATGCCTGTGCTTGATTTTCTTCCATTCTACGAGGATCAAACACAACCCATACCAACTGTAGCTCATTCAGTCACCAAGGAGTTTTAGTGGTGAAGCATTTTTGCCCTGTGGCAATGCAATCTCAATATCCCAATGCAATTATCAGGATGAGACGGTTCTTCTCCATGGCAAAGGCCAAAGATTCCTGCCATGGTGCTTGGTTCTATTATATTTCCATGGACTTCAGGGCCTCTTCAGGGCCCACACAACCCAGCACATCTCTGGAGAACTTGTTTTGCATTTCCGTTTATTCTCGTTCTTCTTCTTCTGCTGGACAACCTTTTGAAAGAGGGGAGACAACAAACATTTGCTGTTTTCTAACAAAAATCTGCAATAATGATCACATAAAAAATCATAGTGAATCAACAATGGGATATTTGCAATTTATTATCTATTGGTCGTGCCCAATGAATTATGTTTGCCAGCATTGCTCACACATCTTAGCACATGGTGTGACAGGGAGACACCAACTCTGCAGGGTGAACCCAGTCACAGTTGCTGATATCTAGGTTAGTTTCATCTGATTAGCTTCATAGAGGCAAAACATTGTGTGCGAAAACAAAAAGTCAGTGTCCGGGTAACAGAGGATGACACATTGAGTAGCTAGAATATCTTCTGCTTCAGTGCCCCAGTGGTTAGGATGTAAGAAAAACTGACAACAGCACCAACAAACTACAATAACACCCTTCATTGATAAACGGCATTGTCATGGGAGGAGACACCAGATATGAGCTACTTGTCCATTTGGACTTTTGATTCATTTTTAAATTCCCTGCTTTCATGTTGTGTCCTAATTCTTTATGCAAAACCAATTCCAGAGAACACAGCTGGATTGCTGCTTGGCTGGTTAAAAATTAATGGGGCTGTCTATGTCGGAGCATTATGTTACTTTTTAACCACACACTTCGTTATATATTCAATCTCAGGAAAAAAACACCACATTCCTTTACCTTTAGCTGTGCCTTGCTGCCTTGTGCACATTTCTTTCTGTTCATTCTGATGCCGAAGTTTCATCTTAATTGGGATTTCTGTCGAGGTGTTCCACCGAGTGCCAAACAACAGAGCTTTACCACCTCTAATATTTATTAATTATTTCAGCTGTGAAACGGTGGGAACTCTTATTAGGCAACCTAATTTAAGGGGTGACCACCAGTCCAATTAGGTCTAATTGGTGGTTGATAAAGCGGCCTTCAGAGGCAACCTGTGTTGACGCCGGCACATCCTCACACACCCTGATGCGCCTCCATGTGTGAGTGCTGCAGACCTGCCGAGGAAAAGTTCATGTTAAATTCCTGCAATTACATAATAATGAGATTGTTATATTATGCGTGGTGACAGTGCTGGTATATTCATCTGCGTTCAGCGGACCAGAGGGGGCTGACATCATGAGGAGACAAGCGATGGCAGGGGCTAATTCAGCAAGTCCTCTCCCACAAAGCCTTGCACAATGCCCCTAGTATCTACCTATTGTCTCAGGGCCTGGACCACCCTGCTCACCCCTTCAGTCACACACACAATGGACCCTGGTGGACCTCGGACACTCACTGGAGACTGGCCGTGCTCTTCGCCCTGACAGCATCTGATCAGACCTCATGTGTTTGTGCTGAGGATCATGATTGCAGGCTGTGTTAACTTACATAAGCATGTCTATGTGGTTCTTTGGGTTTGGTCTTGGGTGTTTATGTCATTAGCTGTTGTGTAGGTGACTAGATAATCTCAGGCCCATATCAGTTCTTTAGTGCTTTTGTGTCAGGCCCATGTCAGGCTACATCTTTGGCAGTATACAGTACATTTCAGTAGTCACTACATTAGAGAGATGGAGGCATGTTGTGTTTAGCTGTGTGGGTGAAGCACCATAGTTTTTGGGGATGGAGGGCTGTCACTGTTGACATCTCCTCACTTTGATGATTCAATCTGTGCCCGCTAATCACAAGGCGGGAGAGGGGGAGTCTGTGCAGTTCCACCAATCCACAAGCAGCAGGAAAGATTAAAGTGACTTCCTATCAGCACTGCGCCAAGTACCAGGGGAAATATATAGCATTTCACTCCACTAATGTTTCCTCTTTGGGTTTGAGTGGGGACTCCATATCTGATTGGACAGTCTTTGGGTTTGGAACGTGATGTAAGGAGACACAGGGGCCTTTGAAATGGCTGACGCACCATTAGCAATTATAAACACTGAAGTTTATGTTCCCTCCATGCTGTCTGTATGAGTATGTGTTTCTGGTTTTTCATGTGGTCAGAACTCAATATGTTCCCATTTCAACAGAAGCGTGTGGTAAACCCAGAGAGTGAGGACTTTAAGGTTGCTTTATTCAGGAAATTTAAGGTTGCTTTATTCAGGGTTTCTCTGCTCTTAGGATCAAACACTATAAGCAGCCCAATGTTAATATGAAGAAGGATTAATGTTTGAGCAAGTGTTGTTAAAGGTGAAGCATGTAGTTTTGCACTTTGCTGCCCTCTCTGGCCACACTGAAAATATGAAAATGTACATATGCTTAACTGAACCTTTTTGATCATGTGATCTCATTCCTTGGTCACTACCGATTATGTGGTCTTCTGTGGCACAGTTGGTAGAGCATGGCGCTAACAACACTTAGGTGTGGGTTTGTTTCCTGCTGGGATCATATATACTGAAATATGCACTCATTACAATGTAAGTTGCATTACAATGTAAGCCTCAGCTAAATGGCATATATTTATTATGGCCAGTTAGCACTATTTTAAAGCTCAATTCTACACACTGGATCTTTGTTAAGGTTTTGTTATGTCAGAGTAACAACAAGCACAAGCTCACGTTTGTAGCACAAACTTAAGTTTCAAGGTTCACTTTCAAAGTAAAGTTTATTAAATCGGGATTAAGTCATTTATAGATGTTCTTCAGGACTGACTAGGCATGTATCTTTGGTGGTTGACTAAAAGCCCATCTAGCCAATCAATGTTACAGCCTCTTGCTAGCTAGTACTAGTTACCCATTCTACAATATCCCATTTCACAGATAATTTACTCACTAAAATCATAGCATACCTGATATTGACTGGTAGAGTATTCATATTCAGAGTAAATCTCCTGGGTTAAAATCTGCCGACATCTAGTAGTTTAAGATTAAGTTCATGCTAATCTATGCTAGTTTAGCTATCCGTCAAACTCTACTGTCTGCATGGCCCAGTTGTAATTTGCCAAGTCAGAAGTCACAGCTATTTACAATGCTATAAAATATAAATGGAGGTGATGCACATCGAAGCATCAACATCTTTATTTATCATCAACATCAACAGCATCAACATCTTTATCTTTAACATCATTATTTCAGACACAACTTACATATGAAATGTACCTTTTGAAAGTCTCAAATTACAATGAAAAACGTGTTTGAACATTACTATGAGCGTCATTTTGTGATTTCCATCTCAGTCCGACTTCAAGATGATTGCAAATCAACACATTTTAACATTTGTCGGACAGGTATACATTGTGTTGTCTCATAACCTATAATCTGTCAAGTCAGACACACACATGACCTTAATTACATTTTAGTGAAAAAGAGAGAGAAAATTACTCTAGTCGCTATATACAATTTATATAATTTTACAAGTAGGAACAGACAAGCAGATCCTCTCTAAGTACATCCTGTGCTAAACAAAATTGTACCAACTTGGTACTGTAACCAGTAGGACTTGATAGTGCATGAATGTAGGTTATTGGAGCTGATGATGACCAGATTATGGCTGGGAGAATAATTGTGGAGTTTTACAACACAGAGGGACGGATGCTGTCAGTCAAGTATAAGTCTCAGCAAGTATATTTTACCTATAACAAGACCCATAATTTCAATGAAATGTCAAGAGTGAAGATAAGAATGAGAAAAAGGAGTTGGCTTTGAGGATATAGCAGTAAATCTAAACTGCACTGTTTTACTCATCAGACCATTTATCTGAAATTCACTTTTTCTTTTCAGAATACATTATGTTGCAGAGCATGGGCTCTGAACATAAGTCGTGATGATTATTGAATAGGAATGACGGAATGCAATGTAGATTTATTAACCTCCCTGTTTCTTGGGATGTAATTACTCATACAAACAACATTTAGACGCCTCATTGGGATTCATACAGTCTGTAAATATGTTAGACGCATGAACACACGTACACACATACACACTTGTACTGGTTTGGACAGACAACCTGTCAGACTAGTTATCTCTGGGTCCTCATCTTGTTAATTCGGTAGATGGAGACTGGGTATTTGCCCTGTGGAAAACTAAACACGCTCACAGGGTTTCTCCCAATTGTCCACAGCGCAGGCAGGCAGGCAGGCCCACACATCACCTGCAGTCATATCAGCCCTGGCAGCCTGGTTGGAGTCAATATGACTGGAGGCGAAATGGTGTTGCGCTGGTCTCCCTCAATCAGGCCCCTGCACTGCAGAAAAAGCACCCGCAACACTCATTCAATATGACTGAGCTGCTCTCTCTCTCTCTCTCTCTCTCTCTCTCTCTCTCTCTCTCTCTCTCTCTCTCTCTCACTCACTCCTCCCCCCACCCACCCCTCTCTGTCTCTCCTTCTCTGTTTTACCAGCTGATCCGATATGCAGGGAAATCACAGACACACTTCTCCCTGCTGACCCTGCAGTGTATGATGTCAAATCATTTTGAACAAGGGGGGAGCAGGGGCCATTGGGAAATCAGGCACATCGCTGCTCGAACCCCCTGAAAAGGTAACTTGTGGCACAACGCTGCTCTAACACCCTAAAAAAGTTACTCGTGGCACATTTTACTTAAGGAACTCTTTGAAAAGTTCAATCACAGCAATTTGGGCGGAATAATAATTAGAAATAAATGGCACTGGCAGTCTTTGAGCAATTACACAGGATTCAGAGAGATGGATCCTTGCACTCTCTCTCTCTCTCTCTCTCTTTCCCTCTCTCTCTCTCTCTCTCTCTCTCTCTCTCTCTCTCTCTCTTTCCCACGCACAGACGAGGAGAACTCCGCTCCTGAGGAACCATTTCACGTAGGCTCCTCTGCCAAACAGGAAAAACAAAATCAAAGTTTCTCAAACGCAAATATTACCTAACAGATGCCTCCTTTGTGACACAACTAAAGGGTAAATAGGAGGAAACTTTGGACTGATAGAGCATACGGCATATCATAGATTTAGATCTGGTACTACTCAATAATTAAATGTTTTTGCTCCTGCAATCCCAAAGCCTCACAGATCTTTTGACAGAAAATGCATTCATTTGTCTTGTTGAGAGAGCCTGCAAAACAACTATTTTCATTCTCCTGTGGGAAGAGACGTAGGTAGTTCAAGTCAGTGTGTTACACCCAACACTGCCCTAGAGGACACATTTACAACTTAAGACACAATGACTCACTGGGCCTGCCCCCTCATTACTGCACTCAAGAGGATTCCCAAGGATACTAAACAGACTCGAGTAAGTTACAAACAATGAGTATACAGTTATAAATAATCCAGAGTAACAAGCCCCTAGTAAGTCCGACTCCGAAAGATTGGGTGCATTCTTATTTTAACCTTTTTAATAAAATAACCATGTAAATACTTGGTCATTAACCTGCCTTAATGAGATAGATTTAGATACTTTATGGCTTTGTGAGAATCCATTCACACAGTAGTCACAAGCTACAACAGGAGTAGAAATGTTGGTGGTTGACGGTGGTTGACGGTGGTTGACGGTGGTTGACGGTGATGACGGTTGTACAAGAGAAGAAAAGATACTCTCAAACATTAGTAGGGGAGAATTCATACTGTACGCTCAGTTCGTGGTAAGCACAGTAGTAAGCACAGTGAGACAAACCACATGTTTTTGTTTTTGTTTTGCTCAACTCCCCTCAAGTGAAGGTACAGTTTAGATTGTTATTCCAGTGAGAGTAGACAACAATACTGCAATCATTCATAATCACATGAGCCACAAGTCTCACTGTGTACTGCATGGGTGGGAAGAGAATTGCACAGATCGTACATGAGACCTGGCTCTCTCATTTCTGCGCTGACTCTTGATGGAAGAAAAATTGATGGTTTCCTGCCCAGTGTAGACAGACTCTAGCATAGGCAGATTTATTGCATTATGATCATCCCTTCACAGCACAGAGCCACAAATATAGATTTCATTGTCATCTTTAAGTATGCAAATGATCCCCCTGTCAGTAGATGGATGGTTTGTGGCCGTCTTCCAGGGCCTCTCATTTTAATACCCAAATCTAAGGCTTGGCTCTTTTGTTAATGTACCGCATTGACTCTCAAAACAAAAGTCAGTAATTCAGCAGCAGTAGATGCGACGGGCATTTGAAGCAATTTCTATGGCAACAATCCCCAGGAACATTTTCATTTTCAGCATCAAATGCAGAAAACTTAGCAGTGATAATTAGTGGTGTGTGTGGAACCTGCTTAAAGGGACTTCAAAAAGCCCTGAGGAAAAACACTGCCTTGTGTTACAGCATCATTCACCAGTATCCCGGCTGTCAGTCAGCATTAACTGTTTTGCCGGTCGTATTTTTCTTTGTAATCTAAAGCACTGTTCTTTTAAAATGATTCTGCTAATTACTTTATTTAATCATTGAATGGCCGAGGAATTATTTTTTGTAGCTAGAGGTGATTTTGAACCTGTAACAATAGCTCTTAGAATATCAGTTTAAGGAAAGTTTAATAGCTAATCCGAACGCACCTTATATCAACAGTCATATTTCCATGCTGACTATTTTCCATTCAGAAGAATTGTACATGAATAACATTTACCTATGAAAACTGTGTGAAAGCAGTACTGTCCAGATTGTGGTTAAGAGTTCTATCCAGATCCATTTCATAAACAAGAATAAAGAATATTTATATATTTAGGAAAACAAGTCCTATTTACCAATCAATGTTTTTTCTCCCTTCCTGGCAGCATCCCTTCCCTCCTCTCCCTTTCCACCCCACACCTGTTCCTTTCCCTCTCCCCCTCTCTTCTTTTTCCAGTTTGAATTAGAGAAACCAAGCGCTGGGCAGCGAATGTTGTTTGAAAGAATAAAAAGGAAAAAAAAATCAAAGCAAAATCGGCAGGATGCTTATTTTCAAACTCTGCGGCATAGTTGTACTGAGCAGACCTGAGTCCTGTGAAAAGAAATGGAGACTGCCTGAATGCAAATTAAATCCCCCTCATTCCTGCAAATATTGTCTTAGCCATTAGTGCGAGCTGACTAAAAAGGAGTGGTCTCTCTCATTGTCGGCTGGCGAGGGAGAAGTCAGGGGAAGAATTCTATTCAGCCGTGGTCTTGGGGGCTCAGTGCACTTGGGGTTTGTTTGGTACCATTCAGATGCCGTAGACCGTGGCAACAAAGAGAGCTTTCAGCGTACCTCACTGTAAAAGCATGCGAAAAAGAAGGGAAAAAAAAATAGAAAGGGGGGAGGGGGATTGCTGGAAAAGTTTAGGTGTATGGTCCACTTTATTTGGCTCTGTGTAATATTGGAGGACTTCACGCAGGCTGCAGAGCCCACTGTAGCAGGGTGAGGAGTGGTGTGGAGGGGTTTTCACCACATCCCCCCACCCACCTTTCACCTACCCCTTTTGAGGTGGCCATTGGTTGGCCTGCCTTCATAGAGCACCCCAGGGAGAAGAATAGAGCTGTTTCATCATAAAACCATATCGGCCATGTCCTCTCCAAAGCAGTTTGTGTATATGTATGTATTTACAGACGTTTTTACAGCTCTTCTCTGGTTTGTGCATTAACTCCCCTCACAACATTATAGTTGCTCTTTTGGTCACAGAGTTTAATCATGAAGCACTTCTGCAGCTTGCAGTTTAACTGGTAAGGCTGTTACAGACACAAAGCAGGTAACCTTTCAAAAACCAAACACTGACAGACTTTATTTTATAGTGTTTTCATTTAATTTGCCCCGTTCAAACTCCAAGGTCTGCACTATCCAGTGGGTCTAACCAAACATGACTGTTCATGTACAGATTATTTTCGTTTGAGTCCACATGAGAATGTTTGACCCATAGTGCATTACCAGAGTTCATGGAGCAAGTGTCCCCCCCAAGGTTGAGTGATAAGCACTATGTTTCATAAACACTATATTTATTGTGCAGTAACATATGATAAAGTTAAGAAAAGAAACACATTTAAGTTACTGAGGAGATACAGTTGTAAGTGTGTGTGTGTGTGTGTGTGTGTGTGTGTGTGTGTGTGTGTGTGTGTGTGTGTGTGTGTGTGTGTGTGTGTGTTTGTATGTGTAGGTAGAAAGGGGCGTGTGTGCGGAAAGCAGAATACCCCTTGGCATTTCAGCTTTGTTTTTTCAAGTTTGTCTGCAGCTGCAGTGTAGCATGCATGAGGCAGGTTTTGACCAAAGTAAAACAACCAAATTCTACTTTTCTTCAGATTTTTCCCCCTTCTTTTCTTTGGAGAGATGGCTTCTGGCCAGCCAGCTGTATAATCAACCAGTTCATTTATACTTTATTGACAGATGCTACTTCTAGACTTGGAAAGAATACAGATTGTTTTTCAAACCTCAGGGAAAGATTGAATTCTGTGGCAGGATGATATATGGTATGGGAAGCTTTGTTACTTTTGGACCATTTCCACTTGGGAAAGGGTGGAAGGCATTCCTCTATTTAGTTAAAAGGAAGAAACCTCAGAGTAGGAATATATGAGGAAATACATTATAGAACTGTATGTGAGTCTGGTGTTTGGCAGGACACAATCACATAATACCATGTACAATGTCTTTGGACTTCAAATGTAATTCAAACTTGTATATACTTTGAGGTGGACCCCAAAGAGGCACCTGTCATTTTATTCGATCTAATCAGGTCTAGTTACATTAAGTAAAGTAATGGTACTGATATTGTAAAGTCTAGTCACATGGATATGTGTATGTGCATACCCTCTCATACTATGTGTGTGTGTGTGTGTGTGTGTGTGTGTGTGTGTGTGTGTGTGTGTGTGTGTGTGTGTGTATTTATGTGTGTGTGTGTCTTTATGTGTGTGTGTGTGTGTGTCTGTGTGTGTGTGTGTGTGTGTGTGTGTATTTATGTGTGTGCGTGTCTTTATGTGTGTGTGTGTGTGTGTGTGTGTGTGTGTGTGCGTGTGTGTGTCTGTGTGTGTGTCTGTATCTGTATGTGGAGGAGTAATGCAGAAAGCAGTGGTAAGGAGGCCCAGGTCTGCTGAAGGCTAAGACAGTTGTTTTTCCAGTGCATTCTCCTCTGACATGTCAGCATCTTATAAAATAGCACCTTAGAGTCTCTCCCAGCAGCCCGCGGTACAAAAAGGGGCCTCCGAAGATACAGAATTACCAGATGTGCTTTAGTTTGTATTTGGTTAATGCATGTCATCCTTGAAATCTTCACATGGATAGAAGGAAGCAGGCAGTGCCAAAACAACCCGAAGGAGAACAGAAAACAGGTTCCTGGTGACAGATAGAATGGAGTGGTTGATTTCTTTATTTTAAGAACTTTATCTGCTCTTCTCTGGCAGCCTGTCATTTATGGGTTTTTACAATAAGATCTTTGACTGAATGATACATACTAGATACATACAACACATGTACGGCACACACATTAAGGACGAAGAGGAGGAAAGAGAGACTAGCGTCTCAGACTGTGCAGACAAGGTGGAACACATCTGCACCCACCCAATGGTCTTGCCCCATTCTCACCCCACTGTTTAGAGGTTGCTCATTAAGCTAACTAATGCACCTCCCTAACAAACAAATATTTAAACACAGACGTAGAGCTCAGTTTCATTTATTTAACCTCTTGCCCCACAGAATACTCAAACTCTACTGATGTATCATGCTGCTGTTGAATTTGTCTCAATGGGTAATTTTTACCAGCTCTAGCAGGAAATGTATTTATGAATCTTACACCCTTGTGGTGACTAATGCTGGGCATGCCTCTCCCTTAGCTGTCAAACAATATGGTAAGAAATATGACTAGGTTAGCAAATGGGAAACGCTCGTTGACATTTGTGTTTTTCCACTTAAGGTAGCACTCTGCCAAACCATGGAACACCTCCTTGAAACCACATCCACTGTGTACCGCTGCTATGGTTCATGTGTCTCAATGCACTATTTTAACAGTTCTAAGTGGATGTCAAACAGTGTCTAGGCCTATAGGATTTGAACGTTTTTACAAAGGGAAGCAGTATATTTGTCCATTGACCACTATATTTTTGATGTTCCTATCACGACCCTCCAGTGTTCGAACGTGAGGCCCTTCTGTATCTTGGCCCACGTGTTAAAGTCATACTCGTCTATGAAAGTGTAATTACGTAAAACACAGAGAGACAAGCTGTGAACCTGAAGGGGATGTGTACACTTGTCAGTCATTGGTGTCTTCAGGGTAGTTCAGGTTATAGAGTCACATTCCCTTTTGGCAGGCCAGACGTCAGGCAGCCCAGTACTACTGGTTAATTAGGCTAGTCAGGCAGGGTCACTTATAGTGTCCTTATAGCCTGTCCTCCTGTCTGTGCTCAGGTATGTCTGAGGATTCTCCTGGCTGTAACCGCCACCCACTCCCTCTCTCTCTCTCTCTCTCTCTCTGGTCCTCCCCCTGCTTGCCTGCCTCTACACACTTTCCCCTCTAGCGATGACAGGATTATGTCTGACATGTTTAAGGAAGTGGCTTTGGCAGCAGATAGGAGGCAGGCAATGTAAAAAAAAAACACAAAAAAAACACACACACTCCCAATTCCAGGCTTCAGTCAGTAACCTTGTACCAGGCAGGTTTCAACGTCCTGGCTGTCTGTCAAGCCCAAACTGAAATTAATCTGCGTGTTAAACGAGAAGGGGAAAGAGACAGAGAGGTTTAGTATTAACTCTGTTATCATTACAGGTGTCACATAGGATGACAGAGGAGGGTTGTACTGTTGGTAAACTGATCACTGGTGTTTGATTTGAGTGAGGAATTAGCCATGCTTAGTTAAAGGGAAGTGTCGGGACAGGTGGGGGAGGCAACAAGGTACAATATGCTGGTGAGATTTTCACTTGTTTGTGTTCTATTAGCCATGTCCCTGCCAAAAACATGACAATGATAACACTGAGGAAGAGAGAAAAGCAAATTACACACCCCTAGCTTAGCACGACTCAATTGCCCCCATCTTCAATTTCACAAGAAAAGAATTCTGAATTCCACTGAAATTATTTAATTGCATGATAGCTTTCCAAATGGTGATTTTTGGGCGAAATGACAAAAATAAGTCAGGGCAGGGCAGAATTCTCAAATGTCTCTCTTTCGACAGGCTGTTACCACAGAGCCTAAAGATGATACAGGTGGTGGGGGAGAGAAAGGGGCCATGTTCAGAGGTTCACAAACTCCAAAAACAGCTCTGCCTATAATTGCAGACAAGCATGTCCAAAAGAGGGGTGTCTACATCTCACATCCTGTGTTTTCAGCGGGGGTTTTATCCCAGAAAAGGAGAACAAATGGCAGGAACCGGAGCGCCGGGACGTGCTGAGGGCTCCCTATACCTGCTTTTAACTCAACGTGTTCCAACAGATGACTCTCTGCTGCCCTGGAGGTGTGCTTTTTTATACAGCCGTGCAGTTGGTTCTACCCCCCACCTCCCACCCCCCACCCCCTATCCTCCACCCCCCACCCCCCACCCCCCACACCCTATCCTCCACCCTCCTCCGCCTTGTGAAGTTTTATATGAAGTCATGGACTCTAAATCAATGTTATATGAGTGGGGAAGTAGAGAGAAGAAAGCTTTCTTCAAAGAAGTTCAGATGCCCTTTGAAATGTTGAATTGTCACTAACAGGTGTTTTGATTTATAATCTTGGTTTTTAATTGACAGAAGTATACATGACATTCACATGAAAGGAAAATCAATACATTCGCTGATACAACAGTTTTGGTTGATGTTATAAATAAAAAAATATAATGTCAACCATTTCTACATTCAAGACATGTTTTCTTACTTGGAGCACCTGTGAGAAAACATAGTAAAGGACCCCTCATGGAATTTGCAGAATTCACCGACCATGTTGCTTTATAAATAATATGTCAGGAAAGAATTAGCTGGGGGCTCGAATAAACTTTTGTTTTTCTTCCCCCATAACAGGTGTGTGATTTCAAATTGAACATTGCTGGTTCGAATCGTGCTTGGGACCTATTTCTTTTTTATCCTAATTCTTGCTAATTCTTGTTGCTTATGCTAATGTTTGTTAATGCCTTCCCCTGACAACTTGGCCTTGACCCTGACCTTAACCACTCAAAGTTAATACTAAGTTAATAGCCTAATAGCTTAACCTAACCGCCATGCAAGTCATAATTCATGTAACTCTCAGTAACATATGTTGCAATTCACGTAACTCTCACGCAACTTATCGTACGTTTTTGACATATCTTACAGCACCACCTGTGGTCAACGCTGGTATAGCCAGATAATGCATATACACAGAATGTATTCTTTGGTCTGCAGAAACGATCCCCCAGAACGTGTACATTTTTATACTATGTTGGGCACTTACGTGCTCTGATACTGATTTGACAACAAAAGCTAAATAAGATTGAGGAAGGTGCATGTCTGTTGTGCTGTGCATCTTGTGAACTAGAAGAACACTAAAATGGCAATTTACATAGAGAAATTAATGCAGTTAACAGTAACTGCACAATTTACTATTACTGTGCTACCTTTACTGCTACTATTTCCACTAATACTGATAGTACCACAACCAGCTACCTCCACTATCTTTCTCAATCTATCTTCTTCTTAAAAGTGCGTCTAGTGTACCAACAGTAAGCCACGTTAAATATACAATCTCATTGTATATTCTATGGAGCTATCTTGTAATAGAGCAACTTTAACATTTACATGATTGCTCACACCATTTGTATGAAACTGAAGTTCACATGCCCACAGCAATAACATACATGAGCACAGTAACATTTTCTGCTATTATTATTAATTATAATTATAATTATTTTATTTCTCATTGCTTTCACAGATAATGCAAATGTTAAGCAACTTTTTGAAAAACAGTTAACGCAACTCTCAATTTAAGACACAACAATCAATTGAGTAAGTGTTGACAAACAAAACTGAATTATTTGTATATATTTAAAGCATATATGTACTGTAGCTATTTCCCCCACTATAGTGAATCTCTACTCCATACAACTCTCATACCTCAACACTTCAACTAACAATCAGTCTATGATCACAAATTAAATAGGTCATTAGTAACAGAACATCTGGCCTGGTAGACAGGAGAGAATTGATTACTGTAAATGTTTTTGTTGGCACTTTTTGTGTTCTACAGTGATGCCATTTTTGTTGTTGTAACTACATGATTGATTCTGAATCTGAATCTGAGGAATTTGATTTATATTTATAATAAGCAATCATATTCTCTGTAAGAGGTGCTGTACAAAGTAACATATTAGTACACAGTTTTTCTGCTGAGTTAAATTCTTACTGTTTTTCACTGAATATTTCACAGAATATTGATGGTTATAGTTACTATTTAGTGTGTTTTGGCAAATATGTTAACTGGTTAGGGGAATGTGTTAACTGTTTTGAAAAGTTGAATACTGTTTCAAGAAATGTGCTCAAGCAATAGAGAAAGAAAAACTGTAATGGGTGTTATTCTTGGCATTTTCTTTTATGTTTTTAATATTATTTAATAGTAATAGCTTGTGGTTCTGGTAAATACCACAGCCCTCAGATCAGAAGTGTGTGTTCCCGAACCCTGTCAGCAGTGGAGCTAAAATAAGTCACAGTTTGTTATGGCTGTGTGGGTCCTAACTGTGGCCTATCCACTCTGTGGTTTGGATAGATGCTGTTATTTCTAAATATAATCCCAGATCCACTACCTCATCTTACTCCATGCCATCATACACAGTTTACCATCTTCAAGCTTTTCTTTTCATGCATACAGAATGGAATTGGAAACTTGTGTTGGAAACATTTATAACTAGCTCATGTAAGCAACTGCCAGACAAGTATGGTGTAACTTAGAAGATGTCTTAAAATGTCCAATTTGAGCAATACAACAGGTCTTTGATACTTGTGTTTTGTCTCTCTGCATACCTTTGAGGACAGTCATCCGTGTCACTGTGGAGGAAAATGTAGAAGGGCATATTGAGATGGATAGACCTACTGTTAACAAGGACTTAACAAACTGTATGGAGAATTGGAATGACATGGTACAAGACAGACCGGTCATTCAATATCATCAGCATCACAACTAGAGCATTTTGTAAAATTAGAATGTTGAAAACATAACCGACTTTTTTGGTGTTTGAAAAATTTCAAACACCAGCACTCCATGATAGCAGCCTCAGGATAGAGTGAACCCCTGACTACATTCTCCTCTATCAGACCATGTCACATTGGGTCTCACTGACTGCTACTTTAATGATGTGATGTGTGGACAGATTATATACAAGAGAAGTGCCTGCTGTCATAGCTACTGTCATAACTGTAACTAAGCATTCACTTCAACGGCACCTCATATGTTTCTTCAGAGTGTGTGTGAAAGAATAGTCTACTCCTCTTTCAGCAAGAAGAGGGCAGAAGAGCAAAAGAAGTACAGATTGAACCTGGCGGATGTGTGTTAAACGGCTTGGCCCTTGGAATCCAAAATAATTATTCCCAGTTCCCCTCAGAGTGGGAGCAGAGCAGCTGAATGGAAAAAGACGCTGTCCAAACATGGTCTGCGGTCTCGCTCTCTCCCGCGCGCCTGTCATCAACGGACTGCATTGTTTTTGAACAATCACTGCTAATTTGCCATCTGGTTGGGGTGCCTTTGTTGTGCGGGTGGGAGGCATTGTGCTGGAGTCATTAAGGAGTCCTCTCAGGGAGCCACTGGACAGAGGAGGAGACAGGGGGCTGTCTCTGTGGCAGAATGCCTAAAAGGTTAGGACCACGAGAGCAGCTTCCCAGTGCAAAGACCCCCCCCCCCCCCCCCCCCCCCAGAGCCTGTCCTCAGGGGAATGCACAGTGATGTCACTGATCCTGAACAAGTAAAAAAGCGTAGGCGTCTCTCTCTCTCTCTCTCTCTCTCTCTCACGCTCTCTATCTCTCACTCTCTCTCTCTCTCTCTCTCTCTCTCTCTCTCTCACGCTCTCTATCTCTCACTCTCTCTCTCTCTCTCTCACTTTCTCTCTCTCTCTCTCTCTCTCTCTCTCTCACGCTCTCTATCTCTCACTCTCTCTCTCTCTCTCTCTCTCTCTCTCTCTCTCTCTCACGCTCTCTATCTCTCACTCTCTCTCTCTCTCTCTCACTTTCTCTCTCTCTCTCTCTCTCTCTCTCTCACGCTCTCTATCTCTCACTCTCTTTCTCTTGCTCTTTCTCTCGCTCTCTCTGTACACACAGACCTCCATCCCCTCTCCTCCCATCCACTCTATCCCACAACCAGCCGGTGACGATGAGTAGCAGTGTTTTTAGCCCACAAATCAATAGGCCTTTCTCACCTCTGAGTAGTGCTGCTGAGCATCATGGTATAGGTGGTAGAAAAGGGAAGGGGCCCGAGGGTACCACCGCTTATGCATTATTGAGAAGTGTACAGTATCTCCCCCATCAGATGCAGGTTTTGTCTGAAACAGTCTTATATAGCTGCTGTAGTCAGAAATGAGGTGATACTGACCGCAGCAGATGCAGCTGCTTTTCTCAAATCAGATGAATAAGTAACAAAGGTGCCTAGCAAATACTGTATATTGTTACTTATTTGTTTTTAACATTTCATATCAGTTTTGTAAAGTACATCATTTATCTCTAAAGAGTCGAATTTTCATCAGCCAAAACAACACCATGTTAGATATCCATGTTATTTGGTTTTGAAATTCATTGCAAGAAGTTTAGGAATTATTTTTTTGTTTGTTTTAAACGTGAATGTTTTGAAGCTATACAGTCTGTTTACAATTTCATCATTTACAAATAATAGAGTAAAACTTTTTATATTTATATTTTGGGTTCTGATGGGATAAGACAGTTGAACTAAGTTAATGAGGTATCAGAATCAATAGATATATATCATTCATTTAAAAGTCCAATTTCAGATTGCCCCTTTAATCCATAATGGATTTTTGGGCATTTACTGTAGAATCCTTAATTAAAGGTGCTTTTTAGAATTTCTTATAAACAATTCATCATAAATATGTACTCTACAAATATCTCATGAATGTGATTCTTCAAATCTATAATCAAGCCAAACTCAGAGATCCAAGTGCTTGAAGTGGTTGAAGGCTATTAACTACAAAACCAGAAGCAAAACTAAGGCAAGGTCATTTAAAGAAAAGCCCTAAAGAAAACATAATGTTTACTAGGGTCATTCATTATACACCCTTCACTGAATGGGTGTAACTGCTGTTTGAAAAGTCTCTTTTAACCTCATCCATATACCAACACAGTCTCCTAGCAAAACATGCATGCAGAAACAATAGTACAAGGACACCATAACATGCCCATCTGCATGTTATTGTATCTTTAAATCTACGTTTCCACAAAACACTCCTATACCCCCCCAAAAAACAACAACAACAACAACAACAACAACGACAACAACAACAACAACAACAACAACAGAACTACATGTTAGGCATTAACTTAACTTCTCTGAGTGGTTAGGGTAAAGGTAAGTTGTCAGGGAAAGGTATTAGCAAACATTCGCATTTGCAACAATAATTAGCAAACAAAAGCACTAAAAGCACTTTTGTCAAAATTGCCATGAAGCTGACATTGAACCCGCAACATTCAGGTTGCAAGTCTTGGTTATATGCTCTTCACCAACCCCACCCCCACCCCACCCCCACCCCCACCCCCAACCTACCACCAAGCAAAGCAATCTTCCTTTTGTAGCCCTCTGCCGGTTGCTACTGCCTGATATGTGCATGTACACTGTACACTCTGAGCCAGTAACTACTATCGTGTGCAGGCACATGTGTCCTATTAGTGACTGGCCTGCCATATACTGCACTTGGCAGACAAATTAGGAACTTTATAACATTAAAAATATATACAATCAATTAGATCCTTTCTCAGATTCAGGTACCCATGAAAAAGTAATTGATGGTCTCAGACATGTTCAATCTTTTACTCAGAACTCATTAATCAGTTATATTAGATCTGAATTATTGAAATCCAGATTTGGCTCATATTATCCATGATTGACAATAAAAAGGAACATACAAGACAAGTTATAGTCCATGTCTAGTTTCATGATGTCAATGCCAAAGCTTATGGTATCATTCTAATAATTGCAATCATTGCAGCAGCCAGTGAGCTGACTGTGATTGTCTGATTGTCCTATTTCTACAACTTCTGCAACTCCTCTACAAAGGCAATTCAAACCAAACTTTGAGAAAAAAAAGTTAGAGAAATGCCTAACAAACATACATATTGTTGTCACATTGAATATGTATGTCTGGTGTGAAACAATGTATGAGTAATACAAACAACTACAAATGTCACTCACAAATACAACCCAATGCTGAGCTGGAAGGATAATGAAATTTACATGTCAATATTATTTAATTGGCGTATGGAAACATGATGTAGCATGTGACAGCCATCAGAAAAAGGGGTTCCTAGATCTGGATTTTGACATCCCTCCATTGTTAATGAATGATAGCTACATCTGTTTCTGCGAGAAGGCCCTTATTGTTGAAGTCTAGAAGGGGCTGATCCGGAATAAAAGGATTGGTGTTGAATTGCATACTGCATATGCATGGGGTTTGCTTGAGAAAAATCTAAGCACCTCCATGTCTGTTTCAGCATCAGTTGAGAATCCCTCAGAAGGTAAAAGAGGTAAAAGTGAAACTACAGACATATCAACTATTTTGGTCTAATTAGAATCCAAGAGTGGTTAACTGGGGCAAGGCTGAACCAGGCAAAACATTGTGCTTTAAAAAACCTGATCCAGCAAGACAACAACACAGCCACCTGTAATTGTGCTGGCTAGCCCCAGGACATGCTGCGTAGACTATCCTATCAAGCCATTACAAAAAGGGTTATGGAGATTGCAAGACTAGCTTAATTGCAGCTCCTTTGCCTCACAGTCAATGAAAATTGCCTTAAAGTATGAAAGAGGAAGGAGGATCTACATACTCTATCTGCATTTACACTGATGGAGTTCATGCTATCCTAGAAATACAATCTGTTAGCTCCAAAGCATCTTGTATTCAATGATTGATTGATACAATGTGGTAATTATGTTTTAACATCACTTCATGCACAACGTTTTCACACAACCTAGATAAACAGAAGCATCCACACGCATATGAGTCAGACAACATAGCAGTGCACATTAACTTTTGCCTCAATAACATTCTTATTAGAGGTGTCATATTGCATTATCTCATTTGTGAATTGGATATGCAATAAGGACAACGGTTATTTACCTCTTAGAACCGACAATCAGATTCAGATCACCTTTTATGTCTTACATAATGTGTATTATGCAACTGCATATTCACTGAAGCAAATGCAGTACTTGCTGTATGCCCTTCTCACAGGTACAGTATTCAGTGAAAGCCTGCCATTCTCAGCTAAACTACAGCCAATAGAGTGAAATAACTGTCCACAATGGAGCTTTTGTAGGGCCTTCAGTGATACTGGAACCTTGTCATTCTCCACCTGTCACAAGTACCATGATACTAGGCCAGATTATTGTGACTAGCCTGCCATGGTATACTGTATACTGTATAGTGAATGGCGTCACATGAAACAATAGTAGGCAACAACTTAGCTTGCAATGGGAGATCGTAAATGCTGTATAAGGACTGGATTTATGAAGCCAGCTATCATTTGAAAAAGAATAGTCCTGTTGTATGCTTCATGAGTTTGCATACATTTCGTTTGGACCCTTTTGAACATCAGTCAATGTGCTGCACAGACCTACTGTGTCTGCTACATCCCTTTGCGCTCAACCAAATATGACTGTCAGGACCAACCAAAAGCCACGTAGGAGAAGTGTGCGACTCTGGAAACATTTTAGCGTCTGTGTCTTTCTGGCCTGAAGCCTATCTCTACACCCCACCTCACACACAGCACAGAGAACAATGAAGAGAAGTGATCCCACACACCCCCTGGGACATAACTCCTTCATAACTCACTCTGCTGCTGACATAGCAGATTATATATGTGAGAGAGCTGGACTCACATTCTCACACACTGTATAGATAGAGTCACTAAGAGCTATGATTTAAGACTTTCTCTATGGCCCCAATGTATGGACTGTTCCTATTCAACATGGTGGTCTCCAATTTGAACACTAACCAGGCCTGTTTAGACACATCTGAGAACAAGCCATCTAATCAATCTCGTGACTTTGATATAAATAAACTGGGATGACTGCATAGTTTGCAGAACCAGGAAGCAATCATTATGAGAAGTGATTTGTACCTTTGGAGTAACTTCATTTGGACCCTCAGGGTTCCATACAATGCAGCGTATATTGGATTTGTTTACACCCCACTTGGCCTCAAAGGCCTCCACGACGGGTGGTGCAAAAGGGAGGGCCAGAATGAGGGATCATGGGTCCATCTGTTGATTGAGGGCTGGCGTTAAGAGTTTCACCTTCTCAGTCACACAGAAGTTGCTCGTGCTCAGATTACCCTATTCCAAATCTTAACCATAACCATCAGGAGGATGACACATCTGACCTGGCAGTTGATAGCAGATTCTGCCCACTCCTCAGACTGACTCTCGCAGGACCACAGAGGAGACACGACATAGAGCTCAACTAATCCCTACTTTTCAGCTTAACTCCTAAATTTATGTCAATCTTCCTCTCCATCCTATAGCACATTTTAATGTTTTAAACCAGGGGACGAGATTACAGCAATAAAAAATGAAATGTTTGACAATGTGACAATTAATATATTTCAGAAAGTTCACTCTACCATTGTTGAAGGAATGACATTGTGTCCTTGTCAGAGCAAAAAGAGGTCCATGTGTTGAGGTCCATGTGTTGAGGTCCATGTGTTGAGGTCCACTGAGCTGCTTCACAGATATGGTCTCATCTCTAAAACACACATTGGCCTACTTCCAAAAGTCAATAATAGCTTAGTACCATCGAAACGTGTAATAGTAATTCATTTGTATTAATAATTGAATGTGTAAGACATTACTTGACATGATAACAATTTCACCAGAATTCCTTTTTGGAGGGTTAGGGTTAGGTTTTGGTACAGGAATTTCAAATCATGAATTTCAACACTTCATCAAGATCAGGTACTCATATGTGTGTTTGGCAGCGGGAGAGAAGACCAGGGAGTTCTGTGTTTGAGAACGAGGGAGCAGGGAGCAGGGAGCTGCTGCCTGGAGAGGTGCAGCTGGAGGGGTTAAAGATATTAATTGGCAGGCCCCGCTCCCACTAGTTGAACTTCCCCTCTCTCCCCCTCCTCCTCTCTACCTCCCTCCCTCCTTCCCTCCTCCCGTCTCTTTAAGAACAAATGCCACATTCTTCCCATCAGTTATCTGCTCTGCTGACAGCCCCAGTGGCCCGTGGAGGACTCCCCCCTGCAACCTGTCTACTCCAGGAGGGGGCCTGTTTACACAGCGCTGATTGGGAGCGCCTTGCACTGCCCTTTTGCCCTCTTCCTCTCCCCCTCTCCCTGCCTCCTTCACTCTCGCTCCACCCCTTCACTCCTCCCGTGCCCCCCCCCCCCCCATCCCTCCTCCTCACAGCACCTCACCCTCCCAGGCACACAGTGAGCAGCCACAGCGGAAGCCCAGGCATTGGGGATGTAAATCAGTCATGGTTTTTACAGGCCCTCCTTAAGGAGCCCAAGGGCCCTTGTGTGTCTCAGGGTGAGTGCAGCAGCGACTGGCCCAGATTTGGAGTTATTCACAGGGAAGAAATGACTTTTGTTCTGGTTAGGGGCTTGGCTTTCTAAAGCTACTGAGTGCCCTGATTAAAGGATTTAGCAATGCCAGACGTGGTGCTGCTCTGTTCCATAAAATGGAACAAAAATCAACACCCTTTACTGACATCACCTACTCAGGAGGATTTAAGACATGTGCCTAGTCAATTCCACTTCATTAAGTGTCATGGAAAGTAAATTATGGATATACAGCTTGTTATGAACTCCACTAGCCAGCCACCTGTTAACGCTACGCTACGGCTACGGTTGCCGAGTAGGTCGGTAATCTAGCCTACATGTATGTATTCACTTAGTCATTAGAGTATGTGGACCGTGTTGGATGTGACCCGGGGAGGCAATTGGCTACTTACCAGGCTCCAGGGCGAGCACTGACGGCTCTGACCAGCCACACCGGATGATGGTTGTTCACAGGTTGCCAAATAATAATCTCTAACATGCAAGAGAATCCCAAAAGAATATGTCCAATTTAAGATAAGGAAATACATCTGGATTTCCCTGACAGCTAACACGTGCTCCCCACCTGGCGCAGCCAACTGACGTCTTAAGCATTTCATCATCGCCACACCCGTCCTGGGACCTGGCCTCAACTGCCAACTTCCCCAGGTGTGGAGTGTGGAATGTGATACTGTCTAACCTGCGCTCTATGCTCACCTAGCCTAGCTATTCCTAACAAGCTCTAATCACTCAAGAGATAAGTAATGCTAATTGACATTGTTTGCATGAATACATTTAGAGTGACTAATGGTTCAGCCGATGGAAAATTAATTTAAGCTACAAGCCTGTCCCCATTTTGAACTACTGGTTTGAGAGAGTACCCTCACGATTGACCTTTTTTAAAAAAAAAAATTGAAACATAAAAAATGTATTTGAAATCTATAAGACGTTGTTTCACTGAATGAAACTTGTCCCGTGAGAGAGGCAGGAACCAAGGGAGAAGGGTTACAGGGAGAGAGGGAGAGGAGGAGAGGGAGGGAGAGAAGGATAGGGAGAAGGAGGGGTGAGAGCACAGAGACAAAACTGTACATCAGTGGGGTTTTTGTCAGGGGGGCGGGTGTACGCTTCAGATGTCTGGGGCCTGTGGGCTTCCAGCTGTGCGGGAGGCCTTTGGAAGTTGTCATCACATCAGGAGGCGGCTGCAGAGAGGCGACTAATATCCCCCATCAGCGCCCGCCCAATCATCACTGCAGTGCAGAGTGTAGCCAGCCAGCCGAACGGACGGCACCGACGCCATTAAAACACGGCACAGCTCCACTGATATGATGTGGGCTCTGTTGGCATCAGATCCACAGCACGCGTGAGTTCAAGATTCAAGATTCAAGATTTCTTTATTTGTATTGCATACAAGTATACAGTGAAATGCAAAAGTGACAGTGCCACAGAGTAGTGCAACAACACAATAAGTTTTAAAATACAATAAAATAAAAATAGAAGTACTAAAAAATATACAGTATGGACAGTATAAACAGTATAAACAATATGAACAGTATAACCAGTAAGCATATAAGTAAGCAATATAAATAGCAGATGGATGATTATGTGTGTGCATATGTGTTAGAATGACAGTGCATGTGTGAGTGACTTGAGGGGGGCACTGGTGGGGTCATCGTTGACGATTCTGATGGCTTGGGGGAAGAAACTCAGTCTTAGCCTCTCTGTTTTTGCTGCATGACAGCGGAGGCGTTTTCCTGACCGCAGCGGCTGGAACAGTCCATGTTTCGGGTGGTGAGGGTCCTTCATAATCCTGTAGGCTCTGGTCCTACACCTCCTGGTGTACAGGACATGGAGAGGGGGAGTTGGAACTCCCATGGTCTTTTCTGCCAGGCGTACCACCCTTTGCAGAGCTCGCCTGTCCTGGGCCGTGCTGTTACCGTACCAGACGGTGATGTTGCCAGCCAGGATGCTCTCCACAGCTCCAGAGTAGAAGGACTGAAAGATCCTCCGGGAGACTCTGAATTTCCTCAGTTGCCTGAGATGGAACAGGCGCTGCCTTGCCTTTCCCACCAGAGAACTGATGTGGGTAGTCCAGGTCAGGTCTTCTGAGATGTGGACTCCCAGGTATTTAAAACTGCTCACCCTGTCCACAGCAGTCCCTCCGATGTCCAGCGGTGTGTAGGCCCTTAGTTGTGCTCTCCCGAAGTCCACAATCAGCTCTTTTGTCTTGGAGACATTCAGGATGAGACTGTTCTCCTGACACCAGAGTGACAGGTCCGCCACCTCGTCCAGGTAGCCTTTCTCGTGTGTGTGTGTGTGTGTGTGTGTGTGTGTGTGTGTGTGTGTGTGTGTGTGTGTGTGTGCGCACAGGAAGATTATTGCTTACGGCATGTGTAGCAGATGGAATGGGGTACCAGGGGCCCCAGTTTGACGACCTCGGAGGCAGTGACCCGTGAGTAAGTCCTGTGTCACTCCCTGCCCTTCCCTGGCTGGTCCAAATTCCACCCTGTCTCTGTGTGTACAGACGACCTCCTATTAGGACAAACAGCATGATTCCATCAGGCCCAGATTAACGCACCTGCTATTGGGGCTGATGCCCAGGGGCCCGGGAGTGCAGGGGGCCCAACAGGCTGAGCAAAAATGAATACAAAATTCATTAAACTGTGAAAAAATATGACCGTAACCCATTTGCAATTGGTAGGCTACATGGTGTGAGATCTGTCCACTTCGCTGATAATCAGAGATGGGAAGGGTATCACGTCTACCCTCCTCACTCCCCACGCGCCATCAAGCATTCCTCCAAATTAGGCTAAAGGCAAGTCAGCCTGCATGCGAAAGGAAGCACCAATAAATTGATTGATATTGCAATGAGTGTGAGCAGATCCCAACGCAAGTCCCCAACGCAAGACCACACATACATGACATACAGTACATACACATACGTACACCTACTCTATTGCTAATCTACCTTGAGTTGGTTGTTAACTGGTTTCACTTTGGTCTTGGCAGTTTAACAACCTTGTTGTACACATGTACACATGTCGTAAAGACCTCTTCACCCCCACTACCCCCCTGTACAAGTTTCTCTCCTGTTAATAAAAAAATAATTGTGGCAAACTTCTAGCATTGTGACTGCCAATGGCCCCTGGTCCTAGCATTGATTACTTTGTCTTATGATGACTGATGGATAGATGATTCACTTACTTAAACAAATGTATTTGTTGTAATTTGCTTTGGATAAAGGCGTCTGCTAAATGCCATACATACATGTACATGCAATCATGAGATAGTCATTAATTCTCCCGCCTTTCAAGATCAAGTGTGTGCAAGGTTTTCCTTGTGCATTTGTTGGTTGCCTGTTGCACATCATTCTATAGATCAGTGAAAGTAAGCTGTCATGTTGACATGTTATTCACATTATCCTGTGTAATATATAAATATCACAAATGTCAATTTGTATATTAATTATATTTTCACTGTCTTAGTGCTCGTCTCAAGCGAGCTGTTGTATTTTTGCCATTCTATTTCGCTTGTGTTCAGCATATCATGTCTCAAACTGTACAATGTTGGCTACAAATGAATCACTTTCATAAACGTGTCAATATCAGTGCTGAAGTCTTGGACAATTCTTCAAAGAGACACTGTAGCACCATTTGTCTGAATTTAGCCCGAGCAGACTGTACTTATGTGGGGTCCGAGGCTCCCCTATGTTGGCTGCTGACTGGATTCACTCCTACAGGATACTTTTGTTTTGCCCCAGGGCCCATGGTAGGCCAAATCTGGGCCTGGATTCCAGCTCTCTCTGATGTATTTCTGGGAAAATCTTTGTAATTATTTTTAGAATGCACAGCTCTGTTCTGGCACACCTCCACCAGCATTTTCATTGCATCACACACAGTTCAGCTACTGATTCACAAAGTGCTTATGAGAGTAGTAATTTTATTCTATAATTTGAATGAGATCAGGGCAATTATATTTTACAGCATATGCTTGTTAAAGAAAAAACAACATAGTCTCCAATGGAATACATTCTGGGGGATCATTTCTGCAGACCAAGAGAATACGGTCTGTGTGCACGTATTATCTGGCTATACCAGCGTTTGACCACCTGTTTTGACATAAGATACGTCAAAAACTAAAGTTGCGTAAGAGTTACGTGAATTATGATTTGCGTGGCGGGTAGGCAGTATTAGGTAATAGCTTAGAGTGGTTAAGGTTAGGCATTAACTTTGAGTGGTTAAGGTTAGGGTAAGTTGTCAGGGGAAGGCATTAGCAAATATTAGCATAAGCAACAACAATTAGCAAGAATTAGCACAAAAAAAACAAATAGTGTCCCAAGCGTGATTTCATGCTTCCACCACCCCACCAACCTCCTTATGTGGTGTTCTACCTTCTTTATTTACCTGCCAGTATAGCTAGATAAGACGTTCACACAGATCGTATTCTTTGGTCAACGACCCCCCAGAACATAATAATTTGGAGACAGGGTTGAGAAAAACAACCTTTCATCAGATGATCAACCTTACCTTTTTGTGGTTGTGCTTTCAAATCCCTGGATCTGAGGGGTTTGTGTCTAGTGTTGAGCTGATCAGGGTGTGTCTGTGGTGGGTCTACCCTCAGTGAGTTACTTAGTGTGTCTGTGGTGGGTCTACCCTCAGTGAGTTACTTAGTGTGTCTGTGGTGGGATCTACCCTCAGTGAGTTACTTAGTGTGTCTGTGAGTCAGGCTGCATTTTCTCTAGTGGTGTCTGAGTAAAGTCTGAGGGTCAGTGGGAGGTAAGGCTCTGACTGTCAGTAAGGATTGGCCTGGTGTGGAGGGGTCAAAGGTCAGGGCTCTGTTGAAATGGGAAGATTTATAGTCTCACAGGCCTGGGGTCAGGGCCACAACATTGTTTAAAGCTATGATCATTTCCATACCACTGTGTGAGAGAAAAGAGCTCAGAGTTTGTGTTATCCATGGAGCAGTGCTAGGAGAGGGGCTGTGAGAAATGCTGTCTCTGGAAATAGAAGCGAGGCTTGCTCTGCTGTTTGCCTTAAGAAGTTTGATTTGACATCGTAATTGCCACATGGAGGAACAAAATACTCAGAGGTTCCTAAATTGAAGTCGCTGTCGAACCAAACAGACTATGTTTAGAGGCCCAGGCTATCTGCATTTACTGTCTCTCACTCTTTCTTCCTCCCTCTATTTCACTCTCTCTGAGAGATATTATTGACTGGAGGGTGCCACTAGAAGCCAGAATAAGAAAGAGAACAAGAAAGAGAGTGGGGGAGAGCTAGACCAAGCAAGAAAGAGAAATTGGTTCATCACTGCTGTTTTTGCACCCCTCCAGTGAAATACCCCAGTCAGGCCCAGTACACACACACACACACACACACACACACACACACACACACACACACACACACACACACACACACACACATACACACACACACACACACACACACACACACACACACACTCTCTCTCTCTCTCTCCAGTAGCAGGCAGCAGGTAGCTGACAGGCAAACTGAAGCCTGGCAGACTGGAATAATTACATATGGCTGTCTGTGTGGAACATGACAGCTCTACCTTCAATTAAGCAGAAAGAATGCATTTTCATCACCCAACCAACTCTTCTAGCCTGGCTGCCACCACGGTGCTGTGGGCTGGGACAGCAGCCCCATGCATTTACTGATGCACATCTCTGCCTCCCCCTGGTTATGACTATTAATGAGTCCAAATACAGGCACCGTGACGCCCACATCAGTCAAATGAGAGCCAGAATCAAAGTGGATGAGAGCTGCACGCGGAGTAACAAACCAAAATACTGACAATTAACCTCTGAACTCGGCTTGGCGGCACTACTGTCTGTCTTCCCTGCTCGGGCGACATCATCAAAGAGGATCAGAGCTCTGATGTTGATGAGTGTTAATGACAAAGCGAGGACACAGGCATCACCTTGGTCTTGTCTCTAGTTAGCGGACACAGACTCTGTTTGAAGAAAAATTTAAAAAAAAAACGTTATCAGTGTAATATCAGTGTATTTATCAGATAAATACATTCTCCTGTAGGACCATGCAAAGTTATAGGTCCAGAAACCAACATTGCTGGATGCATGCTGTATGTACGCCTTGTCACACCACACATACATTCCCAAGTACATGGATTTGGGATATTATTCTGCATAATGAGTATAGTTTTCTTGAGGGGAATAAGACAATTAGGACAAAACTATTTCAGTTACTGTTTCTTGCGATGGAGGAATGTGTCAAGCTCTCAGACGTCAGTCAGCCTGTCTCTGTTGGGATGCCTGACTTCCCTCCTAGACAAATTATGACTTAAGGAAACGCTCCCCCTCCACACAAAATGGAGGGGGTTAATTATAATGTTGACCCCTGCATTCCAGCAAGAGCTATGGATGGACCTTAGGGTGGAGCCTAGGATGTTGTTACAACCAAGTAGCCACCAATTGAAACGCCACTTATTTACATTTTGAGTGATTATTGGGAACATTGATCACCTCAAAGCATTTACAAATTAACTACCTTTCCGGACTCTAGAGAACCATGTTGAAACTCAGAGGAATGACAACAACATTTCTTGACATGATGCTTGAAGTCAGTGCATGGCTGCCATGTCATTTATTAGTTTACCTCCAACTTTAGTTTACACTGCCATGATTAGGATTGTTGTATTTGAAATTTACAGTCCTTCAAAGCAATAAGGCCAGATGCATAGAAACATGAGGCATGATCTGCCCAGATGATAAGACAATCCTAACATTCACATGACAAACAGGCTACTTTCGAAGACAACCCTGCAATAGGCCTCACTAGTGTGCCACACGAGACATCTGCATATGGATTTCCACCAAGACATATCAGCAAGGTCGACCTCAGAATTGATGGAACAGATAATCAGTCAGGATTGTGGGACAATCCCGTTGAGGCCTTCGCTTCCTGCAACCTCAGCAGCCTGTGGCGTGTTCCTCGCTCCCATGGTAGCAGGGGTAAACACGTGTGTAAATACGCGCTCCTACCTGCTCACGACCTGCACCTGCACGCATGCACGCACACACGCACGCACGCTCACACACACGCACGCACGCTCACACACACATACCCCTGAGTCAATAACCATCAGGATGGAAGCTTGACAAAAACGCCTCAGGTAAAACGAATTAAGTCGAATGAGATGTATTAGGAGGATAGATATGTAAAGAGCTCCTGTTGACAGTTGCTGATACTCCCAAGGTGGCTGGTGCCAAACAGCAGGTATGCAAAGAAGGATGTGTTTGACATTGGAACTTATGCAACCCGCCAAAAACACATGATCTCTTCCGTTTCAGCTACATTCAGCTCCTGATTCTACTCTGTGTTGTTATTAATTAGTTGAACTCAACCTTATAAAACCTGAGATGATATATTGAGTCATAACCTACAGGGCTAATGTATCTGACCCAGAGAAATACAGCTGACTCCTGTATTTAAATCACTATGGAAAGCGTTTTTTTGTCCAGGAGTAGGCTTTATCTGGGGCTGAGAAACTGCCCCATAGTGAGTTGCTGTTTTGTGTAGCCTGATAAGCCAGTTTGTAGCCATTTGTTTGTCCTAAGAGCAGTGTGTTCCCACATAGATTTAATATTATGTTAATATAATATTAATATTATGGAGGGATTTTCGATTTCGACAGACTGCTCAAATATGTCCCTTTTTCTACATTATTTTCTCTTCCTTTCTTAATGTAGTTACCCTTTATCTCCCCATGCAGTGGATCATTGGGCCACGCTGTAATTGTATGCTTGAGGTAGACTATTAGAAATTACGGGTTTTCATTGTTTAAAGGTAACGCATGTTGTTTTGTGCTTTGCTGCCCTCTTTGGTCACGTTTGAAAACGTACATTTACTACCTTTTCTAATAGCAACAAATATGTGCATATTACATACAACAAACGAAAATGTAAAACAGGTATGTTAAGGCCAGTGCTCGATGTCGACAGATTTTGGAAAGCGCTTTGTTTAGACCAAAACAGTGCTCTTCACTGAACGTCCTTTGTCATGTGATCTAACTCCTTGATCACTACCGGTTTATCATAGCCGTGTAGCACTATTTTAAACCTAAAATGTACATACTGGACATTTAGGGTCTGTTGATTTGTTTTGATGTGCTGTACTAAGAACCATAGGAAACTGGTTCACTCTAAGGATTATTATGTTATTATTTAGTGTATAAGTAAAAAGTGATGGTGTGCTTTTAGCTCGAAAATTTGAACAAAAATAAATGTACACATCTCATTATCCACCTCATGTCCTCAAAAACCCATGACACCCCCTCTCCCCCTCCCAGCACTATACTCCACAGATAAATATTCAGGTAGGGTAGGGTGTCTTGTGGCTTTGTGGGGCTCACATGTTGCATGGCTTTGAGTTGTGTGGACAATGGGCAGGCCCACAGAGCCCCTATTAAATCAGCAGCCTCCAGGCCAGCGGATTAGCCTGAATAGGGCCATCTCCCCAGGTACAGGATTTGGTTTACATTAGCAGCCTTTGCCCTTGGCTTCCAATGCTAACTCCTGTTCAGGTCAATTAGCTCAGGAGAGCTGCGTTGGACACTTTCTCCTAATTAGAAACTGTAGGCCGACAACACTTCACCTTGTGTGTTATTATTGATAGATGGATAGAGTTTAGAAAACAAAGCTACTGTAAGAAAGAATAGATACACATAATCTGCATGATATTGAGAGTGAAGGTTTAAACAGGAAAAAAGAAGTTGCAGCTCAAGGCAGTGGGACCATTTTAAATTTGAATACTGTACATTTTAAAAATATGCCTGATTTCCATGTAATGCCACTGGAGGTGAAATAAGAATGCATAAAAATGACTTCCATGAACAATATGTATAATAAATGTAAGTGTGTGTGTGTGTGTGCACCAGTGGATCGAATCATTGATTAGTGGCAATGCTACAGTATATATGAGCCATAACATCCTTGTTTCATACATATTTCATCATCGAGGTGTCAGTGGCTTGGGACCATGACAGATGTCCATTAGGCGGACTGTGGGCCACGTCAGGGGGGTCCTGGTAACCTGTCACTCCCCTGGACTCGGGGTCCCCATCTGGCGGGTGGCTGGTGCTGAGGGTCCTTGTAGGTGGCTGTCTCCTCTCATCCGGATAACGTTTCCTATCCCGGATGCAGGGAAGGACTAACACACACACACACACACACGCACACACACACACACACGCACACGCACACTCACACGCACACACACACACACACACACACACACACACACACACACACACACACACACACACACACACACACACATACACACATCATATTGATTACAGAAAATGATACTTCCAAAGGCATTTACAATCCCTGTAAATTCTCCTCTTGGACGAACAAACAAAACACAAAATAAAGATAGATTGTAGGAAAGATTGTGAAGTATTAGATATATATTCAAATATTTGTTCTAGGCCGTGCCCATGACCCTGTTTGATCTTGTCTATCAACACGGTATCATTGTAAAATGTCCTTATACTATGTCTTGGCATTGTCCTATTTTGGTTAGGATTAGGGTTAGTGTACGTTTTCTGGGGAAGGTATTAGAAAACATTAGCAACAACAATTACCAAAAAAAAACACTAAAAGAACTTTTATCAAAATTGTCGCAACGCAGATTTCAACCCGTAAGGTTTGGGTTACAAATCTTGGTTATACCAACCTCCAACCTACCAAAGCCGTATTTCTTTTGTATCATCACTGTGAATGTCAATATTTGCACATGCAGGTTATGATACAGGGCTGATACTTCCTATGAATCTCTCTTTCTCTCTGGCACTGTTACACGGCATAGAACATGTCTACCCAGATATGGGAGCACTGGAAAATTCATAACACAGATTCATAACATAACATAATAAACGCAGAAAAAACAACAGTGATAAACACAAACAATCACTTAAACTGAGACCATACATGGGAAAAGAGGAATCATGAAATAAACATTCCAATTTCAGTAATATTATACAGAGGCTTCAGTGCTGTTCCCCAGAGGGATGACTACCCAGGGTGGTCCTGACACAGGGGGCAGCTAGTGGGTAACATGCAGGCCCCTGGACACACATATCCTGAAATCATAGACCCCTGACTGGTCCCATCCATACACAGAGACCAGGCCTTCCCGTATGTTTGTCCCCCACCTACGACTCATAGAGACTAGACATGAGCACATAGTCACACTGTTGGACCAATAGAGCTATATCTATACTCTAGAAAATTGGGTATGAACAAACATCTTATAATGATTCAATTTAGCTATTCTCAACGACAGCTGAACAATTTAAAGTCTGTCATCTGTCAAGTAATTTCTGAGGGGTTGTTCATAAGAGAAACAATGTGTTTGTCTAACAATCTTCTTTGCATTTCCAGTTCAAAGGGCTGCTTTATGCATGCAATTCCTCTTCTGTGAGCATATTCCTTTCTCGGTGAATGCAACTTGTCACGTGAAGGAGTGAGAAGCATAGAAAAACAAGCCCAATCTATGGGCCCTGTGAAGGAGAAGAGTGGTGAACACTTGTGCCTTTTCTGGGAAACTTTTGAGCTGCTGCTCAGTGTATCCCCATTCTCTGTTAATCAGGTGATGCCAACCTGCCAGCAGAGGCCGGACAGAGGCTCTTTCAAAACATCCCGCTAATTAACAAACCCCATGCATCCCTGCTTTTAAAAGCTAGCGCATCTGTGTTTGAACTTCGGGGGAAGAAAAAGTACATTATCGTTAGCCTGAGTGGATCTCTTTGCTTCATGCTGGCCGCAATGGATGTGAGTGTGTGTTTGTGTATTCGTGTGTGTGTATGTGTATTTATAGCTGTGTGTGTGTGTGTGTGTGTGTGTGTGTGTGTGTGTGTGTGTGTGTGTGTGTGTGTGTGTATGTGTGCAAAGCTCCCCATACAAGCTCACAAATTGTGTCTTGACAGCTCAGCCCCATGTGTATGTGTAGACACTGGCGAGGCGTCCTGCATCTATCAAGCAACTGAAAGGCTGAATAGAGTTCCCACCACCTTAATGATTGTTTACATGTCCCAAACAGAGATTCAAAGATGTTTCTGGTGTAGGTTGGGGTATTGCAACATATTTTAGATACCCACCTTGCTTGATTCAGTTTGTAAAAGTTTGTAAATATATTTTGGGTAGTTTTGCCATTTTAAATAGAGAGAGAAAGAGAGAGAGAGAGAGATAGACAGAGCGTTATATTAACTGTAATAGGTTAGTGTGTTAAAAGTGGAACGACAGATATTCCAGGATACCTGTGGGTTCAGTCTTTCATGACTGCATTGTAGTCCCTCCTTCCATGCCACTCAGTCGCTTTGTGGCAGAACTACGTTCCATACGGCCATAGGTGCAGCTCGGAGGAGAACACAGTACACATAACAGTACTGTATGACACCTCCAGAGGGAGAGAGGTGGAGACAGTAGCAGAACGGCCAGAGAGCAAGGTCTAGAACGTTTTATCATCCGAATATTTTCTTAAATCAGGCACACTTGTGAAATGACCCGGTCCACACATGGGGAGAGAAAGATCTTTAATGTTAAATCAATACATATCTCATGTTAACAGTGAACAGAATGCCCTTCTCCACATAGGGACTCATTTATATAGGAGTTGATCTTTGAAAGCTCCAGTAAATTGGACAAAGCAGTCAAAGTGACGTTGTTTTCTTTGGATGGCCGCTGAGGTTCCATACGTCGTTATGGAGTTATTTTTTCCAGACCTGGAATTCCATCCCCTTTACGTTCTCCACAGAAGGTAGTCATGGCCCAGGAGATCGTCTCATTTCCTCTCTGCACACCAGCCTGACTGCATTCCCCTCAGATGAAGCACATGCTAATTAAACCCTCAACATCTGGGGCCTTCTCCCTCTCCCCCCACAGATCTGTGAATTAATCGCTCCAAAAAACCTGGATAGGAGATCTGTGATTTGGACTTGCGGTGTCTAAAACTCATACACTTATTGTACATTCTCATTTAGACAGAAAATGCTGGAGTTATTAACTTGTTCATTTGTGTTTAAAGTTCCCTGCTGTCATAATGACAAACTACTGCAACAGCAACAGTGGCAGAACGGGTTGGAGAATATGTATCAATTATAACAGTATCTTGGGCCCTCAGTATTATAAGCAGTTTTTTCGGGGGGAGGTAGCTCTGTTTATCCTTCCTAAACGAGGAGGCCCAGGCAGAAATTCCAATCAGGATGGAAGGCTGCATTTTCTACCTCTTTCCCTTACAACACCTTCACTTTCCATTTGCTTCAATATGCAAACAAGGCTGTTTAGGGACGAGGAGAGAGCTGGCTAATGAGCTGCCTGCACCAACCCTGCAGAAAAGAAGACCTCTCTTCCCAGCTGCTTAAGAAACAGTTCCTCTGGGCATGCTCAGAAGCTGCCAAAACAACACAACAACAACAACAACAACAACAACAACAACAACAACAACAACAACAACAGGCACAGCAACACAAATTGATATGATTAGTTGGCTGGAATGACAGTTATTGTGTGAGGAGGGATGCAATGCAAGCACATTTTCAGCTCAAGAACAATCCGAGGGAGGCAGGGCAGTTTCTGTATCCATTACCTCATGTGTTTGAATATTTTATATATATACATATATATAAAATATTTACAGTGAGGGTGCCAGATGTGAATTGAGGCATGTGAACAACTTAGCCATGGTCAAATTTATATATATATATATATATATATATATATATATATATATATATATATATATATATATATATATATATATATATATATATATATATAATATTTGCAGAAAATTTAATCATAAATCTATTGGTAAATTTGACCATGGCTAAGTTGTTCACATGCCTCAATTCACATCTGGCACCCTCACTGTAAATCAATCTATGTGAGAATAATGAAACAGTCTATTAAGTAAAATTGGACTACAAATCCCATGCTTTGTTAACTAAACCAACAGATGCGTGAGATGATTTGGCCTTATTCTAAAACATTTTTAGGACATAGGGTCATCCAAACTTCAACAAGTAAAAACAAACTTAGCATAGCCATTTTGAAAAAGCTGTAACTGATATATGGGAAGCTCCTGAACTTGTTCACAGAATAAACTAAACAGTCATTCCTACAGAACACACAAGAGGATGACATAATAAGTTATAATGCTGAGTAAAAACTAATAATTCAAGCTATACAATTCATGCATTATTTAAGGTGTACTGGAGCATGTAGTTTTGCACTTTGCTGCCTTCTCTGGCCATACTGATATTTTGAAAATGTATACAGTGTGCTATGTTTTCTAATAGTGGCAATTGTCTGCATTTCCTTGTAAACAAACACAATGTAAAATAGGTACGTAATGGCCAGTGCTTGACCTCGATCCAGATTTTAGAAAATGCTTTGTTTGCACTCAAACGGTGCTCTTCACTGAAAGTTCTTGAACATTTGATCACATTATTTGATCGCTACAGATTTATCATGTCAATTTAGCACAATTGTACATACTGGACCTTCAGTGAATTGAATTGAATTTCTATTCAATTAAATTGTCTAATTCCATTATTTAATGCTTCAATACTAAAACAAACTGTGGTCTACATGTGAATGAATAATATTGCTCAAGTTAACAAATGATATTCCAAAAGGCAACATAAACTGGCTCTTTGAATCCCCATTGTTTTGTAAGTGCACTGGTGCTGTCATAACATTCAGGTTCTAATTGATATTTTCATATGATTTTGAGTGAGATATGATGAAAATGTTGATCTCACGAGGACATAAAAACAAACTGACAAAATGGACTGAACTTTTGCACTTTACTCAGGCCAGCATTTGCTCTACCACAAACCATCACAAACAAAACTTGAGGGTAGTTGCGTTTCACATAATTGCTCAGCCAGAAAATGTCCATTACAGTGTGTTTTCCTTGGCGCAGGGAGTAGAACTTTAAACCATGAAAGAAAAGCACTGTGGGAAGTTAAATGGTATTGTCATTAACGCCTCAACACAGTGATCATTCACCAGGGTTGCATATATAGACAATAAGAGCCTTTCTCGCTGTGTCGCAGATGGCATCGTAAAAAAGGGCCTTCTCTGCAAACACCAAAAGCAAACACACAAACACTGCTGACCTTCAGAGTCCCCAATCCATCCATTCTTTACTCAATCGTTTGTTGTCACAATACCAGATCAAGGCGGTTCTACTGTGGTGATGTTTTCATGTAGTAATGCACACTACTTTACTATGCATACTAATAAATGCATTTGTTTGCCTTCACATTCTTTTTGTCTTTTTCCTAGCTCCAGGAATTTGTTTGCACAGTTCATCATTCCAATGTTTGGTTTGTTAACTATTCATTGACTTGAGGCAGCCATCTCCATTTGGTTTCAGGCTAATTGGCTAACCTTTTGAAATGGGTAATGGCAGCCCTCAGTTCTACTCCACAACTTGTTGGTAACTCGAGGCTTGCCCTTCCGAAACACAGATGTTCCGACTCCTTGGAAATGCATCCTTTTGTTTTTTTTTGTATCCCTGGAAATTGGCAGAGCCACACCAGAAATATTTCCAAACTGAGCTGCAGCACTTCTGTGTGCAGCTGTGCTTCACATGTTTCAAATATTGTCTTCAAGTGGAGGAAACAGCTCTTTAGAATTTGCTTATGATTACAAGACACATACTGTATATTTTGAAGTTCGAGTGAGAGCTAGGTAGGTTTGAGCTTTGCTTGCAACATCATCGACGTATTTGGTGATTATCATGTTATTGCATGTTTTCTGTTTAAATTAACTGGGTAATAATGGTTGAATCTCACAGTATATCTTATTGTATATTAACGTTTTGAAATGTTTTGGGCCAAGCTCAATACAATTGTTATCATGTCCCAATAAAAGTTTGCATCCAAGTGTGGACTCTGGCATGGCATGTGTCCCAAAGGAAGTTAATAGCTTTCTTAAAGACATGTATGGGTTTATTATCCTCACACTTTCAGTGAGAATCCAGAGCCTTGGCTGACCCTGAGTTCCCAGTTCAACAAATCATGGTCCACCAAAAGGCTCCCCACCTGAGAGACAGGCACTAAGTGTTTGTTTGGAACTGTCACAAATACATTAGTAATCCAGACCCATGCACTGGGGTCAAACACATTAGTTTGTAGAAAAAACACATTATTTCCTGCTAATCAAGTTGTTGTTTTTTCCCACTTGTAATATCTGACAGCATTGGCCTCAACAGTAAATATGTCAACAGTTTTAATTTGAACTTTTCAACTCCAGATTTACAATGGCGATTTCACCACTCTGCACAGTACAGCTGACCTTTATCAGGCTGTGCAAGGAACATTTAAATTTATTTGGCCTTTCCTGTAATTTGTTTTGAGTTATTAATCAGAATGAGTATTTGGGAACTCTGCCATTGAACAGGCGACAGGCGATTGCAGAATGTCAGCATAAGTAATGGGTCATGTTATATGAAGGGTTATCACGCCAGAACCCATAGTGTTATTCAGGTCAAGCTGTTTATTCATTGAATAGATTAATAATTGGTGCCTGAAATATAAGAAATAAAGATTGTATGGGGTCTTAGACTGGTCACGTCAATCATCTAGAATCCTATTTTTTCAAGGGAAGGAAATACATTAAAAACAAAAACAAGAACACAACCATGAAACCCAGAGCATTACTTATTGATTGCGCCATTATTTTCGCTGGACATTTTCATTTTAATTTGATGGCAAATTGGATGGTTTTCAATGTTGGTCAGGATAAGATCTGGAAAGGGGTTGACTTTGCAGCCCATTCGAGCTTCATGAATGATTAAGAATGCTAGGCCTGGAATCCCTCATAAATAAACAACAGAACAGGCTTTTCCTGGATAGGAAACACAGGCATACTGGCTGAGTGGGCCCCCGAATGATACCATTCAATGGAAGTTAATCCACTGTATATCATTTTCATGTGGGTCAGCTTGGTCAGAATTGATGAATATGCACCATGGTTGCAGAGCCTCTGCAAAGGTAGACGAAACAGTGCTTGAATATAAGTGTTACTCACCCCCCCTAACATACACTCACACACACCTCCCCTCAACCCTCCCACCCCACTTCACTGTCTATCTGAGTCCTGGACTTTGAACATAGAGGGAATGTCAATGAGCTAGTGCCTGAGTCCTTGAACCAACCAGCTTCTGCACTAAACAACATGTCTGTTGATGGAAAACCCAATAGTAATGACTAGATACCAGTTTTCTAATGCTATTTATTATCATGAGTTATTATGATGGTATTACGACAGCAGTCGTTTCAGGGATAATGGACTCCTGTGTTTCTTTAAATTATTTCCTACAAATGAGGGACAAGTTGCCATTGGATGACCCTCCATCTCAATCTTACAGTATAATGTGGAAGGCAGACGGCCTTGCAAACGCTGAACTTTTGGCTTCAGAACACTATTGCTGCCAATTTACTCCCCAGCAGTGTTCCGTTCCCCCCAGGGTTAAGGGCTGCAAGCTGAAATGGTAGGCTAATGGCCAGAAACGTCTGGATCACTTTACACAGGGGTAAAGGTCCACAAAATGTGTGCATTTCCGTCTTGCTGCCTTAGTCAACTTCTGCATGGCTCAGGTATTTAGAGAGCATCATTTGCACATACAGTGTGCAAAACAGAATCATCATTGTGAATAGTATTTACTAGTACAGGTGATTCTCTCATTTACTTAATTTAATGAAAGTGAAAGCAAAACAATCCCTGTAAAAAAACACACCAACCGTATATTTAAAATATTTAATTTGAGTAATTAGATTCATCTCTAACTAAATATTTTTTTAATGACTCTAACAATTGTATTCAGACTTAAATGGAACGTAAACATAACAAAGACAAGCTTGGTTAGACAAAGCTCATAATAAATTACAAATGACATTCAAGAAGTGGCAGTAAAATACTACATCTTTGAATCATTCTAGCAATCCCAGGGGAGATGAAAGAGAACAATAATTGTCTTGAAATTTGACTCTCATTAGTGTATTTAATGAAGTTGTTACATTTGTGATTCACATACAAGTTATTATTATTATTTTGTTAACTTTTTTCCTCTTTACTTTGCACCATTCCTGACAATGTGACTTACACAATTGTGATCTCAAAGTCTGTCACTTCCTTTGTCTCTATGCATTTAAGTGACACTGTCACCTGACACTTTCTTTCATTTTTCTGATTTACCGTGTCATTCTAACCAGATTTGTGACACAAATTGGGATATTATGACAATGACCACAAGGGGTTAAATGTTTCGTTCTCCAAACATTGACTGGTATCACTGATTTCTTTCTTTCTTCATTCATTCTTTTATGTGATGGCCTCAGACCTGCTAAACACATTTCTAAATGACAGTTACTGCTTCTCTCCTCAAAGGAACCCTGAGTTGTGATTTTCCTTGCCTAATGTGGGATCCTTGGCGGAGCAAAGGAACAGAGAGAGGGGTGGCCCCAGAGGACAATGGTGGTTGTGTGGGGGATGGCAGAGAAGAGGTCAAGAATCAAAATGCAGATGACATTTTCAGTCAGCAGATTGATACAGGACCATTGATTCCCTTTCCCCTGGACATGATCTGCATTGCAAATGCTCACAGCGCAGTGGCCTTTTCTGGAGTCAGCAGGCTGACTGAGGAAGGGTTCCCACAACACAGGCCCTCTTCCCTCTCTAACCTCTCTCCTCCCCTTATCCCCTCCTCCCCTGCTCCCCCTCTCCCCTAGATCCCACCACAGCTGCTGGTGCAGTCTCCCAGGGCTTCTTCCCACTATTGGGGGGCACACAACAGGGTCATTGTTCAGCTCCTCACTGAAGGAGGAGGCTGGGAGGACATGGCTGCGCCAAGATGTATTGTCCCCCCATGCAAGCCTGTGACACTTAAAATAGAGCATGGGTACATGGAGGGAAAGTGGAGTTATCCTCCATCTAAAACCCAATTAACAAGGCTGCTCCTTTTAGACTTCCCTCATAAGCAGGATCTGCATGCTTTCTGAGCTTTTAAAAAGTCCAACTTGGTTTCCTCTGAGGTTAAAAGGTGCAGTTTAAGCTTTTGGCCAGGCTTTCAAGATGCAAGCCCTACTGAAACACCCACGCCCTACTGGAATGTTCTGTTTACTCACACATTAGAGAGAGAGAGAGAGAGAGAGAGAGAGAGAGAGAGAGAGAGGAGAGAGAGAGAGGAGAGAGAGAGAGAGAGAGAGAGAGAGAGAGAGAGAGAGAGAGAGAGAGATAACATGCACCGCTGGCTGTGTGAGAGATCATCATCATCCACATGAGAGCGTTCCAGAAAATGCTGTTTCACCATGTCAGAGAGACAGTGGGAGTGATATGAAATTGTGTCTACACACACACACACACACACACACACACACACACACACACACACACACACACACACACACACACACATGAGTGTGTCCTTAACCCACCAATGATAGGCTCTCATGTTGCTAATGGCCAATTAGCCCCCTCCACCTTTGGATGTTGAGCCACGTGAGAGCAGTTGGAAAAAAGTTTGCATTGCAAATGAAATGTGGACCTGCGTTTCCAGAGATGTCGTTATGAATTAGTGCTGTGTGATCTGTTCAACTTCCCCTTCTCTCTGCCACTTGCATCTAAAGTGTTAGCGTTCGCTGAAGGCGCTTTCACACCTACCTCGGTTTCAGTCCCTTTCCATTCGAACCGTGGTGTGGTTCTTTACTGGTTTGACCACAATTTGGCAAAGATCTGGACCAATCACCAATAAACTATTTGTGGGTTAACGTTTGGCGGACAAAAAGCTGTTAAAACACTGATGCTGATATATTCAACATGTTCAATAACAAGTTGCGAGACAGGGGCTTTCATCGAACCGGTGAGCAATGAAAGGTAAAAAAACTCAGGCAACAGTATATCAAGGTGTGATGACCTGGACAAAATTCTAAGAACAAGTAACCCACCCAACATTATCGAGTGATTTGTTAAGAACCCTCCAGCTCCTACCCAATAATCTCCGCAAATTCATACAGATGACCTAGACAGTGGTGAGTTACTGAATGATTATGTAGGCCTATATCCATATGCCTCTTCATTTACGTAAGAATCTTTTTTTTATTTTGGCCTTTTTGTTTTTGTTGTGACTGTGTTACCTGGCTGCTCTTCCACGGATGGAACATACGCAACATCAGGGCTTGCCTTCTCCTGAACCGATGAATTATGTAAAGCAGTAGATTGCTGACAGCACGCAGTCTAAACAAGTGTTCATGTCGCTCTGTTTTCTCAAATTTTTGTTGCTGATAGGAACACCAAAGAAAAAGTAATAACAACAAAGTTGTAACACAATGCACGCCAATGCTGCTCAATTATTTTCTGTTGTGAAGTGTGAGATTTGATATAGTGTGCGATTTCTTTGTTGAAGCCCGCTAAAGTTATGGCCAATGAGGGACATGATTTTGTGTATAACTGGAAGAAAATACAATGTAACAACCATGCGAGTCGAACTTTGAGTCGAACTAAGTGTGAAAGAGAGTGTTGTTTATGTAAGGATTGGATACTCTGTGGATGCTTTTCAACAGGGAAGGCTTTCCCCCAACAACAGTTTAGAGTGAAAGAAAAGGCCTTTTCCCAGAAATGGACAGGAATGCTTTTGTGATTTATCACCTTTGTCCCCATCATAAAATGATACATTTTAAAGCCTCTCTCAGGATACAGTAAGAAATCATTGGTTTCCAGCTGTGTAATATGAGCCAACGGCGACGTACCTGGAGATGAATTTTAGTCCCATTTAAACTGTGCAATGTGTTTAAAATAATGCACTGAGCTCATGGAATTCAGACATCAGAATTTTACTCAGATCTCCCAACAATGTCCTACCAATTGTTTTGTGTGTGGATGTGTGTGTGTGTGTGTGTGTGTGTGTGTGTGTGTGTGTGTGTGTGTGTTTGTGACAAAATTAATTGCATAGTTTTACCTAGCCTATAAGAACGATATTTGAAATGTTATCCCTTTTATTATTTCTATGAGTAATGGTTGCGAATGAAATGCGTAGAAGTAATCCAAATGCCTGATTCTATGAGATTCAGTTCTACAGAGTAGACCACATCCACAATGTGACTGCATTCATTGTACCATTGCCCCATGGCTTTGTTATTCTGAGGCATGGCTTTGCATTGAGCCGGTCTTGGCTCTGACCCCAAGCGCCACAGTTGCTCATGTTTGCCATTCTAATCAACCACATTGTCTCCTAGATGACCTAACTCTGACCCCAGGCAAGCCGACTTCAAGGCAGCCACAATGGCTGGCATAGCTGTGTTTGCGGTAAACACTGATCTAAATTCATTAACCTTCCCACAAACAATTTCCCAAGGTTTTTCCATGGCCAGGCACCAAATCTGCTGTATACCTGTATCTGTAAAAGTACTTACTGTTAATTATATATAATCTACATTTACACAGAACATGATGGGTTGAACTAAATATTGCAAATTACTCTTCAAGAACTCTCCCCATAAAGCAATTACATGATTTGCCAGGTACATTTTGGAGCAGCATGTACACTGTACCAGACTTCATTTTGAACTACAAATCCAAGATGAATCCAAACCATTCCAGCATGGTGTCATCCAGCTGATTATAAGAGGATGTATTGAAACACATGATGCTTGATGCCTCCTTCTGACTGAGAACATGTTAAGAGTAAGGCAATCAGTAACTGACTGAGAACATGTTAAGAGTAAGGCAATCAGTAACTGAGAGTACAGAGATGGAACCAAGAGAGAGGGGGGAGAGAGAGTGTCGGCATTCGACTGAGCTGAGAGCACATTATGCCAGCTCACAGGGGCACTACAGGCTACACAGCTGCCAATGAAAAGGCCCATCTCCCAGCCCTCTGGGAATAATAACAGGGAGTCAGTAAATGCTGCTCTCCCTTTAAGGCCTGTCAGAGGCTTTGACAGCAGCCGTAAATTTAATCCTCGGACCTGCTGGGATGCGGAGGAGCCGAGCAGCGGGAAAGCCTTTTCCTACTTCAAGGACCCCGGCTGGCTTCGGGATAGCCTGCCAAAAAGCTTTAAACCTGATGACAAATTCATTTTGCACAGCTGCACCCAGTCCACTGGGGACAAGGGAAGTGATACCTCCACAAACAAATCTGACAAATAATTATGTAGGAGTTTTGGGAAGTATGTACCGAAGCAATGCAACTATCTGCAACTTAGCATGGAGTACTGAGTTTCTCCCTATATACTTTTTCATTTTAATTAATAGATGCACAGCAGTATATTACTCTGTTTGGCTACTGATGCTTTGCCAGAGGCGTTGGTCTTGTGTGTTTTGCCACTGCCCCCCTGCTTGAGTGCCCACCCTGAGGCACTGTGGGAGTTCTTCTGGCTGGCAAGGCGATTTGATATCAGTTGATTATGTGGAGACATCCCTAAAACAGCGTGGTACAGAGGAAACTGATTTTACAGCTGCACGAAGAGAGGATTGCATAGCCGGCCACGGCAGCCAGGGGCCCGGAGGGAAGGAGTTTATGAATATGTTTGTATCCAAGTTTTCCCCTCCTCTTAATGTGTGCCATGCTAATCGCTTGGTGCTCTGACATCTGGAAACTTCCCAGTGGAGGGCAAATCGCACAAGTCTTTTATGCTTAAAGGACCTGTGGTATCAGAATCAACATTTTGACAGTGATTGATTACATCCAAAGTCACTAATGACATATAAACTATGATTTAATGTTAATTTTTAGAGATTAAATGTTGGCTTCTGAATGCATATTTTACATTCTGTGTTAAACTGTCTACTTGTGGAGGGTTTGATATTGTTGTTTTTAGACAAACAATCCTACGTATCTAGTTTGATATTTACATAAAACCAATCACCAATGACCATAGATCCACCACTACATGCCCTCTGCCACTTCAGCAGTCAATGTATCTAAATTTCAGTGGGAATGGTCTGACACTGCTGACCGCATCTGACCGGCTAAATGAATAATCTATGCTAGTTTTTGTGTACATTTCCAAACGAAATAAATACCATAACTTCAATCACTAAAGTCCTTTGCTAATTTCACAGATTTGCTATCGAAAAACTTGAAAATAACTGACAGATTTATTGTTTCATCATGCTGATTAGAGGGTGAAACTTTCAACACACGTTTCTCATTTCTGACGACGTCCATCATCTATCCATATTTATTAAAGGATATAACACACACCGATCTGAAAAGCTTTCCTGGGTGCAATTTTACAAAAAAGTCACAAAACAACATTTGTGGTGTTAGAGTGTTAGTTTGAAAGTGGAAAAAATATGAACATAACATTGTATAAATTACACTTTGAAAATGAGTAAGATTTATTTTATGTTATTTTTTTATTTGTAGGATTTGCACACACAAAATAACAAATGAAAGACAAAATGAAAAGAAAAGGCAAATTGTGCAAAAAAAGTATATAATATTAATAATAACATTAAACAAAACATTAAGTTGTTGTTGGCTAGCCTAAAATGTTGGCTAGTCTAAAATGTGTATTGTGAGACAGAAGTAAAAACATATGCTAATGAAGATAACAAATTGTGATTAAATGAAATATAAGATCTGATTGCACAGCAATATTCCTGAATATTTCCCAAATATCTGAAGTTGTTACATCTAATCCATAGAACTGAAATCCATTCAAAACTAAAACTGTCTGCACTCACTGAGAAACGCTTGCGGCTCCCTTGCAGTAGCTAGCCAATGAGCCACACACGAGCAAGCTGCAGGTAACACTGCCCACAGCGAGTGGTGCACGCCCAGAAACTGAACAGTTCAGAAAAGCAAATTCAAGCATTAGATTGAGTGATGCTACTTTTATTATATTGATTAATTATGTTGTGGTTGTTTTTGTTTTTAATCTGTTCTTGCACTGTATTGTACAGTACTTTGCTGATGTTTTGGTTGGTTCTGTTCCTTTTTTCTTTCTTTTGCACAGTATTGTACAGCACTTTGAGCTGCATTCTTATGTATGAAAGGTGCTATATAAATAAAAGTTTATTATTATTATTATTATTATTATTATTATTATTATTATTATTATTATTATTGTTATTATTATTATTAAGCAGAAGGGCAGGGTCTTGTCAGGTGCACCCACTGTCACAGATCTATCATAACTAATGGATCAGCATTGTTATTGAGTGATATTTTAAAGGGGAAAAGGCTACACATTGCCCATTTAGAGAGTAGCAGGTGTGCACAAGACGAAGACCATCGAACGTGGCTTACCAAATTCAGCAATATTCTTCTAGAAAGTTGCGCTGTACCGCAGGATTCCAGTGGAGACAACCTAACGGCCCAGGAGAGTCATAGGATTCTCAGTGGAACAGCTAAGTTGTAGCTAGCTACGAGAACACTACAGTATGCTCTGGACAATCAGTGAGTGAAGTGTGGAAAGGATAAAATGGGTGTACTTGCTAGGTCCTAAACATACGTATAGCATGGGTGGTAGGCATGGCTATCTGCCTGCAAGCATCACCAGCCTGTACCAGGCGTGATTATATTGGCAAATATTAAGCAAATAGGTACAGAAGAGTATGTGCCCCATCATGAGGGGTCGAACCGAGCCAACTGAAAGAGAACCATAAATAATAACTCTTCTTTCTTACATTTGTGTGGACCTACTACCGGCATTAAAATATAATCTAAATAATGTATGTATCTTCTGTTACATTCTTTATAAGACTTTGGCACTCGGTCCAACCTTCTTAGCTTTCAATCACAGGTCCCCCAGGGGTTTGTGGGATACCTGTTCTTTGAAGCCATCCGAGGAGCTGGAGAGAGCAGGCTTAGCCAGGAAGTGGGGAAAATCTGCCTGGATGTATGTTGCATTCCACAGAGATGGGTGACCACAATTTAAGGGGTACATTATGCATTATAAAATGTGTATTATGTAAAAATATTCTGAAAAAATATAGTATCTCACACCCTAATCCTTTAAGGAAGCCTTCTACTCTTTAGCAGACATGCATGTCCATCCCTTTCTAACTAGTGAGCACATGCACCACAGCATTCAGTATGCGGAAGTAAGTGTACTTAAGTAGGTTTCATTTATATTCTACCAAACATATCTAACACACGTGTGTTCTGAGAAATAAAAACAAAATGGTACTGTAGAGGGGATGCAGAGTTGTTTCCTGAGGTGTTGCTTAGGAAAATAGGGTCATTTTTGAGGAGTCAGCTCCAAGGTAATTCTTGTGCGTTGGAGTCTCTCACCCCCCCTTGGTGGGATCAGGAAGCCTCAGGACAGGAGATAAGGCAGCCATCTCCATTTGACTGGGCCAAGAGCCTCCCTCGATACGGCTGACATTTCACCACTGGCCTGCCTGTCCTCCCTTTGCTGTGGGAATAGATTACACACACACACACACACACACACACACACACACACACACACACACACACACACACACACACACACACACACACACACACACACACACAGAGTTTTGGTGTAAAAACTACTGAATGGATTACATATTACTGCTCTTAAGTTGTTATAGGTACTATAGATGGGATGGATGACTTTTTGATTTTGTAGAGAAAAAAACATATTTTAAATAATTGCAGGGGGAAATAAATAAATAAATAATTAAAATAAATATAATGGGGTTACAGTTACAGTTCTTACCCCCTCTTGTCAGGAATGCACTTGTCCCATGTCCTGTTAATCAGTCTCCAGTCTCCAGAAATTCTGCAAATCAAGGGGGACTTATTTTTTCAAATGAGTCCTCAGTAAAACTTTCAGAAACAAAACATTACTGATGTAGTGCTTTCAGCATGTTGAAGCAAAGTCTTTATTTACCCTTGGTTATACCTTATCTTTATTGTGCTTGAGCTCACGTCATCTGTGCATCTCACATGGTTCATTCCACTCAACACATTGCAGTTGATGTATGTTTTGTTTGAACAAATGTTTACATTCTGCAGACTTTTTCCAGCTTACACCTCTATGTAAATGAAGGGCAATACACATTGATGATGAAATACTGAAACCAACTTAACCTCTCTATGCCTTTAAAGTGAGTTGATGATCTGATATTGCATGGCTGCCTCACATGTTCACTCTCAATGGCATATCATTTGTAAACCAATTTATCCTCAGCATTTTGATGGATTGTATGAATTATTAAAAAAAGGTATTGTATCAGGATCCGACCATAGTATACTATTGTATATTGAAGCCATGCATTTTCTCACCAGGTTGTTCGCTTTATTGCAAACCTTCAGTCAACCAACACATGACCAGGACTATGATTTCATACTGACACTTCACACCTACACCACAAGTTGAAAAAGGTGAGGTATTACTCTCTTTTCCTCATGCATCAAACAGACCTCGATCAAACATCAACACTTCAAACAAGGTGTCATCTACTGTCCAGTTGGGTTTGATGTGAGGGGTGTAATGATACAATAGATATTGCTATTTGAAACCTCCCCTCTTAGATGTCTCTATAATCCTGATTAGCAAACCAAATCTAAGATGCAGGGGAGGATGGTGGAGGTAGAAATCAGAGGACTGGCTCATTGTAATGCTTGGAACGGAATGAGAAATGGCGTGTGTTTGATACCATTCCTCATTTTGTTCCATGCATGAGTCCGTCCTCCGATTTCTACCTCCACCAGCCTCCCCTGGTAAGATGTCAGGATGGACTGATCCATTCAATGGGAAATATATTTGTCAATGTTTCATTTATTCATAGTACTGTACAGCAGCATACTACTGTTACCTGCTTTTGTCCAGTGGCAGTCTATTTAGCTGTTATTCTAATGATATTTATCGATGTGATCATATCTAATTGTCATTATATATCAGTGATAATGATATGTGGTTATATGTACTGTATAGTATGTTGAATCACACATTCTATAAAGATAAAACTGAACATTCCACTGTATATCCTGATATGGTATGTGGCCTCCCACACAAATGCCAGTCTGAGGGAAACCACTAATATACCCTTACAGGTTTACACTTCTAAAACAACTCTCTAATGGGCTACCTGTTTACACAGGAAATCAATCAATTTGAACTGAGGGGAGTTTCCTCTACCACTAACTTGTGGGTTTGTGTATTTAAACAAAAACTAACAGAACCCTCTCTGATTTCATGGGTCTAACTCTGGAAGCTAAGGGGTTTGCATGGGTCTGAGGGACAGAAACCAAGCTGTCTCTTTCTGAAGACCAATTTGCTGTAGCGCTCCCAAAGGGAAGGACGGGTGTTGATTTTGGCACACGTTTCCATTCCCTACCAACAAATCCTGCCTTTTCCAGACTAGTTGGCTCTGAAACTCACAGGAGAGCTGGAAGAAAAAAGGGAGGGAAAAGAAAAACTGCCATGGGGCTGGAGTGAGATATTGTATGCATGTGCACTCAAGTGAAAGGTTTGTGGCCAGCTGCTTAAGGATTTTTCTGTGGAGTCAAGATTATCCACAGAGTCAATAGAGAGAGGGAGAGAGGGAGAGAGGGAGAGAGGGAGAGGGCTTGTCCGCTTTTTCCTGTGCATCTCAGTTCTGTCTGGGTAACAGTGAGACACTGTCAGAAGGGATTCTTTCTTCTAACCTCGCTTATTTGACTGAGAGTGAGGACAGACCCGTTCCATGTTTCCCTAGTTGCAAGTAGCCCAGCCATTCAGAGGTCTTTCAGCGCAGTGGCTCTCACAGACTTCCTGGGCTGTGAATGGTTCACTGGCAGGAGAGACCGGGTGAAGGTTTTCAATCCCACAACTCTATTCAGTTTCTTATAAGCAGACAAAAGAGTAGGCAGTTCTAGGGTAGAACATGTCTGGGGCCTAGTGTCTGAGCAAGCCATGAAAGTAATTGGCTTATATCATGCACAATTTCTTCTCTCCTTTTGATCAATGACCAATCGTATCAAACCTGTTTGCTAACGATTGCATTTCACCAGTAAAATATCAGAATGTGTTTTCAACAAGATACAATATATTGATCAATACAGTGTTAAAGTTTCGTGTCTTGAAGGTCAATGCTTTATTTTGAGGATGTTTTAAAGATTCATAACAGTTGCAAAAGCACAGGTGAAGTACAGCACACCAGTATTAAGCAGAGCCAAATATACTCCCCAGTTGAAAATGGACAGGGATCAGAAAAACTGTCAAGGTCTTGGCTCTGCATTCGCACAGCCATGGTTGTCAAAGGCTGAAAGGGCTCAAGTCCTAGAAACACCTTCAGGCAAGCTTTTCAATTCTGCATGTGGTGAGTGAGACTGCTGAGAGAGAGAGAGAGAGAGAGAGAGAGAGAGAGAGAGAGAGAGAGAGAGAGAGCGCGCATTCTGCATTCTGCTGATACCACAGCCTGCCTCTCCTTCACACTCTGACTGGTGAGAGAGACGAGCCATAGGCTACACCAAGGTAGATCACAGGCCAATACACTGCCTGTCCTAAAGGTTTGCCTCACAGACCTGCATAGAAGCCTTTACGGCAATGCCATGTAAAGCCAGTTAGCAACTTGTTATCAATGGAGGTTGGTTTTGAACCTTTTACCTATAGCAACGCCTATTTAAACCACCATATGTCAATTTAACAAATTCCCAATGTTTCATGAAAAGCCTTACCTATTGACCATTGTTCCCTATTGTGAGGCATCCTTTCAGGCAGCATTTTAAGGGTCTTGTCAGACAGGAATTCAGATTGGAGCTTTACCTGACCTTTCGTGGGGGTCAGTGGATGGATCTGCAGAGGCTTTTGTTGGCACACCTGGGCGATGATGCCTCAACTGTGCAAAAAGCTCTTGTTTCAGTCTTTTTATTGAGGCTGGATAGAAGGTGCACTTTCCCTATTCAAACTCACTATGAGGAACGGGAGAAGACATGTCTTCAAAAAAGGCATGTCTTTCATGAATAAGGACACTTATAACTTTCAGTTTTTTTTGCAAATCTGGAATGTTCTGTTAGGGTGGTAAAATAAATAGAGTGGACTTATGTTTTAAGGGTAATACACTCAATCAGTGGCAAAGGCTAACAATTGAAATAATCAATTTAATTTATCGAACATTAACATAATTTAGGATATATATTTTTTTATCCAGAAAAAAAACATCTGCTGTATATATATATATATATATTTAAACTCTAGTCTCTGTTATGTTTATGAAGACAGGACCTATACTAACAAACACAGCTAGTGAAAGAGGTCATCTGAAACCTCTAAATGTTTGTCATTTTCCTGCAAGGAAATCTGGGAAATCTGAAAATAACCCCAAGGCTCCCAGTGTTATTGTAGGGATGGAGGTGGATGATGCAGAAACCATAAGGAAGCCGCGACTGGATGGGATTGGCTGGGGCTTGTTTGGATAACTGTGTTCAGAGATTACGTGGTTTGCCAAAGTACGGCCACTCGTATTTTCCTGTGCATACACTCGTCTCTGTTTTTCTAAGCTACACTCAAGTGAAAAAAAAAAAGATAAACCAACTTGGTCACCACATGTTGAAAATGGCCTCTGTTGACAGTGATATACTGCCCAACTGCTGTGTGTGCGAAAGAGGAGATCACAGCACTGTAGCACAATGACCAACAGAAAATTAATCTTCGAATACAGCTGTCATGATGTTATGTGACATGCATTATCAACATCCTTTTTACAGTAAATACATTGGCTGTGTGTTGTGTTTCACCCCAGATATCTCATAAAGTTGAGAGTCCTGCGTAGCAATAGTGCATGCCTCAGCTAAACAACCTCAGCTTGTAACCTTTTGCCTCTCAATATGGTCCTTTTTTAATTAAAAAGTAATTTACAAAGCACACTCACAAACTTCCCATGACAGCAGACGGATAGGCCTTCAAAGCTCCTCTTCTCTCACCTTTTCTTTTAACACTATGATAATAGTGAAGGCTTTCTGGGCCTTTTCATAAGGCTAGGGATCATGGGAGTCAAGTTTGAGCATCACGTCCATATCAGTCTGTCTTTCATAACACCTGGCACCTGCTTTCTTTCTCAAATCGGAAACTGCTCTGAAAGGAGATAAAATGCTGATTGTCCTCTCCTCCTTTTTTTCTGACGGAAGGGGAAGTCATTGAAGTGAAATCACTTCCCTGTAAGATCTATCATGGCTACTTCTACTGGCGGGGAGTCTCCCATCTCACCTGATTAATCAAAGTGTGCCATCAATAAACTTTGATGCTCACAACTCCAGCGACATGTTAACACAACATGTGATGTCTACACTTCACCATGCTCTCACAATGGTAATTGAAGGGCAATTGCTCATAGCATCCCCAAATGGGGGTTTACTAAAATTAATACCCAAGACATAACAATAACAAGACATATATAATTGTTTTCTTTTCTTTACAAGATCCGTTTTTGGCATTGTATGAGTTTTATGGGGACTACATAAGGCAGACACACATTGACAAAAGAGTTCAAAGCCACATCTGACAACACGGTGTGCAGACGTGATGAAATGCATAATGAATAGACTTGTGTGTACCTGCATGGGAGCCCGTTCAGTTTAGGACTTGAAAGACTCCTCATTACCTAGGTTTGTGGGGGATGAAGCAGATGGACACCTCTACAATGGTTAATCTTTTTTGATTTAGCTCTTTTTTGTACCCTGTCAAACAATCTTGTCCTGTTTGCTTTTTAGTGAAGTAGAAGGAACCACAATTTGCGGCCCTTTGCTTGCATACAATGGCATTAGAATATTGGTTTTGGGCTATAAAAATAACTCTTCTGTGGCCATTTTCCTGTAACTCATTGGTAGCTCTTCATGCGGTCCTCTTCCAGTTTCAGTTGCCACAAGAGAGAGTGCTGCCCGTTTCGTGAATGAGGTGAAAAAGCAGAGCTCGGTGTGTGGCCACAGCACTGTGTCTGAGCCTGCTCTCTCTCCCTACCCTGATAGAACACAGACAGTAGGACCAGCAGCACTGACCAGAAAATATGTATTTATATTCACTTCACTCTCTTCCCTTGGAGAGAGAGCAGACTCACTGATGGCCCACAGTCAATACCACCCAGAAATTATGTTTATATACTTTATACTGACTGTTGTGACACAATATTCTACCAAATCAGACAGATTTCATATAAACATATTGCAGCTACGTTTCTACAATTTAGAACTTTCTTGGCAACTTGTTTGTATAAAATGCTAAGTTAGATTTGTTTTGTTTGTGGAAATCAACCTAATTTCCATATGCTTTCAAGAAGATGGACTGTAATTAAAGAGTGTTTGGCAGTGAGAGTGAAACCAATGCAAGTAGTAGACCTATTTCTATTTCCTGTTTCGTTCTTAGTAGTGCAAACATCTCTGTCTTTGAGCACAGACAAACTCAATGCAATGTAATCCACAGCATATCATTTATGAAAGCATTCTGATGACAACTTTATAACTCAGAAAATCCAGTTATAGGCATGACTTTTTTTTATACTTGGACATATTAGTGGAGACAGAGAGGGAAATGGACAAATTGAGGACAGCTGCATTGACGGGCCCAGAAGTTTTTCTTCTCTCTCTTTCCATGAGAGCCAACAGCAACTCAATGAGGTAATTGAATTTCTGAGTGCGGGTGGCGTGACCTTCTCTGCTCCGGTGTCTTAGAAGGGAATGGGTGGGCGGTCAAGATGTCAGGAGCCAGCCTTGGCCATGAAATTAAAGAGTAAATGCAACAGGGCTGGGTGAAAAAAATACAGGGAACAACACTGGCCCCCATGAATTGTATGAGCTCCTGAGCAGTTGAATTATAGATCGACTTCAGTATGTTTGCCGGTTGACTGACAGGTAGGGCACATCTTCAGACCCCATGCCCCTGCAATGCAACCTAAATTATAACTTAACATGTGCAGTAGAAGCTCAGCCTCCATCTCAGTTTCTCCCTCTATGGCCACATACTGTCTATGTACACGTCCTTATTTGACCATAACTACAACATGTATGCACATTATTTTCCCTTATTAAGCGCTCGTGGAAAAATGTCCTACTATATGGCTTTCGATCACATACTGTAACTGTCATTCAATGCATTCGTGCCCTTTTTGTCTGAGTTCCATTTTTTAAATATATTTTCATACCACCCAAAAATCAGCCTGACCCCCTAAATAATACATTAACATGGGTATCATGTGCCTTATATGCTAACGTTGGATTTGGCATTGACTGTAGGCCATTTGGGTAGGCCATCTCGTGCTTCCAGCCTAAAATACTATGAGAAGGAGGCTTTCCTTAAACCCTTACACACACTACTGTATCTCTATTGCCCCACCCAGAGAAAATCGCAGAAGTGCAATAACATGCCAAAACACCAGGGGCAATACTTCTGGTTCTTTCTCCCCTTGCTTCTAGGCCATGCCTCTGTGTCTACTAGTGATGTGCAGTTCGCAAACAAATCATTCATTTTTAACAATTATTTTTAGTGAATCAAGTGAGTCGATTCGCCTTTCTGAGTGAATCGTTCTTTTTCTTCTTGCTGAAAATGTGGGCAAGCACAGCCCACAGCCACAGATTTGAGTGAACCAAGTTGGTTGGGGCATAGAGGGCCCCTCCAGTGTTACTGAATCAAACAAACTAAATGGATTGAAAGATCTCATTATTTCAATTGAACGATCTCGATCTCGATTCAATAAAGAAATCCGAACTTCCCATCTAGTATCTTCTTGTTGTGCATGCCATTGTTTTGGGCTACTACAGCCTGCTCAGTCTGCAGATGTTACGGCACATTGGACAATTTCCTCATAAAATTATGAATCCAGATCTGAGCTGTCAGGTTGGGTTGTCTTCAGTGACAGTGCACTTGATCACCACTGACAGTAAGGCTAAATATACAATGTGCCCTCTCACTTAGATGTGTTAGCATCACTTACATCAAATATAATGACAAGAGAGTTCTTTGAGAGTTCTATTAGGAGCCAACAAGTCCTCTCAAGGTTGAAATAGAATGATCTGGCCTTTCATACTCTTAATCAGTTTCAATACAATTAGAAATGATCATATTACAATGTGTATGTACCTCCTTCTGATCCTATGTGCACATAATAATTATGCACATACAAGTATGCTATTGGACAGGTCACTCATTATGTTGATTCATAGAGGTTCTGTGTTCCAGGAGAATTTGATTCATTTCTTCATGCAAGGCCAGAGTTACTGCCTGTAAGTTTGACTTGGATGTCACTATGTCTATGTGTTCACCTTGAATGATGTCAGAGTACTCTCCTACAGATTTACAACTCAACATGTTCCTGGGTACATCATAAGGAAACAACTGGCTAGGGATCAATTCTCTGAATATGAACCCCTACAAATGACTATTAGTCAGTAATAAAGGTAGTCATTAGAACACCTTCACTAATATACTGTATACAGAAGCATACTTCCCCATGGTCGTGGGCATACAGTACAAAAGCAATTTATTGCAGTCATTGTGAATCAGCAGAATAATTATTCTCCCTTAAAGAGAGGAAATGTGTACAGAATGTCAACTAGTGTTTAACCTTTCATAAGTTTCACCCTGTTAATCTTGGAGCAATATCTGAGCGTTTAAATGGGAAAAGCCAATTAAAAAGTCAGTTAAATTTCTCAACCCCCTCGTATACCTCTTCCTTTCAAGGCTGAATACCTGTACTGTTCCCTCCTGTAAGTGAAAGACCTCTGACTGCACCTAATCCACAAATTATATAACACACAGACCATTTCCATATGTAATTCCACAGGAAACAAAAGGACAATTATTTTAGGGGAGCAGTTATTTCACACAGTGCTGGCAGTGCAGGAAGGCTGGCGTGGAACAGTCTCCTCACTCTGCACCATGGAATAAAAATTTACATTCACTTAGTGGAGCTCCGCCGCTCAACGGCAGACAGCTGTATTTTTAATGAGAGCAGGGAGATTTAATTACCTCTGTTTTAACAGGCAAGACTTCTGCAGCGCAATGACAAGGGATACAGTGCAGGGAAAGAGGTGGCAGATGATTTCTCAACTTGCACTCAAAGAGTTGCTGACTGTACCTGGCACTTTGGCTGCAATTAATCCAAATTTATTCCAGCGCTGTATAAGGCAGATGTAAAAGAGACAGTGAAAATACTTGAGGTGTGTTTCCACCAAATGAAGAACACAACATCAACAACAACCAGGGACTCCAGATACATTGGTGACATCTACAACCTGTTTTTAATGTGATTATTTACTTATTCACTCACTATCTTAATTTCCACAGAGACCTTGGGTTTGAAAAGCAACTAGGATATTCTTCGAAGACATGAGACATCTTTTTTGCTCATTGTAGATGTGCAGGTAAACATTGAGAGGTGTGGGCTAGTGAGAAAACATCCTGGCAGCATACTGAGGTGTGTTGAGCACGTTTTCAGCATGTGGCACCATTCAGATCAAATCCATTCCTGATTAGCATTCACTTTTCAAATTACTGTTAGAATGCCTCATTCTTCTTCATCAACTCAAGATGTTAAGGAATTCATAATTAAAATCACTCATGTAGGCCTAAAGTATGAGTTCACTCAGGTTTAATATCCTGCATCCTTACACCATGAATGTCCATCCTTGATCCATCAAAGTCCCTATTAAAAACATTGATCATAATCAGATCTTTATTTCTTTATTACTATATGGGATGAGTTAATTAGCTGGGATTCTGAAATAATCAGTGTGGAGAGACTTGTTAGTTAGATAAAAAGAATCCCAGAATCTCCCCTCCAGAATCTCATATTGAAGTAATTTTTCTATCAAAAGGTCAAAATGAAAGGCAGTGACGTTTCTGATATCTAATTTGTAGACATCATTCTAAAATATGATGAGTTTGGTTGTGACCATCATGGACATCTGAATTTATTGTCAAGTTAGTTTAAACAGAACAGAATAAATGCTGTGAAATATTGTGGATGTTGCTTATCAGAAGATTTTAAAATCAGGACACAGACATGACATGTTTTCCTTCTTTAGAGGGGATGTATCTCAGAGGAAATATTAATAATGTGCATACATATTTCATCTCTGAATCTTGATGAACAAAGCTTAAAGGGACACTTCACCCATTTGTAAGATCATATTGATTATCTCCAGCACCATATCAGTGACTACCGATTGTGAAAAAATAAATTTTCTACATTTTTGTAGATAAGAGGAAAGGTGTTAAGGAAATAACCCCCTATGAGAAACTATTCCATATGCTCATTGACACTCATCTGGGGGTAAAACAAACATTGAATTAATCGATTTTCAGAAAAAAAAGCCTAGCCAAAAACACACTTCCCCCTGACTGGAAACTCATTGTAGCTTCTGAAAATAACTGAATTATTTTCTTTTTACCTCCAATGACATCATAGGGGATCATTTCCTTAGGAAACTACAGAATGTAGAAAATCACTATTTTCACATATGTATGACACTGGCATGGTTCTAAAAATAATGAATGTGATGTGAACAAATTGGTGAAGTATCCCTTTAAGATTGGTTGCAATGTAAATAAGGAATGCCAACTGGACTAGGACTGAGGTAGAAGTGGTGTATGACAGGTTTTTGGTAGTAAGGAGTGACATGGAGGTGACTGATATTCAGCAGTGAAGACTATAGATTGTTGTGACTAAAACAACGTATAAAGTTGAGAGGTCACAGATAAGAGCCAACTGGCAAAATGAATGAATGAATTGTTGTTATGTGAAGTTTAGTCCTCTAGGAATTACTTTAGTATAGAAACTGCAGCATTGTGTTAATCTGATGCCAAGTGTATATCTGTTAGGGAGCAGATGAGTGTCAATGAGCATATGGAATAGTTTCTCCAATTAATTTCAATGTGGCTCATAGTTTGAAGCTAAAGTCATGACACTATGCAAAAGATACCATAGCACAATTATATGTCTTATATATCTTATTCATACAATTCAAAAATGTTCATTATTTATTAATCTACTGGGTTGAGCAGTTCATAATTGAGGTCCCATATTGTAACATTTTCACCACTGTGGCAATTAAAGGGATGTTCAACAACAGAGCCCAAATGTACCTCCAGCTAATGTTTATACTATTCAAATACCTTCATGAATCCATGGCTTGGTATCATTATAAGTCCTCACTGCACTTCGAGTTAAACATGAGAATAGTTGGAGGCAATATGTTCCTTGGGGTTTGGTGGAAATTATTATTTTTTTAAATTGGTGCATGCCAATCAAGGTGTGAAAGGGAGGCTAAGAGGGAGGAAGGAAAAAAATAATGAGGCCAAGAGTGCAGGAAGAAGAAACCAGAGTGATGGATGGAAGGAGTGAGAGACAGACGGAGAAGAGAGAGAGAAATACAGAGAGAGAGACATAGAAGCACTCCTTCCACCAAAGCTTGTTGAGTTAATTCCAAAATCCCCCTCTCTAAATTCTACCAATTCACCGTTGTCTTTCCTCACCCTCTCACCCTCTTCCTCCTTTTCTCTCCCCCCCTCTCCCTCTCTCACCATATTTTCCTTTCTGCCCAGCTTCCTCTGTTCCATTTTCTCAGTTGTTTGGATTACAGCAGACTTGAACTTCCCCCTGTCCCCCAGCCAGCCATGAATCACTCGGAGGCCTGGGACCCAGAGGCTGTCAAGGCTTCCTGATGAATCCCAGCCCTGCCATAACAAGTGCCTGACAGCTCCATTTACATAACAGCACCAGCCAGGCAGCAAGAGGCCCAGCCCAGCCCCAGCCCCCCACCAGGCCTCAGCTCGGCCCAGACCCCACCGCCCGACACACAAAGCACCAAGATGTCATAATAAGAGGGGAGGGGGGCGGATTAAGAGAAATGAATGTCTTGCTGCATTCTCAGTAAATATGGGGACATACTCAATGGGTTTGTGGCCTGGGGCAAGGATCCAAGTGTTTGTTTTTGAGGACTTGGTGTCGGCTTTTTCCACATGAGTGCAGGAGGTGGTAGGACCCCTGGGAGTGGGGCCTTAGACCTCTGTATCCGTCAGGGTAATACATCTCTCATCACACGCCACTGCATGGAGAGTCAAGTACAAATATATAGGGGAATACAGTATACCACTGTTGATCGATGTTAGTGTGCTACATCACGGCTACTCTGGCTCCATATGTTTATAATTTGGCTTGGATATAGATTTTATAGACAATTTTGAAAGTACACCCCTGGTGGTTGTTTCGACCAAGGTGAAATACCTAAAATAAAAGGTGTGAAAAAAGTTGAATCAGTACTGCTGTGGCTACTGTTACACAACCATTAACCTTTTAAACTCTGACCTACTGTAGATGCAATGGAAAGGATAGTATAGAAAGCATTTTTTTTTGTATCAATATCAAATACATTTTATTGCAGTCTAGTTGAGAATATATTCAGTGGTGGCTTTCTTATTCACTGTAGTGAATGGCTGGAGGGGGGAACAGGGGTATATTATATCTATACTCTATCTCAGACTGACAGCTGGGTAGAGTTACTGAAATAAACATGGAGCTGATGCAATGCTCTAAACCCCTTACTGCTGTGGCCTTGGAGCTCCCCTCCCCTCCCCCTCCCCTCTCTGAAGCTGTGTACAGGGGTGCTCAGGGCCCTATTGGGGGTCATACTCAATGCAAATCAACCGAGTTAACCATTCCCAATAAGTCTATTCATAAAAGCAGCTACTGTATACTGAAGTGCCTTTTATTTTTTGTACAAAAACAGTTTGACTTTTATAGTAATTTGTTTACAATACATGATCGAAATCATTTTGGAATAATCAGTAATACAACATGACTAAGACTAAAACACCAAAGGGTGCTTAGTAATGCACAGAGGCGAAGGACAGCATGATGGAGTTAATAAGCTTCAGAGTTAATGCCTTTCTCAGTACACATGTCATTATCTCCCAGCACTTCCTGGAACTTTTACGGACCTGGCCAAGACACACACACACACACACACGCACACACACACACACACACACACACACACACACACACACACACACACACACACACACACACACACACACACACACACACACACACACACACTGCTGCAGCAGCGGGCGAAAACCTGCAAACCAATCACTATTTTTGCTTCATTCCTATTTCACTTACACAGAACTTTAAAGAGACACACTAGCAATTTGACAGCTCAGCCCCATTAGAATCTTGCTCCTCCTGCAGTAGCCAACATCTCATGGGTCCTCATATCCTGAGGTATAGAGAGGTACAGTGCATACCACATACATATTACAGTACAGTACTACCTAATACAGTACACCAAAACTACTGCACCAAGGTCAAATGAGTTGCACGCCATGTTTATGTTTGCAAGGTTATTATTGATAATAATAGCTCACTTTTGTGAGTCCACAACACTTGCACTCAAGTCAACATTCATTAATAACTGATGGTGATTGACAGCAAATGCATTGCTTGGCAAACAACTCTGAGTAAAATGCTAATGGTTGTTCAGAATGTTACAGTAGTGTGCATGAAGCCACTACTTTCTGTAAAACCAAATTGCAGACATTTTTCTAGTACATATTGAATTAGATTTCTCAATAAAGTATTCATATGTACTTTCAGTGAATTAGATGAGGCCTTTTATGGATACTCTTACCCTTGCAAAGCCATCTATTATGAAGATCAAAATATTGATGACATTAACATGTACGGTAAGTATTATGCACAATTGATTAAAGAACAAGTATAAAAAACATTTTAGAGCATCAACCATTTTTGATCAAACCATTTTACATATGCTCATTATAAATTAGGTTGCATTGATAAATTACACATTTTGATACATAGCATAATACCCACAGAAAAAAAAACACAAAACTAAATTAACTTGGCCTCAACTCATATCTAGACCAGCTCCAAAACTGAGTAATGCAGCTGAGCAGCTCAGCCGGTTAGGAAAAACAAGGCTCCGGCCAGAGTGGAGTGGCTGTCACTGTGTGCCATTACTCCCACAAACGAGCGGAAAGAAAAGTCACTTGTCGAAGTAACAGCTCCCTGGGCAGGCGACTCCTGTGGCGAATTGTGAAAACCACCGGTTGGTTGTTTGCCCATGCGGTGAGGAAGAAAGAGCACAAGCATCCTGTTGGGCTTCCCCCCTCAACGAGAGGTCCAACATGGAGCAAGGCAGCTTCTTGGGGAAAACATGACAACTCGCTCTCCTTGCAAAGTTCACGCAGGCACCTCAGAGGCTCTAACACACGTTGATATCTATATACAGTGCCCTCCATAATATTGGGACAGTGAAGCATTGTTTGTTCTTCTGGTTCTTTACTCCAAAAATTTGGATTTGAAATCAAACAATTAGAGTGCCCTCCATATGTACTGGAAATAGGAAGCATTTTATCTTCCTTTAGCTCTATACTCCAACAGTTTGGATTTGAAATCAAACAATTACTATGGGGTCAGTAGAGATTCTCAGCTTTCATTCAATGTTTTTTTTTAAATTTAGATTGGTTTCACCATTTAGAAAGTACATCATTTTTTAAACATACTCCCACGATTTCAGGACTCCAGAAGTATTTGAAAAATTATATAATGTCCAAATAAAGCACTCATTAGTATTTGGTCGACAATCCTTGCATGCAATAACTGCCTGAAGTCTGCGACCCATTGACCCCACTAGATGCTGGGTATATTCTCTGGTGATGCTTTACCAGGCCTGTACTGCAGCCAGCTTCAGTTGTTGTTTGTTTTGAGGTCTTTTTGCCTTATGTTCCCTCCTCAGAAAATTAAATGCATGGTCAATTGAATTTAAACTTGGCCAGTCAAGAAACCTCCACTTTTTGGCCCTGAAAAACTCCCTAGTTGCTATGGCAGTATGTTTTGGGTCATAGTCTTACTGTATAATGAAGCACCAAGCAATCAATTTCATTGTAGCAGACACAATGTTTCTGTACACTGCTGTCAGCAGTAACATCATCAATTAAGAAGAGTTAGCCAGTTGTAGTGGCAGCTATACATGCCCAAACCATAACACCCCCCTTCCACCATGTTTCACAGATGAGGTGGTATGCTGTAAATCTTGGGCAGATTTTTCTCTAAACTTTCCACTTGCAATTACTCCGGTACATGATAATATTAATCTTATCTGTCCCCAAGACCCTATTCCAGACCTCTGCAGGCTTTTTAGGTACTTTTTAGCAAACTGTAACTTCACCTAAACTAGTGGTTTACCCCTACCTCCCGGAGAGTGTTCCTGATCTGTGGGACAGTTTTTTTTTTTTTCTTAATTATGGTGATCATTTTTTGGTGTTCCAATGATGTTCCAAACTGATTTTGGCAAGCCTAATGTAGTGGCTATGTTTCTGATTTTTCAGCCTAACAATGGCTTCCTTGACTTTCATTGACACCTCTTTAGTCCTCATGTTGACAGACTCCAGCAAAATCCAAAGGCAAACACAAACCCTAAAATCAATTCTAGACATTGACAGCTCTCTTAAGCCTGCACACAGAACACACCTGGAGTACCAGAAACACCTGTCAAGCCAATTTTCCCTTACTACTATTTCCCTGAAATAGGGGGACTATGTATAAAAAGGGTTGTAATTTCTGAATGGTGAAACCAATCTGAAAAATGAAAACACTGAATTAAAGCTGAGAATCTCTACTTTAACCTCTAAAAGAAGACAAAATGCTTCCTCTTTCCAATACTTATAGTGTAGACAGATTTAAATGAATATCCATTTCCACATTTATGTTTGGCAGAGACTTTTGGCTATATTTTGTTGATAGCAAAGCATATCTAATATTCATAATCTGACTCCAATGTAATTATCACTATGTGCAAAGAATTGTTGAGTCTATGCTTATTTAGTGCAAGAAAGTTCAAATAGAATGAATCAAATGAGGCTTTAATAATGCTGTATACTTATACTATAATATTATCTATTACAAGGCAAATACTTCATAGGAAAATGTTACATTTTAATAGATAGAGAGATAGAGAGATAGAGAGTTGACCACCGGTCATCACAAAACAATGTTACTCACAATACGATGAGAACCTCACAATGATGAGAACCTGGTTAGACGCTAACTGCATTTCGTTGTCTCTGTACTTGTACTCTGCACAATGACAATAATGTTGAATCTAATCTAATCTAATCTAAAACAAGACAACAAGACACAGGAACAAGACAGCGAGCTTTCCCCCGACCTCTACTTTTTATATCATCCTAAAAACCACAGTATTTACATTAGGAGCTGTTGATAAGGAGACCACCAACCATCATTCATCTTATTGCATCTGAACTGATGACATCACAGTTTTGACACCTCAAGACATTCCACAGAGCTCAAATCCATTTGTTTCCCAGGGGATGGTAAACTTAAGAAGATTGGGGCACAACTGACATTGTCCCACTTCAATGGAGGGTACTCTATTACAAGGATAAAATATAGATTCTTAGCTATATTTGAGGGTATTTGTGTACATATTGGTTTCATCATTTTGAAATGACAACACATTTTTAATAAAACATCCCACTATTTCATGGCACCAAAGGAATTGGGATAATTGGCTTGACAGGTATTGGTAAATAAGGTTAGTAAGGTGTTTTCTCACATCATTTGTGCAGGCATACAAGAGCTGTCTATATCTAGTTTTGATTTAGGGCTTTGTGTTTGCTTTTGTGTCTGTCAACATGAGGACCAAAGAGTTGTCACTGAAAGTCAATGAAGCCATTATGAGGCTGAAAGATCTGAAAAAAATCTATCAGAAACACAGCCAAAATCTTAGGCTTATCAAAATCAACACTTTGGAAGATCATTAAAAAGAAAGAAAGCACTTTCTCAGCAATCGCTACACCCTGGTAAACATCTGTGAAACATGGAGGAGGGGGTGTTATGGTTTGGACAAGTATGGCTGCCACTAGAGCTGGTTAACTTGTCTTAATTGATGGTGTAACTGCTGACAGCAGCAAAATTAATTCTGAACATCAGTGTACAGTAATATTTTGTCTACTAGAGAACAAGAAAATGCCTCCAAACTCAATGGACGGCGCTTCATAATACAGTAAGACAATGACCCCAAACATACTGCCATAGCAACTAGGGAGTTCTACAGGGCCAACAAGTGGAAAGTTCTTGACTGGCCAAGTCAATCTTCAGATTTAAATTCAATCGAACATGCATTTCATTTCCTGAAGATAATACTTTCAGCTACAAACAGACAACAACTGAAGATGGCTGCAGTACAGGCCTGGCAGAGCATCACCAGAGAATATATCCAGCATCTGATGGGGTCAGTGGGTCGCAGACTTCAGGCAGTTATTGCATGCAATGGATTTGTGACTAAATACTAAACATGAGTGCTTAATTTTGATATTATAATCTGTCCCAGTACTTTTGGTGCCCTGAATTAGGGGGACTATGTATAAAAAGTGGGTAACACTTTATAATAACTTTCATTTGTAAGCCCTTTCTAAATCATTTATGAATAATGAATTCACACATGTTCATGGACATTTAGATAAACTTTTGTTTAATTAATGATTTTCTAATAAACATTCACAAATACTGCTTACATGTCCCAAGTCTTTCTCATGTGTTACAGTGAAATTTGAACATTGTATTAGGTACCATACAATAATACAAATAAAATGGTAACACTTTACATTAAGGTTCCATTTGTAAAGGGATAAATAAATGGTTTATAATTAGTTAATACATCATTGATAACAAGGTTATTATTCAATTAAAAACTATTTATAAACAGTTATAACACATTTGTTTACATTGTTTATTCACTTGGCGCTTGCCAAATAGGGAGTTTTCAATCAGGAGCCAGTTATTCATGCTTTATAAATAATACGAGTGCAGGTTTGGCCATTTCATAGGCAGTGAACAAGACTTGGGCTACTTTTCAATGCTTAGTATAGTAACTATATTCAAAACTATTTACAAATGATTTTCAGATGATTTGTTAAACATTTCATTACTTTTCAGTTTTGGAACCTTCACGATATATTCATCATGCATTCATTTATTATATACGTAGTCTCATACAGTGCCTTAGAAAGTAGTACCTTGTAGTATCTGTAATAATCTTAGGCATATTCACTGGTTATGTGTCAGTGAATACATCTTCTTAGCTGAGGTCGTACCGGCTTGAATATTTGTATCATAGGCCAGCATCGCAAACCTAGTTTGATCACAAATCCACACAAAAGATAGTAGATTAAGGTCCCTGACTGCATTTAACATGCTTTATAGTATGGTATAATATACTGTAGTGTAATGTACGTGGGAAACTGCCGACATGCCCTGTACTGTACAAGTTATGAGTGATACGAACAAATTTGATATCTTGTCAGCATACCCTGGGAAACATGTCAAATTTCATGCTGTTTAGACCTCTTTGTTATTGATTGACACAGGAAGATACTAATGTTCCCTGATAGTGAAGCGATGGCTCCCTCCCCCCGGCAATGTGATCAGTGTCTCTTAATAGAGTCATTCAGCGCTATGTTATCATATAGCACATGACTCACCCCCACAACAACAGCCCACATTCATTCTGCTTATGGCATGGCAAATTGATTCTGCATGCCTGGTCAACCACTTAGCTATCTAGAATCCACAGGGATATTTCCCATTTGCATTTACAGTACAGTACTCTATTTCCAATGTAAAAGCCAAACAAACAAATCAAGTAATGTTAGTGGTCCCATCAGAAAGGGAGCAATGTTGTGGTCCTCGGTACAACCACGAGGCTACGATCATGTGGGGCTAAGATCATGAAGATAAGAGTTTGTATTGTGCTTTGACATACAGACATGTAAAAGCACAGGCATCCTGTCGAACCAACTGAGTATCTATGTAATGTATTGTAATAGAGAAAACTTTTGAAAGTATTGCATACCATGGTTCCCGACAGACTGTCTGAGGTGAGAATACTGCAGAATATGACTCAAACACAAATTTATACACAAATTTCACCCCGATTGATAGAAACAGCCTATTCTAGATACCAGATCACTGATGGAGAAACTATACTGTAGAACTCAAATCTACTTGTAAAGTTAGATGTTTCAAAAACTTGTGTTAGCTTGTTTACTTTGAATCTTCAGTGTCATGATAGATAATTCTATCATTCTAGAAAGTTTTCTTATGTGACTTTGTCAAATCCCAAAACGGAACATACCAAAATAGTATAAAGGAGGAGTTGTAATGTCTCATCCTGTTTCTTAGTTTATGTTTGTCTTTGTTTCATGTTGTTAATTTATTGTTTCCTGTTTATTTTTGTGTTACTCACCTTGTCCCTTGTGTGTTTCCTGCCTGTGTGATTGTCGACCCCGCCCTGATTGGCTTTACCTATTCCATATCATCCTTCCCTGTGTATTTAGTCTGTGTGTGCCAGTTCATCTTTGTACCTTCATGTCATACGTCCCAGCATTTCCTAGTGAGAGGTATTCCTGGTTTTTGATCTCAGAGTGGGTTTTTTAGTTTGCCTACCCCTTTTCAGATTATCTGCCTGCCTTTTTGAACTGCCTACCTGTGTACCAAACCCTGTGCCTACCCCCTTCCTGGATTATCTGCCTACCCATTGACTGCCTACCTGTGTACTGAACTTTTCTTAAAGTAAAGATTATGCTATTGGATTTAAGTTTTTGTCTTCGAGTCGTGCGTTTGAGTCTTTTGCCTGAGTACTCTTGCCATTACAATAGTTTTATTTTCCTTGTTAATACAGAAAAGAACATTGCCCAGAATAGTATGCAGAAATCTCTTTAATTATTCTCTACAAATCTAAAGTTTGAAAGTAAATATTATAAAAATTACATTTAATAGGGTCATTTCACAGCATGAAAATTCCGTACTGCACAGACTGCTGTTCCCATCTCTTCGAATAGCTCAGAAAGCTGTGGACTTATGATAGGACAGCCTTCATTAGTCTACATTTTGTCTTAGTCAAAACTTTATATTACAAGGTTTTGTCTTATTTAGATTTAAGTTGTTTAAGAGAAACATGGCGAAGCTAGCAGCACACATTAAGTTACAGAGGAACTTACTGCCAGTTCAATGTACTGTACTGTAGGCCCTCAGGTCAAACCGATGTCACAGAAAGTAATATTTGAGAGAACCTATTCCATCCATAGTCATGTTTTATATTAACACATGCATATTCACTTATGCATGGGCAGCCAGTGTTATGAAGTGTTTCCTAAGTTTGGCCGAGGCTAGGCCAATTAAGAGGTTTGTGTGTGAGGCGTGCAGATTCGATCAGAACTTTAAGGGCCATAATGCTGGGGGACATAGGGGAGGGGGTGTCTCACCCTGGCCCAACTCCAATTACCCACTTCTAAACTTCTTACTGTGAAATTTCCATATCTCTCCCATAGGCCCAATAAAGAGTGCAAAGCGATATTTCTGGCAGGACTAAAAGAACCGGCACTAGGGAATCTTCCTGCAAAACCTGAGGGGGCAAAGCAATAAATTTCAGATACTTTTACAATGGCATTTCCAAGATCTGAGGAAATCAAATACGGAGTCCATAGCCTGGATGCTTATTAACCCCAGCCTTTTGTAATAAGAGAGAGCCTTGTAGCAGGCATGCTGCCTCGCCAAGAAAGGATGACTTCAGTAAAGCAGCAAAGCCAAAGTTAAACAGTATTAAACTGAGGGGATAACTCACTACCTGAAACATGAGGTAGACCAGGGTATGGCAATTTTCCCAACTCCTGATCCCTGTCCCCACCTCCTTCAGTAAATGTGTGTACACACACTTGTTTGACAATGCATGGTTGAATTTATGGTTGATTTCCTCTTAAAAACAACAATGCCGTAATTGCTACCATGAACTGCCATGTTTATACATAAAAACATGAAACATTATTATTGCAATAGAATTCTCTTGAACATCGTAAAAAAAAAAAAAGTTTACTGTTCAATAAATACTAATTAGGGTGAGATTGGTTAGTAAAACCAAAGAAATGTTTACCTGTTGAAGTGACATGAAAAATATAAAACTCACATCTCTGTATATTTTGTCAGTCCTCCAAAGTAAACAGTTCCATTTATTGCTAATGACTGCAAGCTTTTACAACCCTTCGAGTAGTTCCAGCCTGACACTGATGTAATCACTCGGCTTACCAGTGCTAGCAGTGAAAAACCCTGCTAATGGATTTCCATTTCACATAACCTCTTTCCTGCTGCTGCATTAGCATGAATTGGGCACTGTGAAGCTACACCCGAATAAATTAACTTTTTCATAGACTTCTCTAGGTTTAATACCCTCTAACATGCTTTTTAAAGTCCTTAAACAGCACAGGAGGGAGGAGGTTGTGACGATAAACTCTAGGGAGGGTTACAGTTCTGTAGGATTATCGTTGGCACCGCTTGTCTCTGGCCTCGGGGCGTTCTCAGAGACTGCTGAGAACTTGGCTCAGGTGGAATGAGGTCACTCCAGACAGTCACATGGGACGAGACAGGGGACGGCAGAGTGGAGCTCATTGTTTGCTGCTCCACCTCATTGGCAGAGGCTGTCTGCTGGAGTGTGTAGGATACCTGTGAGACTGCCTGTGTGACATACGGTATAAAGGCCGTTTGCCCTTGGTTATGAGGGGTTTTCCTCAACATCAAATGTGGTTTAAAAGCACAGGAAATTACAAATCAGTTACAATTGACTGACATTGACAGCACATATACTGGCAAACCTACATTCAAGCATTCAAGTATTTTTTTCATGACATTTCAATAGCAGTAAGACATAACTTAAGGCAGAATGAGAGAGAGAGAGAGAGCACACCAACAAATGTGATGATACTGTCGTGATAAGAGTGTGTCTGAGCTTCTCAGGAGCCTCCCTCTGGACTCTGCAATGGGAGTTGAGTTGTGTTTTCTGTGGTCTACATAATGTCTCCTGCAGGCCCTTGACAGAATACTCCACACAGGCTAGGCAAAAACAGACGGGCTGCTACTGTATACTCAGTATAAAAAATAAGACGGCGCACCTAACCTCCAGCGAAATGTAAAGCTGCATAGTGAGAAATTTGACACACTTCACACAGAGCATAGACGTTTCACTGTGTCATAACTTGTGTGTATAGACTCTTATTGTCGCCTCTTCCAGAGGATGTTGAGTCTCGCTTCTTCTGTGGCATGTTTTTGCTTATGCAAAGTGTCAGAACAGGGAGGATATAATGACATACCAGGAAGATGGACAGGAATTCCACTTGAAGCACTTAGGATGCAGAGCCCTGTTGACAGTTGAAATTCTCCCTTTACATCGACGTATTTTGGGATTTTCCCATTGTGAGGTTGTAACAACAGCAAAAACTGTAAGTGGGCATTGAATCAGGATTTATGTGTGGTGCATTGTATAGAAAGAGAGGTGGAAGATGTAATGAATACAAACCATATATTTGATCTAAAAGTCTAATGATACAGGTACTCTATTTGGCCAATAAAAACAGATTCATGTTCTCAGATTTTTGCTTAACAAAAGACTAATCCAGCTCTTTCCTCTTGATATATCCTTTTTCAGGAAGAGATCAGATATCTCCTCCCAAAGCGTTTTGGGTGGATATATGAGCATTGGTGATCATTGTGCTTGTATGTATCTATGCATATCTATCTCCAACACACTTCAACCAACTCGGAAATCAATAAAAGACATGATATTCAGTTGAATAGTGTATTCACTCAACTAAGTTGAACTCAGTTCATGATAAGTTGGATGAGTTTCAGTATCGTCAGCTGGGGAGTGTGCTAACAGCTAGGAGGCCTGAAACTGAATCTGAGGCACACCTGCTCTTTGCAGGTCAGCCGGCTTGTGAAAATCAAACCCTTTTCATTGACAACGTTTAGAAAATCACACCAGCGCTTCATGCCTGACGCATCTGCACAATGGAGAAGGGAGAACAGAGGGCCGGATTTGCTCTTTTGACCTGTTGTGTTTTCATACCTTCATGTTTACAACGCCTCTACCACTGTAACTCTTTTCATCAAAGGGGCTGTGCACTCTTTCTGTAGAGACTCGCCCTTCCGTGGGAAGACTTATGGCAAGACAAGGCTGCACTTCTATCCACTATAGACTCACTGATTCCAATGTTGTCACCCAAGATTTGTACACAAGAATTGAAGGTGCACTACCGGTTGTAAACATGGTATTTTTTTCTGAGGACAATTACAATAATCTGAGCACTTCATGTTGTTCATGTTTATAAGAGTAAGGAAGGGAATATGTTTTGGTACTTTACTTTCCAATGATAATGAGAAACATGACGTACCTACTGTATCATGGAATCCTATGGTCATTATATACAGCCATAAAGCTGCAAGACAAACCTTGAGCGTAACTAGTACTAAAACTATCTCAAATATACATCCAGCAACACAGGAACAGGGCTCTGTATCAGGGGAGACTCAGTGTTTGTCCTACAACTCTAAGCCCTGTCACCAGCCAGTATTCACCCCTAGCTTATTAAAAGTGATGGGGTGACATGGGTTTGACCTGCATAGATTTCTGACACGGCAAGCCTCAGTCTCTAGCTACACGTGTCTGCCTTTGACAAACTCACCAGGGAGCTTTCCAGCCAAGCTGTAAAATACATAATTTAACAGGAGGCAATCAATACTGAGGGCAGGGAGAGAGTGAGGGAAAAAATGGAAGCTAACTTCGGAGCTATCAGCAGTCATAAGCATTCACCTATAATCCTGGTATTGATCACCAACCTGACAAATACACTTCAATGATGTGCAGTAATCCTCTTTAGGAGTCAGAGCGGAATTGATCTTTTGGGTTTATTTGAAATGTTATTTTTCTGGCACTATATTTGACATTTGACTCTGATGTATCAATGCTGTGTGACTATATTCTCTGCTGTATTAATGCTGAGTGACTGTATTTACTCTAGGCATGGTCCAGGACCTGTAGCATTCTCTCCCTTCCTTTCTCACACTCAATTAGCAAATAACTGCAGTATTTTTCAGAGACATTCCTCCCAACTCCCAACAATAAGCAGAGTAATTGGGACCCAACCACTCAAGGACAACAGGAAGAAATACACAAGCATCTATGGTTACCATAATAAGCCATAATCGCTTGTGTCATTACTTCTGCTGGCAGACAGGACACAGCCCAAACAATGTACGGCACACACCGCACGTACTGCCCCACATGGAACAAACAAAGCATATTTCAGAAAAAGGTCATGAAGTGAACTAAAAATTGCTCTTATAGAGCCCTAATGTGCCTGAGTGGAAATGCAGCGTGGAATTGATTGGGGTTATTTAATATTTTCAAGATAGATCATAAAACATTTCCTGCCTGAATATTTTTTTGCAAATATGCTTTACTGGAAAGTAGCTTTTCAAGGCTTGCTGTGTTTATTGAGTTGTCATTTTAAACTCTTATATTTTACTGTTACAAGGCAATGTTATGATTCACCAACTTGGGATCCCCATATTCTACATAATAATTTATTATCAAACCCCCTTGACACTGTAAACTGTACAGACTAATAAGTCCATAATAGAGTTATATTGTTCTTAACTACATTTGCTAGCAGTAGAAGAGTCTATTGTGGATGCGGAAGCTCATTAAATATTGACCTAAGGCCTAAATAGTGGAGAATGAAGCTGTGCTCCACATGTTCTGATACTCACTCTGCCAGAATTCAGCCCAAAATCCAACAGGGATGCAGGAATGGACTGGGATCCCCTGAACTAATTTAGAGTGAGCCTCAAAGTCCAGGCGGAAATAAAGGCTGGGTGACTATGTGGGATACGGTCTGACAGTTCCCGGTGGAGGGATTTACCATCTCCAGGCAGTGTTCTCTCTCCGCTAGCCTCCTACAGTGTGATTCACTGTGGTCTCCTGTGAGTGATATTATGCCCTAGAATGTATTAGAGTGCTGTAAAAGTGCTGTAAACTCATCTATTTCAAGACTGAGTACCCATACATTTCTATTATGTTGGAGTAAATACTCTTTATACACACAATAAACAGTCATGTTAGTATTAAGTTGAACTGATCGATTGTTCAAATGTATTTGCATCTGTTCACCTATCTGCATCTTTAACTTAATTTGTCATTTCTCTATCTCTATTCTCATTTCATCACAACCAGGAGGGAGACAGCCAGGATCATTTTTTGGGACAAAACGCAGTCAACACAACATGGGGTTTTAGTTACAGATACAGGGAGGGTAGAATGGCCATATGTTTATAGGGAGCGTGGCATTGAGCTCTGTATTGAGCTAATACTGTACTCTCCTCTGTGAATATTAGCAACCATGACTGTTGTTAGCAATGGCCCGCAATTAGCATTGTGCTAGTGTACTATAACAGACCGGCAGGAGAAAGTACTTGTAGGAGTGAATCGACTAATGAAGATGGCCGACTGAAAGAGCACCACTCTCTCTTGATTTAAAAGCCAAACACAACCATGATAGAAGAAATGGGACTCAAGCACTTGGGGGAATGTTTCAGTCTAGTGGTTTCCTGTCCCTTCTTAATTAGTCACACATAAACCTGTAACTGTAGCTCTGGCTTAAATAATTTTAATTGCTACATAACAGCCAGTTTAATACAATTGTGGGCCAATTAGGTTTGGTATTTGGTGCAGGCTAGCATCTCATTCCCCCATTTGCTTGGCATATCTTGTTTAGTTTTTTTCTTAGTTTTTGTTTTTACAATGGCGGGTGATTGTGGTGTGTTGCCTTCCAGGGGATTTCTCCATGGGCAATAGGCACAGATGTGCTCCTGAGTACAGCATATGGGGCTCCTGCTCCATCAAAAACATAGCTCCAGAGCAGGACTCTCTGTCTCACTCCTCTTTCCTGTTGGAATGGCCCAATTAGAATTAATTACTTTATCTTTTTGGGGAGTAATTTGCATGTGGTCATCTGTGGCTCAGTTGGCAGAGCATGGAGATAGCAAAGCTAAGGTTGTGTGTTCGATTCCCGGTGGGACCATATATACAAGAAAACCATACACTCACAGTACTGGAATTCGGATGAAAATGTCAGCTAAATGGCATGTGTAGAGTGACAGGGTCTTTTGCATGTGACTAAGTGGAGCTTGCGCTTGCATAGGGAATGTAGGTAATTCTATGCTCTCCTGTGTGCGGTGGATTTGAAGGAGGCTCTGTTGTGTACTGTACTAACGGAAGTTTGAGAACTCACAATAACAATCCTATCCTTAACAAAACTTAACACAGGTTTTATGACACAGATAAACAACAGACAGATGTAACTACATGTTAGAATGATATAACGTATTGTGTTAGGAGGAAGTGCTTATCTCCAAACTGCCTGAGGTCTTCTCATATGAGCACGGTCAGCCTCTATCTCTACATAATATTGTTCCTGATCTCTGTAACCTTTTACCAGGACACGTCAACACTATCGACTTGTGTTCATATTGTGTAAAGCTCAACCTTTGTCAACCCCATGAAAGAGATTGTATTGCACTGTTCATTCTATTTAAGATGAGCTGTAAGATCACTCCTGTGTGTGTGTGTGTGTGTGTGTGTGTGTGTGTGTGTGTGTGTGTGTGTGTGTGTGTGTGTGAGAGAGAGACAGAGAGAGAGAGAGAGAGAGAGAGAGAGAGAGATTATACTGTGTGTTGTCATGTTTCTTTCTCACCTTTCTCATACAGTAGCTACACCAGCTGGAGGTATGACATATGCACAGTGCTTTGGTCACCATGCACTGTAGACTGTCTTAGAGAAGAGCTGCACTGTAGACTGTCTTAGAGAAGAGCTGCACTGTAGACTGTCTTAGAGAAGAGCTGCACTGTAGACTGTCTTAGAGAAGAGCTGCACTGTACCACCTTGGAGCCTCAACAGAATACAGTGTACTGTACAGTATGTTGAGAAGACCTAGACTAGAGAGAGAATCCTAACCTCAGTTCTATACATCATGTTCTGTATACTGTATATTACTATATATTACATTACAGTTTTATGTATCGTAATATCTACAGTATTTACATAGTTACGTTACTGATTTGCAAGGTCTTAATCGTAAAATTCCTCTCCTGTCTGTGCATAAGCCATCCACCTCTTGGCATTCACTGCAGGGAACAGTTGCCAGAGATACTCCAGATAAGGAACATGTATTTAGAGGGCAGAGCATTCTCAGGTATATTTCAATGGTAATGGTCCCTGAACTGTTTGTTGACAACAATATGGTCTTATTAAAAATAAAGTTTAAGGTGCAGGAGAGATTCTTAATTGCAACAAAGAGTTAAGATGGGTATAAGCCTGAATCCATAATTTTTTTGTTGCAGCAAATGAGAAAAACTAGATAATAATACATATCCTTGTTGGTGCTTAAATAGTTTCTAATTACATAATTACCAGGCAAATCATTCTGGGTGTTTGTGGGGTGTAATTTTCAAAAGCTTAATTGGAATCTGATGATTAGGGGGAAGTCAGTAACTGACCCCTGTTGCTCTCCATAGAGCAGAACCATCAAAAGAGCATGTATTGTATGTATTGCAAATAGTAACAGTTAGAAATAGTAACTGAATACTTGGTATTGAGCACAATTTATTGTGCGATTTGGCAAAAATACAAATCCATCGCTTCAGTTTCAGTGAAATAAGGGGTTTACATTGCTATTAGATCTTACTTGCAGCACGTGTTGAGTCAAACAACTGGTTTCGCTTTGCAGAGCTAATGGAGCACAATGTTTTAATGGGGATCGTGGTGTAAATTGAGATGGCAGCAGCCCCACTGCTAGAGCTGTTGTCAGCTGTGGCTCTGCTGGGATGAGGTTGCTAGCCCAGTTATGCACCCCTCTAAACCCCCCCGCCCCCCACCACCACCTCCAACTCCACCCCTGCCCCGCTTCACTGCAAGTTTTCTAAACAAAGAACCAGCAGGCAGGGAGGAGACAGCTTACGCCCAGCAAGCTGCCTTTAAACTGCTAAATAATCAAACACGGAATGGCGTGTCTGTGCCAGCGGTGAAAGGGAGCGCACGCTGAGTGCTAGGCTTTGGCTAGACAAACGCAGGGCCCAGGAAAGGCTGCCACTGTCTAGGGGACAGACGTCAATGCCAAGCTATGGGGGCATTCCTCCCCTCCGGTCAGCGAGGCCACCCTGTGCCTAAGGGCACAGCCACGCTGGGTCAAGGCAGAGGGAAAAGAGGGCTGAAGGGTGGGTTGGGAGGGGGACCGGAGGGTGTCCTGTCAAGGAATTGGTCTAGTGGCCAGGCAGGCGTCCAGAGAGCTGTCCAGCGAGTCTCAAACAGACAAATGAACAAAGTGTGTGTGAAAGGCCTCAGCAGGGGTGGCTCTGCAACTCAGGCTGGCCCAGTAAACTTTTTCATGGTTTTCATCTTGTCAGTTTTTTTCTGTCTGGTTTTCCTTTCATATGAGGTATTATGTATATAAACCATCCCCTCTAGGCAGAGCACTGGCTAATAGACCATTGTTAATGTTGTGTTTCCCTCACATGATTCGCATTCTTACATTCTGGCTTCAGTAACCAGATTTTTTCTAAAAAGGGAGCACTGCGATATTGGTTCACATTGGTGTAACTGTGAAGATTGGGGAAATTTGCATAAGACAAATTGTAAAAAGGAAAAGTTACTTGAAGTCACGGATGGTGGCTGGTAAATAGAAACATATTTAGGCACACTATGATTGACCAGGAGAGTTCAAAGGTCACATTTTTATTTCCCAGTTGATGACTCACCAGCGATGCTACACAATGGGAAGCATTTAGGTTTCACCAGGGGACGGTTCAGTCTTGTACAAACACTGAACCTGAGGGATCTACAGATTAATCTCCTGACCTCCTGCCCCCATGGTTGAACTGAACCTCTCCTTATGGAGATTACTGATGAGTGAAATGCTGCCTTTTCCTTTACTTCATGCCTTCATGCCACTCTCAAAATAGTGAATAGCAGTAAAAAAAAATATATATATATAATAATCTCAATCAATATGAATTGTTAGGCTTATTTTGACACAAACTTGTATAAAACATTCTTAGAACTGACTTATCTATAATATGTATGCTAATTATGGATTATTTTCTGGGGTCAGCACCTGGCTCTCTTTCACGGTCATTAATGGAGGTGTAACTGGACTCAAGTGTGTAACGATCTGGTTACTGTGACATTTCGTAGGGAGCCTTGTGTAGCCATGCAGGGAATGTGGATTGGAATGCTTCCCCAGAATTCAAATATAGATCTCAAGCAAGTCAACTTGCTTGCTGTGGTTTGACACCCACTGCAAGGGGATCTTCAGATTTTACTCTATGCGTTCAGAGTGACGATCACCAAATGGATGTGTGAATAAGAGACTCATTCTTCAGTGTCCTAGACTAATGTTAGTGGGAGTTCACAGTGTCTGGAGTCTGGAAAATTACACAGCGATTCAGGTCTTTGGGCGGGAGAATAGCTGTCAACTCTTGGAATGTTCTTGTGAAAATAAACAATGCACTCTCCATTTTAACTTCACTCTCTGCCTCTTTATGCAGAAAACAGTTGTGGCCCAAGTGAGAGGAGTAAATCAGGTTTATGTCCGCTCAAGGTTGGAGGCAGTCAATTCTGGCCTTGAGAGTGCCATCTTTCAACTCCTCAGCAAAAACATGTGTTCAAGGTACGGTTACAGTAAGCGGTCCAAGTCACCCAGAGATCGTATTAATCACATGTCTTTCATCATGACACTAAAAAAAGTGTTCACCACTCTACAATTTAGCTGTGTACACTTGTTTGTCAGCTTATTCCCTGGGTTCAGGGACTGGTTGCAAACAGTCAGGGTTTAGTACCGATTGCTAACTGTTTAAGAAAGATTTTTTAATGCAATGACATCTAATTCTTGTGTAATCATTCAGGCAAGACGTTACACCCCTAAACTTGTGTAGTAATGCTGTAATAACTTTAATAATAATAATACATAATGCATGTATTTTGTATAGCATTTTTCTCAGTACCCTAAGACACTTTACATCTACGGGGATAATCAATAATACAAATCAATCAATAATACAAATCAATCAGTAATACAAATAAATAAAATGCAGGTGCTAATACACCATGGGCGGGGGAAAGGTACTACACATAAAAGCAAGTTTAAAAAGAAGGATTTTTAGGGAACGTTTGAAGGAGAAGAGTGTGTTGGATTCCTTGATGTGCTTTGGGAGAGTGTTTACAACAAGTGTTATGTTATGACACAGTTATTTGGTAATTATGCTGGTGAGCAGTGTGTGTTATTACAGAAGTAGAGTAAGTAATAACGCACACAGATAGCCAAGTTCCAATACTATGCAATTACAAAGCAATTGCTAAGTACTGTGCCGCATCATGTTGATACAGTGTTGTTAAGTTAATACACAGGTACAGGGGCAACTGAAATGATGACCTCTTTCTATATTTTGGAACCAAGTGATTACAGTACACTTGACCTCTTAGTTAATTATTAATACTGTATGTTAAGATCTTACAATGTTGATGGTTCAGTTGGCAAGGTAAAAAAGTACATGCTCCATTGCACCATTGGACAAGACAATCTTGAATACAGTTATGTGGTCCTTGCTCTTTTAGACAAATAACTCTGCTCTGCTCAACACAGGTCACAATTGCCAAAGAGTTGTCAACGCGTTAGCCACGGCCGTCATATAACAGATGCCATTTGTTTACCACTGCTAGATTCCAGTTGTAAAATGGCATGTAAATTGGTCAATAATGGGGGTGGAGAGGTGATCTTCGCATTAGGGACATACATGGTTGTGGATATATTCTGGGGATTTTAATAACTTTTTAAAAATGTTTTAGGGATCTTCAGAGGACATTCTCAGGACATATTTATCATCCTTAAACAATAATTAGGATTTAAAACATAACTAATTGCTTCACACCTCTATCAATTCAAAGTTCATGTATTATTTTGTAAGCTAATACTCTGGACATTGAAGAGAGGCCATTTCAAATTAAATCTTCAATTAAATACCACCTTATTGATATTTAACTTACCTCTGTCCTAGTCTAATATCAATTTCATTGTAATATACCTGTATATTATCTCTGATAAAACATTACTCTAGATAATGTTTACATTATTTTTGCTTTTTCACTAAATGACCTACTACTGTAGAAGTGCCATGATTCTTGTTAAATTGCGTAGAAATGAAAATCTGGGGGAGGACCCCTGATAAAAGTGTCCCCCCCCCACATAGAAAATCAAACCCATACCCCGTAAGACTTGAATCCAATATCAGGTTTTTAGAAATGTTTGCTAATTTATTAAAAATAAAAAACTGAAATATCACATTTACATAAGAATTCAGACCCTTTGCTATGACGCTCGAAATTGAGCTCATGTGCATCCTGTTTCCATTGATCATCCTTGAGATGTTTCTACGACTTGATTGGAGTCCACCTGTGGTAAATTTAATTGACTGCACATGAATTGGAACAGCACACACCTGTTTATATAAGGTCCCACAGTTGACTGTGCATGTCAGAGCAAAAACCAGGCCATGAGGTCGAAGGAATTGTCTGTAGACCTCCGAGACAGGATTGTGTCAAGGCACAGATCTGGGGAAGGGTACAAAAACATTTCTGCAGTATTGAAGGTCCCCAAGAACACAGTAGCCTCCATCATTCATAAATGGAAGAAGTTTGGAACCGCCAAGACTCTTCCTAGACTCTCCCAATAGGGGGAGAAGGGCCATCGTCAGGAAGGTGACCAAGAACCCAATGGTCACTCTGACAGAGCTCCAGAGTTCCTCTGTGGAGATGGGAGAACCTTCCAGAAGGACAACCATCTCTGCAGCACTCCACCAATCAGGCCTTTATGGTAGAGTGGCCAGACGGAAGCCACTCCTCAGTAAGAAGCACATGACAGCCCGCTTGGAGTTTGCCAAAAGGCACCTAAAGGATTCTCAGACCATGAGAAACAAGATTCTCTGGTCTGATGAAACCAAGATTGAACTCTTTGGCCTGAATGCCAAGCGTCACGTCTGGAGAAAACCAGGCACCGCTCATCACCTGGCCAATACCATCCCTATGATGAAGCATGGTGGTGGCAGCATCATGCTGTGGGGATGTTTTTCAGCGGCAGGGACTGGGAGACTAGTCAGGATTGAGGGAAAGATGAACGGAGCAAAGTACATAGAGATCCTTGATGAAAACCTGCTCCAGAGTGCTCAGGACCTCAGACTGGGGCGAAGGTTCACCTTCCAACAGGGCAACAACCCTAAGCACACAGCCAAGACAATGCAGGAGTGGTTTTGGGACGAGTCTCTGAATGTCCTTGAGAGACCCAACCAGAGCCTGGACTTGAACCCGATCGAACATCTCCTGAAGAGACCTGAAAATAGCTGTGCACCGACGCTCCCCATCCAACCTGACAGAGCTTGAGAGGATCTGCAGAGAAGAATGGGAGAAACTCCCCAAATACAGGTGTGCCAAGCTTGTAGTGTCGTACCCAAGAAGACTTGAGGCTGCCAATAGTGCTTCAACAGTACTGAGTAAAGGGTCTGAATACTTATGTAAATGTGATATTTCAGTTTTTCATTTTTAATAAATTAGTCAACATTTCTAAAAACCTGTTTTGGCTTTGTCATTATGGGGTATTGTGTGTAGATTGATGAGGGAGAAAAAAATATTTAATCGATGCACTGTATATGCCAGTCAAGTGCTTAGCACAAAGTATTATCCGAGTAACATTAGACAGCAGTGTGAAAATGATATACTGTACCCTTAAAAGGCCAGGCAGACTTACTGTTAATCCACTTAAGTGCTGAACTGATTTATACAAACTTGCAGTAAACCTAGCTGCCCAAAGATATGTGTGATAAGACTGCAGAATATGAATCATTCATGATTAGTTGGGTGGATCGCTCTCCACCGGACATAGTTCTTGGGGCAGGGCAGGTCAACCCAAACGCTGCCAACTGAGACAATCATTCTTGTGCAGTGGATGGAGGGGATACAACCAGGGCTATAGCAGAGGGCATTGCCCTGAGTTGGCACTGGGGAGTAAACCACAACTGTGGCGGAGCATTCTCTGGTTACAGTGCCTTACCCCACATATCAGTATGGCCATCAACTTATCAGGCCGTGCTGTCATCAGGGGAATTTGCAGAGTGAGTTTTTATCGGACTCTGGGGGCGTGTGGGAAAGTAGCCCTGCTCTCATGTAGCATTTAATGGGACTCACTGGTTATGGGCTCTGTTTTTAGGCACGAGGCAACATTACAAAAAACTTGCTTCGCTTTTTCTCTGCCCAGAATGTCACAATAGTGCTAGATTGGTTCCAATTGGCTATGCGTGCCCTTATTTTCACTTGTGCTGCACACATGAACATGTAAACTTTGATAGGAACAAACCAATGAGATTACTCTACATAATAAAATGCTTAATTCAGGCTGTTAATTGCCTGTTAAAAAGTGTTTGATGAATGATTAAAACCCTCTGAGGGGTCCTTGTAGTTTCACCTATGCTGTGTGTGGTGTTGTATGCTGATGCAGAGGACCCTCTGTTTAGTATGCATAATAATAAAATGCATGCTGAGTGTTAACAGTCATGTGAGGATCAATGAAACCCAGTGGACTAAGCTGTCGATCAGAGCACCACCAGAGGAGCGAGCTGAAGAGAAGCTCTATCTGAGGCACGTACTGGACTACTGCTGAGACTTGGCTGTGCAGTTAAAATACACTGTGCCCAAAGAAAATATTGCTCTTTGAAATCTACCAGGCACTTGATTATTTTTCTTTTAAATGACGCTCATTTACTTCTGCCGGGCCGTCCACTTGATTCCACGATCTGCGCCCTTCACATGTCAAGAGACCACACATATAGTACAAATAGTGTGGTCAATAATGAGGTTGCAATTAAAAAATGGTCTGAAGGTCCATTTTGACCAGCTTTCTCTGTGATTACGATAGAGTTATTGAGTGCAACACTTATTGCAGAGGGTAAGCCAAATGGCCACCTGAAAGGAAAATCTTCCTTCATGCAAACAGCACTGGCCTCTCTCACATTCTGGATACATCATTGTTCTTTATTTTCTTTACATTAAGGTTATTAAATTGTCATTTCGTCAATTGAAGGATGACACCATTTCAAAAGAATGTTTATGTAAAACAATCTGCGACATCCCATAATGTGGGGCAACTTGGAGTACACACTGCATGTTCTGTACAGTATGTATTTAGAGAAGCGTGTCTGATCATTTATGTGCCCATAAGAAAAGACAACCTCGTCTGTGAATTGGCACTGTCATTGGCTTCAGCACAGGGGAGGAATGTGGCAGTCGTCTCCAGTCTGCAGTTTGTTTTGGCCAAGGCACGGCTTTCATGAGCTGATAAATATTTAGAAGACTTCATCCTCTTTTATTTGGCCACGGAAACCAAAATACTGACCATGAAAAATGCAGATGGGAAAGTCTTGACCGGCCACTGCCGTTAAACCCAGATCTGTCAGATGGGACCTCCTGCTTAATTGTATACAATTATATCTGTGTACATTTATTTTGCCATCAGTTATGTTTTGGGAAGAGTTCAAACTAGATTGTTTTGAAATGTAGAACACTGTATATTATTATGCACTTTAACCTTGGAGAATGTTACGTGCATGTGGACCAGTTAACATGCACAACTTTTTAACCTCTATTGGAAATTTAAGAAAGTTGAAACATCTGATTTGTGTCTTTGATTTATATATTCAAACAGGACTAAACCGTTGGACCATTTCAAGGTCAAGTTGACTTTGCCTGTCGCCTCCTTAATTCGGCGTGAAACCAGAAATACATTTTGTTTAATGGAGTGACAGAAAGCATTGGTGTGGGTTGGGCAGGACGAGTTTGATCGTGCTCACTGAGCCAGAAAGTTGGTGGTGAGCTGCGGTAGACTCACCGGGAGCCCTCCTCCATTTCAATGCGCAGCCTGACAACTACCATTTGCTGACGGAGGCCTAATAGCACCTGGCATGGGGTGACCCGAGCGATGCCTGCTGATGGGCCACAATGCACCAATTCCCCCTGCTTGAGCCATCAGACGGCCCCTTCGTCAAGGAGGCCCATCCGTCTGTCCGCATTTAGCCCACTGGGAGCATTACGCTCTTATCATGGAGGCCAAGGCCAATGCTCGTGTCAGATGCACTTAGTGATTCAATCTATCCAATCAAAGGTGGGTAGAAGCAGCTGCATGCTGGGAAGGGCGTGCAGGGTCCAGGCTTCTCTAGCCTTTCAGAGATCATAGGAGCCCACTCTTCCACTGTTCATCTGTTTTCCACAGAGAGGTTGTTAATTATTATTTTTTTGAGAGACAATTTGCATCCTAACTTTCTCTTGGTATAAGGAAAGAAAACAGCTGTATCAACGCCAATGTACACTGCACAAGCAGACGCGATGGTTGCTCTCACACTGGGCAATGCGACCGAGCCCCCTCACCCTCCCCTTCAATGTTCTCTCACACTGCACAAGTAGAAATGAGACACAACCCAAACATTCAGAATTTATTCATGTCAGAAATCAAATCGGACGTGATTGCGTCTTCTCTTCATGTCGTTGACCAACACTGTGCAAATCAAGGCGTTAAGTTCACCCCAGATGACCCACGTTTACAGCCAATATGTACATTTCATCATGAGAACTTGGCTTTTGTCAAATTCGTGGCTAAAATCATGCAGTGTCTGCCCATCTTAATAGGTTATCTGCATAGGTGATCTTGTACAGGGAGATTAACCACTTATCCAATAACTTAAACAGCATAATTATCAGAATAAAAATTACGTATTCAGTGGTAGTGCACTTCTGTCAGATCTTCCATGTAACTTCAGAGGAAATAAAGAGGTCACACTTTACATTAAGTTGCACCTATTTTTGTTTAAAGTAATTAGAGTTGGTTACTACACCGGTATAAGAGGAACTTATGAGGTCCCTTTTAGTGAGTTGTTGAATGGTTAAAAAAGTTAGCTTACATTAAAAATGAAGGAGATAAATGTACATGTCAGTACTTGGTTCTCTTTTAGACTGTGATGCGATCTACTGTACTGTATGTGCTCTGACATGTAAAGTCTTGATGGAACCGCTTGCCATGCTAATGGAAGGCAGACAAAACATTTTCTCTGCTTGATAGCATCTGTTTGCAGTTCATGTAGACCTAAATGGATATCAAGAGCAGAATGGAGGGAGTGAGAATGTGACACATTTCAGACAAGTGCTAATGAATGTAAACACTACCACGATAAAGGCAACGCAGCGCTGGGCAACGCACTCTCCATGGAGAGGGTAATTCAAGCCATTTTTCAAATGTCTCCCGCCTGACACATTAGTCTTATCAGATTCATCACGGGAGACTTGCCATAAAAACAAGCACAGGACAAGTTGTGTCGAAGAGAGAGAGAGAGAGGGAGGGAAAGAACTCCTGCTGAGGACATAAAGGAAGGCTTTTTCATGCAGTGGAGGTGAAGGACAACATTCAAAGGGGTGCCATCCAGTTAATGGAATTATTAAAGAGTGATAAACCTTTGTATTTATTCGATTTTGATAACAAGTTTGTGGTTGTCAGGCCCAGTAGGGAGTAGTTTTACAATAGCATAGTTCAAAAAGCCCATTATTTCAGGGACAAAGATACAAATATTTTCAGAGACTTTCTTTCCTTCCACACACTGTATGAACATGCATTGCAAATTAAAATGTTTCCATGTGAAACAATGACATCAGGCAGCCACAACTTTCTGTAAGAGAGGAATACTATTAACATAATTAGATGGAGACATATATTCTAAATGGATGTGGAGGCTCCACCCCATGACCTCTGTTGACCCTCATTTGTCAGGCCACACAGCATCTGGGCGTGAGGCGGTCACCAGACCCAGGCCATGTCTATCCATCTCTGACAGTCAAGCCTGAGCAGCCCATAGCGGGCCCACGCCCCAGGACACCCCCAAGCCCTTCCTGACTTCCTACCGGAGGTTAAGCATGCCTGGGATCCCCCCTCTGCATCCGCCCTGGGCTCTGGCCGCCTGAAAGGACTGTTGTCCCTAGCAACAGCTGAACTGACTGTGTTTCCTCCAGAGAAGCCTGCCCTCCACTTGACTTTTGCAAATAGCCACCGTCCTCATCAATTCAGCCACAAGGGGCTGTACAATAAAGTAGTGCTTTAGGACTGGCTCAGTATTTTAACTCAGACATTTTTCAACTGTATACCACAGCATTAAACATAATATTTCGTAGACTAAAGATAAATATAACTAATTGCCATAAAATGTATATCCTATCACCTGTTACACAATATGATCATTGTATACAATAAATGGAGCTCACATGTATATGAACAGAACCTCTCCAGATTATTCCAGAGTTGGAGAGCAGACATATTAACAGGGGCTGTCTCTGCATCACTCAGCAGAGGCTAGACGCGTGCTCTACAGGTCTGCTCTCCTAGGCCTCTGGGGATGTCATTTCTCATGCCCTCTTGGTAAACATAATATACAAACCTTCCTTATACTGCAGGACCACCTAGAGAGAGGGAACAAGCACGCATTGACAAAGGCTTTCATTCAGTAAAGTTTAACCAAAATAAACTACTGTAACACGATAAAGATCATCATACAGGCTGACAAACTAAACCATAGGCGGAGGAGACAGTAGGGAGCTTGGGGGTGAGGTCATGTGTGAATGTTCTTTTGAGCAAAGGGACAATGTGGCAATCAGGTATAATCTTGATTGTAATGTTCATATCAATGCTGTATTAATTAAACAATGCTATATTTCAATCCCCTATTCAAACCATGTAGCAGTGAGGTATACCTTTTTAGATACAAACATCTTTCAGGTCAGTTCAATTAGAGTCTATTTGAAATGTGGAATTTGTATTTGTATCCCCTCACCTGAATCCAAAAAAGGCTCCAAACTATTTAGTTTAGGCATCAGGTTGCCTTGTGTTTTAATTGGAAAGGTGCAGGCATCAAGCAATAATTCCTCTCTTTGGACATGTTATGAAAGTAAACTCTGATAAGGTTTGCATGAGCCAAAATCTTATATAACCTGCAAGCACTGACAAGATCATGAAGTTTAGACTGCTTTGTCAAGATGCGTAGCTGGCCTTGTCAGCTAGACCTGATCTGTAAGATTAGTCAGTCTGACAGATAACATGGATTTCAGACGGATTGATAGGCGAAGGGAATTTCCCAATCTTGTTCGCAACACTGCCTCTGAGAAGCATATGAAATATAATTTTTCAACCATTTCATTTTAGTCATTTAGAAAACGCTTTTATCCAAAGTACATTTGTCTAAGTAAGTGAATCAACCATAGAACAGTCATTGTAAGTAAAACCTTTGATAAGAACAAGTGCCATCGGCAGTCACTGTGTTAGAGAAAAGGAAGAGTCTTTTTTATTGGTAATTATTTACTGCTAATGTAGGGTGTTAGGATTAGAGATGGGTCTTTAGTCTATGGCGATAGGTAGCGACTACGCCGTCCTGACGGTGGTGGGAGGCTCATTCCACCACTGGGGCACCAAGACAAAGAAGAGCTGCAACTGAGCAGAGCGACCACGATGTCCTCGTAGAGATGGAGGTGTCAAGTGGCCAGCAGAGGTGGAGGAATGGAGGGACGGGGCTGGGATTTGGGGACTGTTCCATTTGCAGACAGGGAGGGACTGTTCCATTTACTGCTCAGTAGGCGAGCAGGACCAGGGTCTTGAATCTGATGCGAGCTGCTACTGGGAGCCAGTGAAGGGTGCAGAGGAGGGGGGGTGACATGGGAGAATTTGATGAGATTGAACAACAGATGGGCTGCAGTGTTGTAGATGAGCTGCAAGATCTGATGGCGGAGGCAGGGAGCCCGGGCAGAAGTGAGTTGCAGTCGTCTAGGTGGGAGATGTCAAGATGTCATGTTGTAGAGGAAGAATCTACCATTACTGTGATGTTAGCCACACAGGACAGTTGATTGTCCAGGATCACCCCAAGATTATTTGCTGTCTGGGAGAGGGACACAGTGGAGTCTTGGAGAGGGCACGCTTTCCCAAGAAGGAAGAGGAGCTCCGTCTTGTCAAGATTGAGCTTGAGGTGGTGAGCAGACATGCAGGCAGAGATGTCTGTGAGACACATAGAGACACGTGTTACCACATGTGTGTCAAAGGGGGGGAAAGAGATAAAAAATTTACTGTCATCAGCATAGCAGTGGTAAGAGAAACTGTGTGAGGAAATGACAAGAGATGCCAAGAGTTTTTGAGATTTGGTATACAGAGAGAACAATAAGGGTCCTACTGTAGGACAAAGCCCTGGGAGACGTCAGTGGTGAGGGTGTGTGATGTGGACAATGACTCTTTCCACATTACCTGGTATGAGCGATCGGCCAGGTAGGATACAAACCAGGAGAGTGGAGAGCCTGAGATGCCCAGCTATGAGAGGGTAGAGAGAATGATCTGGTGGTTTACTGTGTCAGAATGCGGCAGATAAGTCCAGAAGAAGAGAACAGAGGAGAGAGATGATGCTGTGGCAGCAAGGAGAGCAGTCTCAGTAGAGTGAGCAGCCTTGAAGCCGGATTGATGTGGGTCAAGGAGATTGTTCTGAAAGAGATAATGCAAGAGTTGGTTACAAATAGCACAGATTTAGATAAGAATGAAAGAAGGGTTGTAGTTTTGGACAACAGATGGACAAGTGATGGCTTCTTGAGAAGATGTTTGACTCTGGCTGTCTTAAAGGACAGAGCCTGTGGTCACGGAGGAATTGATGAAGGTGGTAAGGAAAGGAAGTATGTCGTTTGAGATGGATTGAAGAATGGATTGGAGAATCGAGAGGCTAAGGTGGTTGCCCAATTGGATGAGACAAGTTTTAGGACGTCATCAGGGGGAGAGGGGAAAGTGATGATAAACCACAGCCAAATCTAGTAATGGTAGTAGTGATAGCACAAGGTTGCGTGAAAGAGCTGCTAATGTCATCAGCCTGCTTTACAAAGTAGGTGACAAAGTCATCAGCAGGGAGGGAAGAGGGAGGAGGAGAGGAAGGTGGGTTGAGGAGTGAGGAGAATGTGGCAAACAGTTTCCTTGGGTCTGAGGCAGACAATTGAATTTTAGAATGGTGGAATGAAGCTTTGGCAGCAGTCACAGAGAACTTCAGGAGAAGAGAGTAATGAGACGTTAGGTCGTAAGATGGTCAGTTTTTCTAGATAACAACAATGTAAAGTTTGACAGGGAAAGTAACAAAAACAGCATGGAATTCAAATGAGCATATGGACAGATAAGATATGGACAGATAAAAACAAGAAATGTCCACTTAGGTGAGATGAGGACCCTATACCACCCCCTCGACCAGAGGGTCTAGGGGTGTGAGAAAAGGAGTAGGCAGCGGAGAGTGCTGCTGGAGTAGCCATGTTCTCTGATGTGATCCATGTCTCAGTGAAAGCCAGGAAGTGGAGGAATTTAAAGGAGGTAAAGGATGCGATGGCCTCTGCTTTCCTGACTGCTGACTGGCAGTTCCAGAGTCCTCCGGCAACCAACCAGATCAAGACATCTTGACATGTGGGGTACATGTACACCAGATTAGATTAGGTTGCTGCGGCGAGGTGGAGTGCCTTGTCTAAGTACCCTACAGAAAGGTGAAATAGCAGGGATGGGGAGAAAACACATTATAGCAGGTGAGATTCGATTGAGGGATTACAAAGCAAAATGGAATATAGCTGGCGCTGATGACAACAATACCAAAAGCAAATCCTCAGTCGTGTGGCCCTTCTCTGTCCTTCCTCGATGGACTCCAACAGAGAGACTCCCTTGTCTTTGTGCGCCTGAGTCTTAGTAGCGACGCAGAGGCTGAGAAGATGAGGCTGACGCTACAGCTGGTGCTGTCAGATCAGTGAGGTTTAAAAAGGGCAATTCATAAATTGCTGATTGCCGAGTAGAGGTGTAAGCCCCTCCCATTCATCAGCAGGTCTACAGACATGGTCGCACAAGCAAAATGTGACATTAAGCATGGACAAGAATACTAAAATGGAGTGAAATTTCACATGCTGTATTTTAATGGGCATTTTTATGCAGTCCAGACTGGGGACTCAAATCGAGGATTCTGGCAAATAAACCTCTGATTTATGAGTATTTGAAAATTACAGGAGCTATGTTAATGGACAAGTTCAATCCCACTTTCCATCGCACAGCTGTGAATCATAGATGTCATGGTTTCTGTGGTTTTCTATGTGTGCAATTAGAATTATGATAGCTGAGGAACACAACAAAAAGCATGTTCAACATTGCCAAATGCTAACAAGAAAATAATAAATGCAGACACTAATATTTGCTCTCAGAGCCAATGTTTTATTCATGGGACATCTGTGTCACATGGAATCAGCCCCAAGCCTTAGAACTCAAATAAGAATTATTCAGTTAAACTCTAATTGATGGACAAATGTTTGCCATTTTCTATTTTGCAGGAACACAAACCCCTCTCAACAATACATCAATAATCTGAATGCTGGATCACCTCGACTGCCAATCAAAGGATGGACTGGGGCCTGTTTGCTTCCCTGATTTGAAATATTAATACAGGTTAGCCTTGTGAGATGCAAAAATGTAGACCGGGGCACTTGCTGGCACCAGAAGCAAGGCCACAGTTTGACAAGGCAAACAAGAAGCACTAAATAAATAATGAGCTAAAAGGTTGGGAGAGGTTTCCAGACATGAAATAACCAGTATACACCAGCACAACCCTGGCCAAGGATTTCAACACAACCCAATCAGTATGCTTTTGAAAATAACAACAAACATACAATTGATATCCAAAAAAATGAATATCTCTTCCCTCTGCATAGGATTACTCAGGAACATCCTCATCAACAGTACAACATGCACATTATACATTAAATCATATGGTCAGGGCCAAAATTCACATCTATATGCAAAGCACAAGTACTGTAACAGACATCTGAGCTATGGGCAAAGTCTGGAATTAAAGTGGTAGGGGAAAAAAACAAACTGATAAAGAACCGGCATTCCTCCAACTCCCTCCAACACTCTCTCCTGGAGGGTTGGTTCTGGTGTGTGTGGCTGTCTGCAAATTGATGGCAAGTTCATACTGACAGGCTGAATGCTCATTCTCAAGCCCTGGGGACGTGCAGCATACTTCACACTGCAAGTGAGGAGAGAGCTCTTTTCTAGGGGGGTAGAGGACTAGTGCTAGTGTTTTTTGGGGTGGTGGAGATAGAAGCTGCCGGTGTCTTGGTGGAAAAGCTTACTGAAGCAGGCAGCAGCTGTTGGTGTTTGTTAGTGAATGTCAAGTGAGCTTGTGTGCCCATTTTTACGGTAATATAAGCAGATGTATATACTGGTTTCACTATTGTTGTCTGATGTTTGTAAAGCAGAAAATGTGTCAGTCATTCACTATCTGGCACAGTCTCGGCCTGCCCTGGGCCTTCCAGGGATTTGTCCAGCTGAGCTGATAAAACTGTGTGGGTTGGAAAGGCCCTGAGGACTGCTTGAGTTGTTCACTGACAGTCACATTCCAAATGTTGACTTTTCACTGCATGTGTGTGCGTGCGTGCATGTGTGCATGCTGCATGCGTGCGTGTGTGTGTGTGTGTGTGTTGACTTCCCCAAATGTGTACAATAGCACCGTATGAAACATTTTGATGGAACTGCAGGTTTTTGTTGTTTTATACAGTACAGTGCATCAAGTCTCTAACTTCAGCAAGATCATTAAGGTTGCATCTTTATGCAAATTTCATATACCGCTAATGCAAGTTTACAGTATTATGCATGTGGACTAAATTGCTTTGTTAACACTACAGTAGAACTTCCAGACCCTCATTATTAACCAGATAATGGCCTCCAGAGTGCCATTATTTGACATAATCATTGAATACAATGCTCTATAACTAGAGGTCACAAATGTAACCCAGGTTCTCTGAATGAGATGAGGGAGACTCCTCACTATTGGACACACACTTTGAGTACCTCTTCGCTGAAGACTCCTATTCAATCACGCCCGGTACAGATAGCCCTGCCTATCGCCCATCCTATATATAGGACCTAGCAAGCGCAACCATTTTATCCAGTGAACCACTCTTCATGAGCTCTCCCTCATCTCCTTCAGAGAACCTGGGTTATAATCGTAACCTCTAGTGATCTTTCAGTCGACCCCCACACTATGGGACTCGCCCGACTGCCTGGTCCAAACTGGAAACCTGTACGGAAACAAGAATATACCCTGTCTCCATCACACAGTCTCCAAACCATTACTTAGGACAATGTGTGCCACAGAGGGTCAAGTCACATTCAGGCTGTAAAACATTTGAAAGGTATGAAGAGAAGCCCAGTTGGCTGCGGCACATACTGTATATAGGACGGGCGGTAGGCTGGACTATCTGCCTGCAAGCGTCACTGGCCTGTATCAGGCGTGATTGAATAGGGGTGAATCAGTGAATCGGTCCCATAGTAAAGGAGTCGACTGAATAGAACTGTAATGATGGACAATACTGAGTCCAGTAGCAGTTTTTTCATAAACCAGTCAGACACACACACACACACACACACACACACACACACACACACACACACACATACATAGACACACACACACACACACACACACACACACACACACACACACACACACACACACACACACACACACACACACACACACAGGAGAGCAAATTGTTTGCCTCTCATCCATTATCCACATCATTAAGCATTGGCTGCCCACTTTCAGTATTGCCCATTATCAATGGTCAGTTTATCACTGGCCTTTACTCACAGGCACACGCACAGTACTACAGTACATACAGCCTACATACAAACCTGGGCGGAGATATATAAAAGGATGCTCATTGAAAACAAGGTCTGAACAGACTGAGAGAAAAACTATGTTGTGACTTAGTTAAATAATAAGCCTGCGTTTTCACATAGTGAGTGATGTAGGGTACGTGTCTCTTCGCAGGCTGGCTCACATGGCTCTTATTCACATGTATTCGCAATCATGCAAGTAATTGTAATTGTATTTCTGTAAATGTTGCTGATAGCCATTACGGCTAAATAGGTAAACCATTCATAACTGTAAGGTCAGTTTTGATTTACCATTATGGGGGTAAAGCTACAGTGAGCCTAGTTTCAATGGACCATTTGCGCATGGGGGCAGGTGCTAATCATGCCTCAGGACATAACTTGGGGGTATTGGCTATGAATAAAAGGTATGGTAGTCATGAAAATAACAACGCTTAGGTTGTGGGTTTGATTCCCACTGGGATCATATATATACTGAAAAATGTATGCACTCCACTGCAATGTAAGTCGCTTTGGATAAAAGCGTCAGCTGAATGGCATATATTACTAATATATATATTTAGGAAAAGTCAGGGAAAGAGGGGAACATAGGTTTCACAACAGCAGAGTGATTTTATTATAAAGTGTCACATGGTGTCCTTCTGAACAGTAGTAGTGCACATTCAGCCAATTATGGGGAGATGTTTGCCTGTGTTTGTGTGGCTAATAAAGAATGCGTGAGAAATGTACAAGGCAGACAAGCAGCGCCTGTGTACTAAACCCCAGGTTACGCTCAGTTCATATGCTGTACAGTACTGTAGACTCTATGGTGGTAGAGTATTTTAACCAACCATGGATGAACTTATTCCATATAAGTTCATATTATGTATGTTATCTGGAGAGACATACTTTACTGTGCTGCAGAGTCTGTACTGTGCCTTTTATAGGACCCCTGCAGTGTAATTCACAGCTCTCTATGGCCTCAAACACGATGCTGTCTAGTACTGTATACTTTAATATATGGACAGGCACAGCATTGATTTGTTCCCCCAGTAGCAAATTAAAGATGACACCATTTGCATACAGTGCCGGCATTTTGTAAATATCCACAACTTGTTTGTCAAGGATTACTCCCAGTTCATTAATTTACGACAATCCAAGCTGTAGCTTGAGTGAAACTTTCTTTAAGCCCAGAATTAGGCCTTTGTTGACAGTTTTTGTCATTAAATTCTCTTTTGCCCGGTGCATCGTTTCCACCTTTAAGCAGAGAATGGGGGAGAGAAAATCAATTACACCTTACCCTTGTGTGCATGTCAGAGGTTTTGGGCATTCGGAACCTAATTAAATTAACCTCAAAGGAAGTGGGAAGCGTGGCCAAGGCATCCGATGATTAGAGCATCGATTTATTAAAATGTGACGGTCTCATTCCCGTTGGGATCTTGTTTACTCCATTCTGTGAGACAGGGAGACTCCAAATCGCAAGACTGGGCCTGCAATGACATAGTCTGCAAAGAAACATCCAGATGTTACTTATCTGATTGGTTTTGACAACATGTAGAGCTGGTTAATAAGTTAAATGTAGAAATTCTCAGCCATATAGTCTGCAACCAACACAAAATGCAGCAAAGAAATGTTGTTTTATCATCATTGCATTGGCTACCATTTAAACAGTGCACAGACTTCAAGGTCTTGCTTATAACACTACTTGTCCCAATGGGGCTCTTCACCTGTGTGTGTACAGTTTGTAGGCTACTGATTGATGGTAAGGGAACGAGATCCACATGCAGATCCATGCACATGCAGATCCACATGCATACTTTTCTGCCTAACTCGATTGCATGTTGTAAGCAAGCAGAGAACATCAATGTTTCTTTTGAATGTGGTTTGCATGGTGACTTTACTGATGCATTTGCATAAAGGCACATAGCCACCGAAAGAAGTCAAGTCGCAAGTCTTGTTGATTTGTCATTACACTGAATACAATGCAACGAAATGCCTGAGGCAGAGCAGCTCTACAACATCAATCAACAATAGAATGTAATAAGGATACTAGATCTAAACATCAACAGTAGTAACATTAAATACAGGAAAAATAAAACATATCTATTTTTTGTAGCAGCAGTAAAGGGAGTAAACATATAGTGCAGAGTGCAGTCTAATGGCCTGTGGGTGGAAGCTATTCCAACACGTATTGATCTGGAACTGGATGCTTCAGTACCGTCTGCCCGATGGAAGCAGAGAGAACAGAGTGTGACTGGGATGGCTGTTGTCCTTGATGATCTTCCTGGCCTTCCTCTTACATCTCTCAGAGCACATGGTGTGGACGGCAGGGAGCCCATACAGCCTTATGGTCGTGTGCAGTGCAGCTGCCATACCAGGCAACGATGCAGCCGGACTGGATGCTCTCAATGGTGTACCTGTAAAAGTTTGTACGGATCCAGGGGGACATGTCGACTTTCCTCAGACGCCTGAGGAAAAACAGACGCTGGTGTGCTGTCTTGATAGCTGTGTGGGAGTGGTGTGACCATGTTAGATCCTTAGTGATGTGGACACCAAGAAACCTGAAGCTGTTAACCCTTTCTACCTCAGCCCCTCCGATGTGGATGGGAGCGTGCCTCTTCCCCTGTTTCTTCCTGAAGTCCACGAACAGCTTCTTGGTTTTGCTGATATTAAGAGAGAGATTATTATCTTGGCACCAGTCAACCAGGACATTTATCTCATCCCTGTAGGCTGACTCGTAGTTGTTGGAGATCAGGCCAACCGCAGCAAACTTGATGATGGTATTGGAGCTGTGCGTGGGTGAACAGGGAGTATAGCAGGGGACTGAGCACACAGCCCTGGGGTGCCCCCGTGTTGACAGTCAGAGTGGAGGATGCTGCCTATCCTCACCTCCTGGGGTCTGTCCGTCAGGAAGTCTAGGATCCAGTTACACAGGGAGGTGTTGAGACCCAGGTCCTTGAGCTTCTTGTTCAGGTGAGATAAAGCAGTGGGTCAGAGACAGTAACCACTTTTAAAGAGATGCTACAGGATCTTCGCAACTATGTCTGTCATTTTTAAACCTCTTGTTTTGGGCCCGGATGTATAGTTCATACAAATATAATCTATGAACTGAATCACTGTTTCACCTTCAGCCGCGGAATCGCTAGTTTATCAGCACAAACTGGTGACCTCTCACATAAACTACTGACAATGGAACATGGGAAGTTGATAAAATCACACTGTAGCATGTCATAACCACATAAACCAGCTAAAGGTAAACAAACATTGGAGGTCATGGGTCCAGGCCGGGCACCCCCTAATCCTCAGGATGTGCCTCATTGGGAATCAGGCAACACAGTCAGTCATCAGGAAATCCTGCCACTTGACTGGCATTGTCAGTGAGTTCTAGGACTGAACTAAGGCCCCCACTGTAGACACAGACTTGACTTTACTGGGGAAACCATAGTCGGGGAGATCGGAGGCAGACCAGATAGATGTATTGCCTCACCATTGGTTCACTCTTGGAAGCCAGTTCCAGGGTATACTGCTGCTTCCACCTCCACCCCCCATTTCCACGACTGACTATAGTTTGACATTACACAATATAGCCTGTCAAGGTTTTCACTCTATTCAATGGCATCAATGAAGTGAAATATTGGTGTGTTTTTTACGGCCACGTTCACATTATAATTTTGCAAGTCATGTTTTATTATGTGCAGTCATGAATTATGGATTGTTTATGAACTGTGTTGTGGAATTTATCTTTTGAGCTTCTAGCCAGGCAACTTATCAGTGGCATAAATGATATCAAGACTGTAGGCCATACAATTGTTATGTTATTCTGAGAAATATTTCATGGACAATTCAAACACCATATAAGTACAAATTCAGGCCAAATGAAAGATGAGATTCTGGGCATGAGAGTCTTCATCTAATCTTAAAACAACATTACCAGGGACACTTTTGTTTAGATATTTCTTTGGCTTATTCATATCATTCATAATAATTGTATTGTTTGGATTCCCATAATGGTCCTCATATTTCCTTTGGAGAGAAAGCCCAATGGTAGAGCGGATCCCTGGGGAGTCTGCATGTAGCCAGTTTGAATGTGTCAGATCCTACTCTTCTATCATGAACTGACTGTAATTGGCAGCCTCTCCTCTCATTGAGTTATTACATTTCCCCTCTCACGAGCCCACATACTCCTGGGAGCACTTGCGCTTCTCCCAAGAGGCCCCCTCTGTAGGGCAGACAGACTACGATATAGTCATCTTCATGTGCACTTTCTCTGCTTTACATATAATGGGCCATCATAGAGGGGTTTTTTTCTGAATAATGAGGCTCAATTAGTCTTGACAGAGGCTCTAGTGGAAAAGTGTATGGCGTGCATTATCACATTCTACAGATACCTAAGTGTCCACAATTAATGCATTAGGATGAATTTTCCATTTGAATAGAGAAGAAAAACAATTATGTGCTAATACATTAGCGAAGGCTCAGCACTCTTCAAAGATACCGCCGAAAAAGTGTAAAGCAGGTTTATTTTTCCATGGAATGGAGGTCCCTTTCAACTTGACATCTCTTTTGTGTGGTTTTTATGATGTAGCGCCATTCGGCTGATTTATTCTTCTCTAAAGTCGCTGGAATTTCAAAATAAACACAGGTTCAATGGCAGCCGGTGTCAATGCTAAGTAAACATGGACTTGCTCGCAATTAAACTCCAGCTTCCCCCATTAGCGCTGACTTCTTGCTTCTGCAGGAGAGCCATGGCAGCAGGAGAACAATCCATTTCCTGCATACTTTCCTAAGGAATAATTACCAACCGTATTTATCTGATGAAGGTTTTCTTACCGCAATGTTCATATTGTTGACTCATACAGTGGAATATGGATGAGACAGAAAATACATAATTTGATAGGACAATCTTGCATTCCAAATAAAGAACTGCCCTTGAAAGATATTAATGATAATGGAACATCCCATTGGAGAAACATTTTCACTTTAAAAGCCCTTTAAAAGCTTGCGATTCGAAAATTCTTACCAGTGCAAACTCCTTTGCTCAGCTGTGATCCAAAAAGAAAGAACAGATAGGGTACACCAGTACAAATTGCTCTATAACAGTAACCCTATGAGAGATAAGGCATACCCATAGTAATTCTACCATTCTAATACATGCTATACTAAACTAACACAGCATGCACCCCACTCAATATAGAATTAAACCAACCTGGTTTTCTTTATTTATGGGGTCACCTCAGAGCCATGCCGTGTTACAATGTGCATGCAATATACAGTCTATTGTGGTTTGTTCAGATAAATAGATTAATAGTGTAACCATACCTTTTGTCAGTGTTTGCTAATGTGTATGCTTATAGATGCGTTTGAAAGAGCAAATTAGCATTATGGTAGAGTTAACTATCGTTTGACCTACAGTTATATCGTAGCTTCCTTAGCCCCTCTAGATGATGAAAGCCCCCCTAAGTCAAAAGTAAAAGTCTTCAAAGAAAAGGTACCTGACAATTATTCATTAATTCTGATCACATTTGCATCTAGATATTTTTGCTAGAACACATGACAGTTGAAATGATGGCCTGCCCGTAAAGAGAAAGCCATGCCAGATTAATGAGAGCCTGGCATGCAGTGCTGAAGAGGGTATTTAACCCAGGGAAAGATGCCAATTGGCCGTTCACCTGGCTTGACGCGGAATATTAACACAGAGCAAGTCAATGAAATTCATCTTACAATATGTCACCACAAAGACCTTGTCCTTGTTTCACTCTATCCACATTGCTGAGTTCCATGTCTGCACCAAATGACGAAATACCAAATGACGGAAAAGTCCTCAAAAGACTCTGGAGTATGTGGATAACATATGGACTATTTTCTTCAGTACAAATTAAAACATGTCTCAGTGCTCCAGAGTTAATCAGCCAGGAATTCAGGCATAGTTTGGCTGCCTTCCTGGTTCAGTATATGTCCTCAGTGTAAAAGAAGGGACAGTGTGTCTATTTGACAGTCATGGACTTTTAAAGTCAATTATATTGAATGATCTGACTGTTGGAAATGAATGGGCACAAGAATCCTAAAGGTCCAGTGGGCTTTTCACAGTATAAGTAGCCCTACAATACAGTATACTGTATGTAGGCCTAAGATATATACTGTAATCACAGTATGTACTTTTATGTATAACCACTCATTTGCGAATATGCTCATAAGTTTACCAGACCATAAACAAATTGCAACTCAACACAAGTTTGTGGGTGGCTCCCCTGAATATAAAACGTAGTCCTCATGTGTGAGATACAAGGAAACGTTTGGCACTGTAACAAATCTTCTTTACCATCTGTTGCAGCCCTCCACCACTGAGTCTTAAGACTCTCACACATACACAAGTGAAGAAATCTGCAAGTCACTGGGTCATATTTCATCATCAGCTGTCAGTCTAACCCCACGCCTGCCTAATCTGGAGATGTCAGTTGTAACAGGCTCAGAGAGAGAGAGAGAGAGAGAGAGAGAGAGAGAGAGAGGAATTTCAGTGGTCAGAGAATGTCATATCCTTATATTTTTCTTTTAATACTACTGTTAATACACTGCACAAATCTGTACATACTGTACATACCTGTTTATACGGTTCATACGGCATTCCATATTTATTCTGCTATTTACTCTAATGTTACTGTTAATACATATATACTGCTAGACTGCATTGCCTATACAGCTCATATGCTGCTTACACTGTTCATACTGCATCCTATTTATTCTGCTTATAATACTACTACTAATTCAGATACTGCTTACACTGCACTACTTATACTATACTGCACTACTATACTGCTCATATACTGCACTACCTGTATATACTGTTCACACTGCACTTTTCTGCTTTTTTGCACTTCTGGTTAGACGCTAACTGCATTTCGTTGTCTCTGTACTTGTACTCTGCACAATGACAATAAAGTTGAATCTAATCTAATCTAATCTAATGTCATAGACATCAAGTCATATACATCAAGTGGTATGTGTTACCCTTCTAACCCTATGGGTGTCAGTGATCCTGTGTGAAAGCATAGCCATGCCACCTAACGGGTGACCACTCAGCACAACAGGCCCTCTCTCAGCTCAGGTGTCCGCCACAGACATTTACTGACCCTAAAAACCATCTTACATAAAAAGTACATAATTAGTACCACTGTCTATAAAGGCTGTAGAGGTTGAATTTCATGGGGTGGCAGAATTCATGTCTAAAGCAGGTCAGAAAGGGATGTTTAAAGGAACAGTGGCACAGTTCATGGGGGAGAGGGAATGTCTTTAGATCTTAAAGCTTAAAGAATGTCACCTAATGCAAATGTACGGATGCCACAGATGCCTTATTCACTAAGATAGCAAGAGATTCTATCAGCAATGGAAAGACATAAAATCTGAAAAAATGTCCCTTTTCTCAGAGAGACCATGTTGCAAAAGAAGAAAACAAGTAGACAAATGACTATAACCGAAAGATAAAAAAACTAACAGAAAATTTAAAAAAGCAGTGTGATACATACTGTATGTCTGGCATCCTGAGGGAAAAGGGAGTATTGGCTATGTTGCAGACAGATATCTTGTAGATGTTGTTGAGAAACATGAGATTACTGAATTAATACCTGCTGGTATTTACTACGGGCAGGTGTTCCCAGCATATATCATCAGACCTCTATTAATAGAACATGTGTTATTGCCGGCCTCTGCATTTGATGATGAGTCTGTGACATAACCTGGCTCAGTAGACCAGACAGCACACACTGCACTTGCAGAAGAGGAGAGGAGGCTGGATGAGGAGCCATGGTTTAGGAATCTATCAATATTTAACTAATAATATTACCATAATAAATTTTTTACAAATACTGTATTTTGAACTTGAACTGAGTAATACAGACAGGTGTGTATCTATAGAAAACTAAAACAATGTACTGTACATGCTGCTTCTATCTGGAAAGATGTGGAGGTTTCAAGAAAATCATGAAAGACTGGATGTTGGCTGATTTGATGGAGAGCCCATCCATATGTGGATAATCTATGCAATTAATGGCACAAACGGCTGTGTTCACTGTGGAACATTTTCAAATAGTAGTAATAGAGTATGATCATTTTTTGGTGTCTGTCCTGGTCAGAAGACTAAAGACATCTGTACTGTACTCCGTAATAAATGGCTCTGTGTTACAGCAGTAGTGTGTCTTAGCCAAAGTTAGTCACAATTAAAATAATGAGATTTGCAGAATAATTTTTAAAAGGTATTATTGTCATATAAATTGTGGCTACATTATCCCTTTCCTCATTATATCTGAAGAATCCTTGGAGTGCATTTCAGTATTAGATTTGCAGGAACTTGATCTTTCTACAGGCAATTCACCAACTGTTACTTACAGTTTCAGATTTCTCTATTGGCAGATGTTTCTCATATTAAGAGATCCACAGGCGGTTTGGTGACAGTAGACCAGTCCAAGTCATGTCAAAGGTGAACTTAAGACTCTTTGCATTATGGCTAAGATTTAGTGATCCACAATAAGTTTGGTTATTTTGTTTTGTTTAGGGAAGGTCTGGTGCTGATGTGCTCCCTGGTTCTCTATTTAGTTTAAGCCAGATCTGTTATTAACTCCAAAGACAACTAAGCCTGACCCTTAACGATCACATAAGCAACAGCAACACCAGGTGTTCTGAATTGTGTAAATCTTTTACACTGTCTGGTAGAAGCATATGGATTTTATTAAGTCCCTTTAGGAGCAGGCCAGCATAGAAGCCTGGGAAAATGAAGGTCTATGTTATTGAATTAGGTTCTTGTGGATATTTCATAATAATTGTGCAGGATACAAATCCAAACTGGATAATAGTATAAATTGACAGATTTACTTTCTGCTAATGAGACTTCAGTGTGAAGACTGTTAAAGTCTATGGTGTGTAGTTAGTCCCATGTTTCAATTGATTTTGACATGGATAATTCCTAATTTTAGTTATCCTTTATCAGTTTCTTTAAAAAGCATTTAGGAAATTCACTCAACACCACAAAAGGTTGGACACTGCAAATCAAACTTTCTAATACATGAAGGAATTAACTCTCCCTAATTTTGTGACCAACCTTCCCTAAGAAAACAGGCTGTGCATACATTGTACAGTATAGAGTACTGTTGTTGCGCACTGTGATACACCAAAAACTTGGTGCACCCAGTTTTGGCTGTTGATACTATTCAGTGCCATTTCCCTCACATGGTTGCTTAGCTTAAGCTTCTCAATTATTCAAGCCTCAATCAATACCCAACAAGCTCCTGTGGGGAAAACTGAGGGAGAGGCGAGGAGTTTGGATGTGGATTATGGATTTGTATAAATTTATATATCCACTCAACCACAAAATCTGTGGAAAACACACACCAAGTGACTAAGTGGCAAAAGCACAGAGCTTCTGTCCATTTTATTCCCTGGTACCATTCTAACCTGACCGGTTTTGGCCAATTATTACACAGCGAGCTCTCTCTGTCATAAAGGACTATCTCATTAGACAACCCGTAGCTCACTCTGGAGAGTTAATGAAGAATCCCTCTATTACCCAAGTTTACTTCTGGCTTACAAATAAGGTCTGTTAGACTCCTGTCTTAAAACTCCACCACGAGTCACACATCAATGACATCCCTAACAAGAGGGTGAGTAACAAAAACACTGTCACTTATAAATGGATTGAGTTGAGGGTTAACTTTTTGAGATAATAGTATTTAGAAGTGATTTTTTGATGCTTGCCTCTTGTGCCGTGGCTCCCCCTAGTGGTACATGCTACCACATTTGTTATTAAACTTCACCTGCTAGTGTAGAATGTCAAACACGTTTTGCTGGATATCTGTTATACATTTAAAAAAGCTTTACTTTTGTGCTGAAAATTATTAACAACTAAGTGATCCTTTAACTGGCTAAAGTGTAATATGTATATTCTTCGGTCAACATTTTAGGAACAACTAAAAAAATCTGTGTTTGATTTTGATTCTTTTTTTTTTCTGCTTTAACTTCTCACATGACACCCTACATAGCTGTACTGTAGAAGTTTCGGTTCACTAAGAGTTGACTGACTCAACATACAGTAAACATGGATGACAGTGCCTGCCCATTGATTAACAGTGACAGAGTCAGGGATAGAGTTATGGATAGAGTTAGGATTTATAAGGGATGTTCTCTCCACTCTCAGGAGTCAGGGGTCTCAAAATAGCCAGATACCGAGGCTTTCTCAGTAACAAAAGGAAGCATGTATGGTATTCTATTCTGTTCTCTATATTCTTTGTGTGGATGCCTGTAACATTATCTCCCTTACATCCCCTTTTGGTACACACATCATGAGATGATGTATTCTTGAACTATTGGATAATATAAGTGCATGAAATGATAGATTTTTTTCTGAGAAAAGATGTTTGTAATTGCAACAAGTATATCATTTGGAAGAATGCGTGATTAGGGACTGTAACTACGTACCTTCAGACATACTATCTACTGTATGCAGCGCCTGTCTGGGCTATACCGTACTGGGCTATTTTTGTTGGCTGAACTTTCTTTGAAGAACCTATTGACTCTCTCTGCAAGGTTACCTCCTTTGGCAAGCTTGCTTGGCATTGGTTACAAAACATTGATTATTGTTTCACTAAGACAAGGCCATTAGAATCTAAATGGAAGGCCTCCTCTAAAAGCAGGGTAGACACTCCCTGCTCATGATGAGAATGTCAAAGCTGTGATTGAGCCTGTCCAGTATGTTTTTACAAGTCTTTCAAACTACTGTATGGGTATGATTGGAATGATAAAATGTTAAACACACAGCCAAATGGTACTGCTTGTTCACACTGGAGACACATGGCTATAATCCTTATTCTTTGCTCACATGTTCAGTGCTCCCCATGTAAAGTGTGTGGATATGACTTATTAACATATCCCTTATTCTTTTCCACTATGAAGTCTATTGCAAATTAAGTCAGACATGGTTGTTAGGCTGGAATGTTTGAGAATGTCTGTTATTTCAGACTCAGGTAGGTATCCACAGGGCAGACCCTGTCCTTGCACCTGGCACTGGCTGCCCTGGTAACTGGGGCTAATAAAGACCCACCATCTCGGCCCAACAGCTGTATGTGATAAAGTAAAGAAAACACTTGCACATGCAAGCTATTCAGAGGGCAGGGACAAACAAAGGAAGCTTTTAATAAGGTGCAGCAAAGGAGCATGTAATTGTGTGTGTGTTTGTGTGCGGTTGATATCTTTTAGCAATTACAGGAACTCTGAAGAGTGCCTGCTCCACTGGCTGCATGTGCCTGGGCAGAGCCTCGAACCGACGGCCTGGCTTGGAGTCAAAGCCAGAATTAGAGATGGCGGTGCATTATACCGAAGACCTTGTTTTATTTTTATTGGCCGGAGTACAGGCGATTTGGTCAGCCTGTTTACTGAGAGTTCCCGTCTTAATTTGTGGGAATGGTGCATGTAACCCTACTGTAAACAATAAGCCAGAATTATTCTCAACAGGCCGGCTATGAGACAGGCCCGAGTCCAATAATGTGATGTTTTGGTATAAAATTAAAGGAGGAACCCTTTCGCTCTGCTATTTTTTCCAGTTCCTTCCCCAATTTGATTTTTGGAAAGAGCAATATAGGAAGGGAACCATTCATCAACCTCAGAATCAAAAATAGATATTGTCAAAATTTGAGATCCTTATGGTTGCCATTTCTCTTATGAAGTGCTTTTTAGTTTAGTCAATGATGTCATCATATTCTAAGCTCAGGGATATCATGATTGGTTTACCTAATCATGTCTGCCATATCACAGTTGACGTCATTAATATTAATTCAAGACACTGTTTCAGCCAAAAATGTACAGCACTGCATGTTAGTATTTTGTCACAGTACAGTAAGTATCAGTGCAGTACTTTGCTTCATATTTTGAAGGTTTTGGTTCTCCGGTCCAGACAAAACACCAAGAGTAAGAGTACAACAAGATTAAAGGAAAAAATCCAAAATGAAAAATAATAACAGAGAGGATTAAAATAGAGTAGGTTAAAATACACAGCGAGGAAATCCTATCCTCTAAAGTGGGACAGACATGTAATTTTAAAAAGGAGACTTAAATGTCATTGGGAGTAATTGTAGATCGAGAATAGACAGAATGAACTGAAATAATAAAATACCACCTAGGCCTGTCAAGAGTCGTCTTCCATCCAGGAGAGGAGAGTAGCCTTGAATTTAAAAAGGGCAGTGCCACCCCCCATTTCTTCCTCCTTACGGGAAACCATGAGGATGACTTAACTCTGTGTGCTCTGAGCCAATGCAACGCACTGAAACTCAACCTCTGGAAAACAACGACTTCCAAAAGGGGGAATCTTGGGATGGAGTGAAGTGGAGCTCAAACCATATAACCTTGATGTATGGATCATACCATTCATGTACGAATGTAGATGAAAACATTATTTCCATTGCCTTTTGGTGCAGTAACATTGGAACCACTTCAAGCCTCTTGCCCTTATACATCTGTGTGGCTTGAATGCGTCACTGTCAAATTGTATCTTAGATTATAGACCACGTCTTCCTCCATTCAAAGCTACACGACCATAATCATTTTTCATCTTGCCATTGATTGATAGCACAGGACATTTAACATGAATATGATGAATAACATACACGGTTCAGGATCTTTCTAATTTGTCTGCAAAATGTTAACCGGCTTTTCAAACATGTCATATCTACAAACTAAGCACTATGTTGGTGTTCTAACAAGGTTATAGCATAATGTCCTGTACTTGTTGAAGACATTATCATACACATGTCCTGTCCTAAATACGTACGTAGACCAGGAGCACAGGTGCAACTCTGTCTCCAATAACAATCTTGCTTTGATGATAATCTCACTGAATAAGGGTACATCTCTGTGTAATTGGTTTGATCATACCTATCAACCATCCACATGTCTATTTATGTCTATTTATCATGATGGGACCACCTGTATTGGAAAGTGTCAGATGCTGTCAGAATAACAGAGACAGTGTTAGTTGGTTTGGCCCTATGGACACTAACCCTTTACAGACTATATTGCACCATGTTTTATTTACCTTTCCAGGCAATGAACATGTGAGCGAACACACTGCTTAAGACGTTAAGATGAAATATCATGACATGCAAAGACTTCCAAGCTATGCTTGTAAGCTATACACATTTTATATGGCTATAAACAAACTTCTTCCCTCTAGCTGACCTTAAAAAAAACAGTATCTTGTTCTGATCAGCCTCCAGATTCCACTGTTTTCAGCCATGTCTTTATGGGTTGCTCTTGCTCTTTGGAATGTAAAATCAGATCTTTACACACATAAGTTAATGTCTCGCATGTACAGTGGTGAATCATTTTCACATGGTATTTGAGGTAAGACTGCAAACAGCAGGCATTCAAGTTCTGGATGGTCTGCATTACTACAAACCTTTTGTTAAGCCAATGTATCATCATGACATACTGTTCTAAGTCAATAACAATATTTAACGTATACGTAGAAGTAACTAGCAGGAAGGCAGTAAAATATACACTATAGAATATACAGTATGCACTATATCATGTCAGTAATATGATGGTTATTTATTGGTAGATAATAAGCAGTACAAATAGCATAAATATATAGCAGCAGTGATGGTAGTGTGTGTGTGTGTGTGTGTGCATGCGTGCATGCGTGTGTGTGTGTGTGTGTGTGTGTGTGTGTGTGTGTGTGTGTGTGTGTGTGTGTGTGTGTGTGTGTGTGCGTGTGTGTGTGTGTGTGTGTGTGTGTGTGTGTGTATTGATTGGGTGTATATAGAGTCAGTGCAAATTGTCTCATAAGTTGCAAGTGAGCAGCAGGCTGAGCAGCTGAATAGCTAGAGTTAGCTGTTCAAAAATCTTATGGGCTGGCGGTAGATGCTGTCTCGGAACCTGTTGTTGGCTGTGGTGGCTAAGGTCCTTAGTGATCCTCCTCACACACCCCATGGGGTACAGTAGATGACCTGTTACACTGGCACCCCTGGGAGTACAGGAATGGACTGAGCGCACACCCCTGGGGGGCCCCCTGTTGAGAGTCAGTGTGGAGGAGGTGTTACTGCCTGTCCTCACCACCTAGGGTCTCCCCGTCAGGGAGTCCAAGATCCATTTGCAGAGGGAGGTGTTCAGATCCAAGGCCTTGAGCTTGGTGATGAGCTTGGAGGGAACAATGGTATTGAATGCTGAACTGTAGTGAATTAATAGCATTCTCACATAAGTGTTCATCTTATCCATGTGGGATGGAGCAGTGTGCAGTGCAATGGTGGTTGCGTCATCCATGGATCTGTTGGGGCGGTATCTCATGCATGTCCCGCTTCATAGCAGACCTTAACAGCTTACTGTATAGATCACAAATCAGGGTCATGTCATGATGAGTTCTATACTGCATCTTGCATTACAGTGATAACCAGTATGATTCTATACTTCTAAATATGTAGCCTCTGTTCAAACAGAAGTCCAACACCTGTCATTTGATTAAATGTATGTAATTGAGAAGTGTTAGAGAAGTGTTAGTGACATGTTGGGATTAGTCTATGATTAGCTCACAGGAACAAGCACAACATCCAGATTCCTTCCATCTCCCACCTGTTAGTTGAGATTCATAGCTGTTGCCTCCTGGAGGATGTGTTCAGTAGTATGAACCAGATGAGAAATACCCCCTACATGTTTATATAAATTAGGTTCAGCCTTAAATTAGGTAGGCCTTCGATGTTATCAGTACAGGTCTGATAATATCAAATCATCATGGCATGGCAGTGTGAGCCCAGTGGCCACAACCCGCCATTCCTCTCTGTGAAAGACACCATGCATTACCCAGGCCAGCCTGGCATGCAGCAGTATATAGAACACATCCACAAATGGCACTTAATTAAATTACATACAGATTAAAAAAAAGAGAGCATGTTGGCTTTGAGGAGGGTATGTTAGTTTCTACTCATAGTACTGTACCATGAACCAACTCCCCAAAGGATTACAGTGAAGACTACAATGTCTTGAAATTCTGCAATTCTTTATTGTTGTCGTTTGAGCAAATTACAACAGAACTAACCCCGAGGAGTTCACCAACATGCTATCCCTGCTCCCTAAGCTCATACTGCTGGGTAGTATGTTTGGTATATTGATTGCAACAGAGTAGCATTCGGTATCAAATACAGTAGGCTCCTGTATAGTTGGCTCCTGTGCAGATTAAGCTACAAGCTTCAGATTCAAGATTCAAGATTCAAGATTCAAAGTGTTTATTATCATATGCACAGCAGAAAACATGTTTCACTGTACAACGAAATTCTTGCTTTGCTGTCCGCAGAATGCCAACCAATGTAAAATATACAATACTAAAGAATATACAATATATACTAAACAAATGTACAAGACAGCAAAAAAAATAGCATATTCTTCAGGCAGAATATGCTATTTTTTTTCTTTTCATTTGGGACACAATTATAACATTCTTAGTTTGAGATAAAATCTCATCTCTGCCAAACCAGTACAGGGAAAGCTTTCAAAATAACCAAGTTCCCACCCAAAATATTGTTAATCTTCTTGCTCATGGAGGCATTGACTATGATGACCATCTCTGGAGGTGATTATCTAACAAACTAGACAAGTTTGTTAAGACCTTGAGAGAGCTGAGACGTAACCCCATGGCGTACAGTCTCGACATACCATGCTTTCATGACCACAAAATAGTACTCTGCTGTCTCCTAGTGGACAACTTGGGACATATAGCACAATACATGAAGGCAAATATTGTAAATATTATGATGTACTGTACTATACAAATTGTTAGATACTCATAATGTTTAAAAAAAAAAAAAGCAACATAAAATGGTACTGCGATTCAAGAGTCTGGTTCAGTTTTTCTATACATTTTGAAATGTGTGCCCTTGACTGACACTGTCATACTCATTAGTACTACAGTGGGTGAATAACTCACATAGCGTTCTACTCTGAGTACTTGGAGTACTATAATTTATTTCTCCTGGAGCTCTAATAGTTAGCATAAAGGTCACCACTGCCGTGGCTGTGATTTAGCACCAGTGAGCTGAGACAGTCATTTAGCTGACAAGGAAACCTGACATAATAGACTGTGTCTCACAGCTGCAAAAGCCGAGTGTGTGTGTGCAGCGGTGGCTGTTTTTCCTTTTTATTCGGCTCCATATCCTCAGAAACACTGGTGGAATCTGAGAGGACTTGTTGCGCTCCAGTGGCTATATTCAGATTGATGGCATGCCGGGATAGGCTGCTTTCAGGGTCTTACAGAAAAGGCTCTTTAGGGACTCCTAATTAATACAGACAGCAGGATTTCAGGCTTGGCCCTGTCTGAAAGTTATGTCAACAGCCTCCATACTACTGACTGGACAGACACACTCACTCACACACTCAAACTCGCAGACAGACGTACACTACAGACAGACTAAGACATACAATCTCTCTCTCTCTCTCTCTCTCACTCTCTCTCTCTCTCTCTTTCTCTCTCTCTCTCTTTTTTGTTCTTACACACACACACACACACACACACACACACACACACACACACACACACACACACACACACTCCAGAGTCTGTCACAGTCAATGTGTTTAGCGTATGGTGAATTTAGCACAGAGGGAGGGACTGCTGGGGTTGGGTTAAGGGGGAGGGACTGCTGGGGTTGGGTTAAGGGGGAAGGTATGAGGCTGAGACCATAGCAAACGGGCGGCTCCCCTGGAAATGCTGCTTTGATGAAACGGCCTGGCATGTGTCCAGGGAGAAAAGACACATTCTTCAGCTCACTTGGAACTCTGCTGGATGATTTCTGAATGTATGGCCCACCAGAGACTGTTCTTCTTAAATGTAGCCCATTTACAAGGCCCATCCATCATGCTTTCAAACAGAAGCATGTGATGGGCTCAGCCAGACCCCTAGTCCTGAGGAACAGTCACTACCATGATAGAGTCATCCCTGTATTTATGGTGTCTGGTTGATAGTAGCGTCCTTATAGAACGCTGATTAATGCACTACTGTAAATCCACTGGAGTGATTAAGTGTAAGGCCACAGTAGCAATCACTATTATTACATTGTCTGACTTATTATTTATTGTGTGATTGTTGGTCAAATCCAGTGCATTTGGTAGTTGGTGCTGACTGTCTGTGAACCAAATGATCTCCGCTTGTTTGATACATAGCATAACAATCAACTCAACAGGCATTAATGGAACAGGGCTAGTTGGAGATTACAGAACCCCAGAGACAGTCTACTCTTCAATGCTGCAAATGACAAATGACAAATCCCTCTCAATATCACAGGTTTAACCTGTTACAATAATAATGGCCGTTTCATATGTGCACCCAATCCACCTGGGACCTTCTCTATACTAACCCTAAGTGTTTAATAACAAGTTAACATCTGACAGGACAAATAGACGCCAGTCTGATCCCAGTGCAAACAGTAATCCCATTAGCATCCACTACATCAACATGGTTAGTGCAGTACAATCCAATTACTTCTGCATTATAAAACACGCACTCCATTGACAGCTGCTATAAGATGTCAGAGGAGCCATGTATGTATGAACCAAGGAGCATATTCAATATGTTAAAAGGTGAAATACATGTACAATAAGGAATCGACCCAGAGAAGAACAGAATAACTTAATATGTCAGGACCATGAACTCAAGCCTGAGGTGACATTACCCTGTGTCACACGTACTGCAGTGCTACAGCTGCAGCCTCCCCACTCTCCAGGTCCACACAGTGCATTAGATCAGCCTGCTGCACTCTCTCTCATTACACGGCAGAGAGGGCCAGCTAGCCTGCGTTTAGTGACATGATTAAGTGATGCAGGGGCGAGCCGGGCGTTTCTTCATCCTGTCTGTGGCTCTGACAGCTGCCATGGCTGACAGTGGCGTCTCTGGCCCCAACCTCTGCCACTGTTGCCACTGTTCTCCCTCTCTAATGAGGCCCTTAATGGCTGTCACTGCAGCATGTTGCTGCTGCTGCTGGAAATGCTGAGAGGAGTCAAAAGGCTCTAGCAGGAGAGCAGGAGACCTCTGGAGCGGGTAAAAAATAACAATAGCACAGATATAATACACATTACTGTAACATGGGTGAGAGGGAGTGTGTGGGAGTATGACTAAACTTGGTGTATGTATTATGTTTTACTCTAATGTGTGATAGATTGGTGTTGTGTGTATGATTGTGTGTGTGTGTGTGTGTGTGTGTATGATTGTGTGTGTGTGTGTGTGTATGATTGTGTGTGTGTGTGTGTGTGTGTGTGTGTGTGTGTGTGTGTGTGTGTGTGTGTGTGTGTTAATACAATTCAAAAAGAGAGAGAGAGAGGGGGGGGGGGGAGAAGGGGAGAGAGAGAGAGAGAGGGGGGGATGTCTGTGGGCTGTGGTGGGCTGAGATGGTGTGGCTGCTGAATAATCCCAGACTGGGCCTTGGTGACATCTCCTGCTGTGACATGTCCACTGACAGAGACACTGAGGACCGTAGCATGTAGGAAAGCTACATGTAATGAGGGAAGCAGGTGCATCACATTACAACAGGCTCTGGGGCTGTGCAGGTAATGATACCCAAATCTAGTCGAGCTAGCCAGACTCTCCAGAACCAAGGATCACATGGTTACACGTTTTTTTTATTGAGTAAAAAGTTGCACGCTCCAGTGCGCGGATGTAATGAAAAATTAGATCCAATCTGAGGGCAAAACAGGAAGTATTATCAGTTCAAATAATATACGTTTACACTTGTGATAGTGGAAGTGACACATTGTTTTCATATCGACATGTGTGTATAGCCACACAGATATGACGTGACTGTAGAATTTCTTCTGGAGATGTTTTTTTAAGTAGTCATACGTATAGTGTACAGGTGATCCCATTCATGTACACTGGTATGGCTAAATTCTAGCCCCAGAGCCAGCCAAAGAAAGCTCAAGAATGGAAATATGACAGAAAAAAAGTGCCTGAAACTCCAAGAAAGTGGAAAATGAGGTCTAACATTGAAAAACCTGAACTATCCCTTTAAGAAAAAGTCACTGTTGGTAGCTAGCAGCATTATTTTAGGTTTTTATCTCTCTTGCTCTCATGAAGAGAGCAGCCAAATGGTCTAATGTCTATGTTTGATGAGCTATGTTGTAGATATAAATTATCTGGGTAGAGTTGTTTATGGAAATAACCTCTATTCAACAGAGATATAGATGACATAGGGTAGCCAGGTTTTTTTTCCCCTGTCTTGGTTTATATTGCTAATAAATTGGGGTTTTAGTATGTGGATCAAGGCGTGTTTGAAATGAAATGCACAAACCGTGCCCCATGAACACTCCAGCACAGATCCAGGGTTTATAAACAGCATGACCTCATAAACCACAAAGGGCTAGTTTCACAGTCCAACAAAAGCAATGGAAGTTCAATAAACATAATTTAGGCCTGCTCGTGGGCTAATCAGCAACCGTGACAGAAACCACACTGGCACACAGGGAGAAATCTAATTTGCTGGAGCTCCCCACAAGTTTAGTTTGAAATCAGGGAGCCTCTTGGTGCTCTGCTGACTTGTATATTATATAAGTGAATGAATGATGTGATGTCCGGAGGTCAGAGACTGATATTTATTTCACTGGGTAGGCTAATTGTGCAGGCAAATTCATGATAGTGGAAATGTTGTGCTTTTCAATCATTATTCTGTTAGACCTTTGTACATCATATGGCTTTAACTTGCTTCTAAATCTATACTGGTTCTCTTTCAGTGGCCTCGGTTTGACCCCTCACTATGTGACAATCACATAGTGTATGTGATTGTACTATATTCAATCACACCTGGTACAGGCCAGTGACGCTTGCAAGGAGATAGCCCCGCCAATCACCTATCCCAATAAAGGGACGGTCATTTCATCCTTTCATCATCTACTCTTCACCCGTTGACTGTCCTAAGGGTACTGTAGTCGTATTCTTGTAGCTAGCCTCAACTTAACTTACCTGTTCTACCGAAAATCCTATGATTTTCCTGGGGTGTTGCCCTGCGGTTCAGCTCAACATTCTAAAGAAGATTATCGTAGAATTCAGTCAGTGCTGTTTAGGCTGTCCCCAAGGGGGACGTTAATCACACACAGCACACCACTGCCTAAAGACACCCTCTGAAAATCTGTGAGGAGGTAAGCTATGTGGAGTTCAAAGTTGGCTAAGAGATAAGGAACATAACTTTTGTGATTCAGAGTTAATCAGTTAAGTTCCAAATAATAACATCCACCCTAATAATAATATAATGTGTTTCTGCATGTGCTCACTATTCGAAGAGGCAGCCACTAGAGACAGAAAGGCTAATCGGTGAGTCCACTCCCCTAGAGTGGACTCAACCTGTTTGAATACAAACCGACTGTCACCCCTAGACACTCCATTTTAGAAAGCACCTTTTTGGACCAAAACGCGTTCATAAATGAAATATTTATTTCAAATGATCTGAATATTTATGATCTGAATAAGCTTGAATATTACATATTGCACCTTTAACTGACAGTAGGTGTCTAAAATCACAAGTAAAACCTGTTAAGAAGGAGCAGTTGTTCATTCTGAGAATCATCTGTCATCATCATGGGGGTGAACCAGCCAAGCAGTAGTTCTTTGAACAACAGACAAGCTATAAAGATCCAGCTATGAATACCCCCTTCTATCTAAACCTTGGCTTCACCTTATCAGCAATGACACCAGAGATTTGTAGAAACAATAACTAAGTGATTGTGAATTGACCATCACCTCCTGGCTGGATAGCTCTGGATCCATGCTGCCCCCTGTTGTTCATAGTTCAACTGTGCAGGGTTCATCTTACCCTTCCCTTTTGCACATTCAGATATTAACTTGCTGAAATCAATGGATACATTTGTCTGGTTAGCTCATCTGCACTTTGTTGTGATCTGTAAAGTGTCATATTCATGTTCTCAGATGACGAGGATTAGGACACAGTTTATAAATGCATGAGAAAGTTTATGTCTGCAGGGGGCGCTGCTGATCAACTGTAGAGATGAGCAGAGGCAGTCACACATCAAACACCCAACATTTATATCGTCTACGGACACCAGTTCTGCACTTTATCTTGTATTAGAAATTGTGGACTTGCTAAATAGTTTGATCATAAAAAGACCATTATCAAGTAGTGTTGAGAACTATAATTTGAGTGAACTGATCTTGCAGAAGTATGTCGTGAATGGCTTTCAATCTGGCTCCTGGTCCTGTCACTTGAATATGAGCCATATTTCCAAAATCATTATTATCAAATGCTATTATCATTACTCATCATTAAGTGTGTGGCATATCAACTAATTACTCTAGGCCATATCAATGACACTGCTTCTGGATACGATCCACAGTAACTAAGGAAACCAACACTATAGTTACCCTTGAGGATGTGAATATGTGATGTTTACTGGAGGAAACAGCGCTGGCCAGAGTTCAACGGGCTGCACAGCACAAACGAAATGTTTTGCAGAGCAAAGCTAATGGGAAGCTTGAGGTCTCAAATCTTGTTAAACATTTTCCCAGAACACACTGGGCTCGTAGCCTTCACTTTCATCATCTACTGCAAAACGTTCAACAGCTCATCGCTCACTGAACGCTGCCCAGCATTCACTCAGGGGGGGTTGGACGAGTGACTAACAAGTTCCCCGGCTCTGGAGAAAGTGGGCACAGAGCCCAGTGCTATTGCGGTTATGTCTGCATAACTTCTTCAACTTCTTCTTTCTCTAGAAACACCTTTCCTCTTCGACCTAAGATCTCTGCACATGGAGTTTGACAGGCCCCAGCGGCCATACAAGCAGACAGGTGTGTTGGAGAAGAGACCCCTGTAGTTCAGGTTCCAGGCTTAGCAGTAGCAGCGAAGAGGAACTGAGTTGCGAGGCAGGGTGTGCAATATAAGGCATTGTCTTTAGAACAGGTACATTACAGTATTACTGGACAGCTAGTGTAAAGTGGTCACACTCTTTAAGTAATCTTTGATTATAATGTGTACATAGTAAGGTTGCATAATGTAGACACACATGCTGAAAATTGCTGGTGCTCAAACTTCTGAGTTTTTCAATTTGAGTTACGAAACCTGTCAGCAAAATAAACATCTTTGAAGGGATCAAGTTGCCGCCCAGAACCTCTTTTCTTGCTATATACAAATATAGAAATATTGACAACAAATGAGCAATAGTGCTTTAGATTCCTCCATTCTGTGCCTGCACTTACAATCATATCCTATCTTACGACAACAGATGCTGTTCAAATTTGTAGCTTTTTGGCTACAATGAAAGAGGAAAATTTGAAAAGTCTTTTCAATTTCCATTTAACTCATGAATGACATTTGTATAAATCAGATTGCTAGCTCACATTTACATAACAGGGGAAATTGCTTGAAAATGTCATGGAGAATTAGTGGTTTTGATAGGGCACAGAGAAATGTAGCTTTTTTACTCTGTGGCATTTTGGCATTTTAAAGCTGAAAGTCAAATTGATTTCATTGATTTTCGGATGTTGGATGTCCTCTGGCGCCAGATCCAATTGCATGTTTTATTGTTGACTGTGCCAACTTCTTGTAGGGGGGAAAAGCGCTCTCAGAATCTGCTCCAAAAAATACACATACAAAAGACCAATACAGTAGGTGGCAGCAGGTCTGACATCACTGTTAAACTATTTATTAACACTGACTTAACTATGCAGCAGTAACTACTCATTGTTTTACCTTTCTGATAATTAAGTTAACAGCAACATACTCGTTTCACCTAAGGGGGGCACTGTTTTATAAGCAACAACCTAGTAGCTGACATGGGAGGATGAGGCTGATACTGTAACAAAACCAGATGTATTATTTGTTTGTATGCAATATTAAGCTAAGTATTCTACATGCAGCTTAACTTTACAGAAATACAAAGGGAAGGTGAACATGCATTCAACTAAACATGTTTTTTCTCAGTCTCTTTTTTGTTTGTTGCTTTCTTCAATAGTATTTGTGTGTATTGCTTTCCGTACAATCAGCAGATTGCATTACTCACCTGCATCAGATGTGTAACAGAAACACAAAACATACTTTGAGTAAACTCAATCATTTGGTGGAGTCATGATATTAAACAAATAATAAAATTGAGCTGAACAAATGCTTGTATTCAGGCCTTTGAAGCAGCTACTGGATACACATTGGGGATCTATGAACAAACCTCCTGTTCCCCTCACTCCTCCTTATTAAGCCTCCAACAACAAGCAGTATTTCTTACAACATCTGCAACTTGGCTGGTACATATTCTGTGCTAATTTGTCCGAATGTTATTTGGCAGATCTCACTGTGCTATGATTGTAAGACAGCTGTGCTATATTCCCAAAGTATACACATTTACATTCCAAGTTATTTAAATAAGCACTGAATAAGATTCAAGTATTTCAACTATTAGGTCCTCTAAATACATGAGAGCAACTTCAGAGAAAAGGCCATATATGTTATTTGGAATCCTATCCCCAGGTATGGTTTGACCCAATTATCTGTGATGCATTTCCACCCAAATGATATCGGACATTTTGCTGTTTTACACTCTAACTATTAAACTATGATGAGGACTGTGAGTTAATGTCCTCAGCGGATGTCTCATCATTATTCTTACATTTATTAAATTACGATGATTTATGGCCGACTCGTATGAAGCTCAGTATATTACGTAAATGACTGTTTAACTGAACAGAGGAATTTCATTAACTTCTGACCTCCAAAGTACAGATTATATTGCTCCAGTACATCCACAGACAGTTTATTTCAGACTGAGGGGTCATGCTGTTAGATTCTTTGTCTATTCTCCTGTTACTTTCTATTTGTAGCAACTGATATTGTGGTGAAGAGAATCATTCTCAAATATTTCAATAGCCTTTTTGTGTTAGTGTATTACGTTCATACATTGCGATGCCTTTGTTTTGATCCTCCATTATTTACACTAATTGCAGGAGCATTTCTGGTATCTCGATTAATACAGTTCAGACAGTATTAAAAATTCAAAACAGCAACCTCCACTGCTTTACTAATCCAGTCTACTGTGTGTGGGTAGGTGCTCTGAATCTTAGGCTTTTTCAGATTTGTAAGGCTTTTTCAGATTTTTTACTTGGAGGTGCAGCTCATGTGATGAATACAGAAGCACACATGCTGAGATGCATACATGAATGAGAATTTTCTCCACCACCGTATATAATCAGGCAGCTATGCACCTTGATTGTTCTCTGCAGAACCACAGCTGAATTCAAAGCATCCTTTTAAGCCATAGAATTCACCTGGGATGGAACATTTTCCCCATATTACGTGGAAAGCCATTTTTCAGGCCAGGCGTGTGAGATCTAGTTAATCCTGTATCCCCTGTGACTCCCTGAGGTCATACACGATGGACAGGTTAGGAGATATGTAAAACTATTCCACTGATCCTGTGCCTGGGGTTAGAAGAGAAGGTCATGCTTGAACTCAGTTCACAGGGTGACACAAGTGGACAAATGACATTACCTTTATGGTCACCATGCTCTTACATCTGTTCTGTGCTTTGTCCATGTGGTATTGAAAACCCATGTCAGGAGTGTTTGTGCAGTGATGCTGCCTGTGTGTGTATTCACGACTTTGTGTATACAGTATCCATGGTGACATTCCTTGTTTCTGTGGCCTTGAGCTTCCCACCCACTGGGCTAGCTGACAGCACTGTTCATTCCACTTGTGGAGATGATGCAGACATCATACATTGTATTGGCAGCTGCCAATGTCGATATGCTGTTATGGAATGAGCTACGGTTTCACACAGTATTCTAATCTAATTTAGTGGCTTGGCTTCCTGGGCATATTTGATGCTATTGGGTCGACCACAGTGAAGAATGCAAAGTGATGTGCAGCTCATGGAACATACAGTACATTGAACTGAATGCCCTTCCTAGTACAGTAGGCATCATTTCAGGATAGACTGATTGTTTATTTTTCACGAGCAATGTTCTACAATTCCGCAATGTTAGATTTTGACACTGGATCAATCATCATCAATACAAACAATTTAACCATTTTAGAGATTAAGATGGGATAACCCCTGAGCATTGTTGTAGTCAGATTTCTGACTGTGCCACATTATTACTATGACTTATTGAAAATGTACCTTTTTAACGGAATGCAAGACATGATAATTGGAGTAATGTATGATAACATTCTTTGTAACCACAGTATGAGAGCTTCTAGGGTGTCAGATGTGCAGGTTATGATCAGACCTTTTCCAATCAGAGCACAGACAGAAGTCTATGAAAACCTCCAGATCCAGACATGAATGTCAATAGAGAGACCATCGTTTTTTAAGGTCCAGCCTTACTTAACATACTTGCAAGACAAGTAATAACTGCAGTCGACTATCTCTACTCTCATGATTGTTAAAACAAAATACTTTGAGATATGACCAAATTGGTAGTGTGGAAGAGGATAGATAACAGTATGTAATTTGATACAATTTGAAGTTAATTTTGGATGTACATCGATGCTAGATACTTCTTTTATTATAAATAGTTGGACATATTCTCAAAACATCTCTTGATACAGTGCTGCATTCAATTCTGGGCTCCAGAAAATGAATCACTTCACTACTAAGCTCTGCAGTAGTCTAACCCATTAGACTACATACAGCAGTAGTTGAGACATGGCTCTTGCAGGCATATTGTATCACTTTTGCCTGGCACTGCAGTGCATCAATCCAATGCAAAGTGCCCCATTCTTTCTGAATGGCACTACAACCCCCTAACGCTATATCATTAGCCATAAGCAATGAGCTGACAAGCAAAAGGCAGAGAGCCAATTTTTTTTTTAAGCTGTGCATAAATCTAAACACCACATATGCTGCTGTCTGCAAAGCATTGTTCTCTTAAACATGTGTCTTTCTCACTTCATGACTTGAATCAATTAACAGAGACATTTAAGCCACCACATTACGGCCCGCCTTCTGTTTTAAGATAACTGTGAGCTTGTACTGTAATTCTGACAGCTTTGGGGGTGTGTAATGGTTTAATCAGAGTCGACTGACAGGCAGGCGATGGTTGTAATTTACAGGTGGGCAGCAGGTTTTAGTATGCAGTATACTGCATCAATAACATTCAAATCTCCTCTGAACTCTCCTGGGTGAATTCCTTTTAGAATGCTGGTCTTGGCTCAGAAAATCCACACTGAGTGCTAATGTTAGATCTTGCAGGCATTGAAAACACCTCCCTGTCCAAGGTGCTAGAAGGCCCTGAAACAGAAGTAACACGATTCCTGGCTTGTTTCTGAATGAACTAAGCAAATATTTTCCTCCCTAAGCCCAGCTCTCCCAGGTCTAAAGACTGCTACAGTAGCAGCAGTGGAGTCTATATTACATTCCTCCAGTCTCTCTGGCACTAACCTGTAAACTGACCTGTTCATTTATCTGAGGAGAGCATCCCTGAGTGTCAGGTTTGGGCTCTATCTTTGGCTCCTTGGCACATAACCCCTTGGAATATATCACCACTAAGCCAATGGATACCACATACAGTAGGCTATTCATATTACACTCATTTTCATTCTCTAGTGTACTGAGTGAAATCTTAAACAGTCTTCAGTGCCCCATGAATAACCATGTGATGAGGATATGAGTGTTTAGGCATTCACCACCATTTGCATTGCATCATGATAATGAAGGCCCATTATCATAAAACAGGGACATATCAATACATTCAAATACATTCATCATTTGCATCAACAACATTACTGAAGTTGGACTCAAATGTACCAATACTGTGCCTGTGCAGAGACGGTACACTGATACGGTGGGTCAGTATCACAGTGACTGAGCTATATTTGTAACATTCCTGTGTCTTGGCGTAGAGGCGCAGACTCTGTCAAAACTGGCACACTGCTGTGAACTGTGCTTGCTCACTGTTACAGAGATATCCGGTGCCTGGAGAGTGACCTACCCATATGGAAAATAACTTCCGTCTTCTCCCACCTCTGTGTCAACGTGTCAGCAGAGTCACCTGAGGGCAATAACTGGTAAGGAGTTGACTCATCACTCCACTTTTTTCCCAAAGTGTGACACTCACTAATACGTCAGGCCTTGGCATTTTCCCATGCCTCCTCAGTCAGACATGCTGAGAGCGAAATGTCATCAGAGGGGTATCATCATCAAGCGGTCATTCCCTAAATGCTACAGGCTTCATAATGTGATTATTTATGAATGTGCCAGAGTCTGTCTCTATGTTACCAGAGTATACAGTCCTGCAGTAAATCTGAAATCATTGGCAGTCAACACCATATATCTCCCTATTCTATGCTCCATATTATGCAAGTGCATTCGGATCTAATTGAAAATGGAAATGAATCATATGGAAATATGAAAATTAAATTAAACTAAGAACCATCGTCCCCTAAGGAAAGCGCTATGGAAACCCCAGCCACAGTTACATAACAGTTCTCTCTCCTCCCATGGCAAAAGAAAAAAACACACACACAACAAATGAAAGTAATTACAGCACACAAATTACAGAGGGCAGCAGTCCTCAGCCCTCTGTTTCCATCAGAGCTAGCATTTTAACTTCAGTTCCAGCTACCAAAATAACATTGTGTCAATGGAGTGTCCCTCTCAGGGACGCTTGCCTGCTAGAAACCATTTATTTAGACCATCATCGGCACAGCCAGTGACTGGACAGGGCTTGACATAGGGCTTGACTGTCACATAGTTGATTTTATCCGGGGGAGCACTCCCTGTGACTAAGAGGTCCCGTCACCCTTATCCCCTACACGTCCTGTCCCCCTCTGGTGTAACCCTTCTCCTCCTCCTCCTCCTCCTCCTCCTCCTCCTCCTCCCCAGCCTCTGACTCAGCCTGCCAGTATCCCGTGACAGTTCCAGGATCACACAGTGCTTACGGCCTCACACTAAGAACCAAGCTTATTCAGCCTCCCAGCATCACCATCCCTGCTGGGAAGAGAGAGCCAAGCAAGCCCCAACAGAATTCTAATGATGTCATTAACCTCTGAGCCAAGGGGTCAGGGGATAAGTGGCTCTGAAAGGCAAAGATCACGTCACTCTTTATGTGCTGTATTTACCATTGTCTATATGCACGCAGCTTTACACAAGATGAGTTTGTGTCAAAACGATATAGTAAGCGTTTTATTATGAATTAATTATGAATGACAATGGGCATGTTGCAAGAGAATACTACAACACTAAATTCTAGAGAAAATGTAGGATGCATAGCATATCATTTAGATTACATCGAACATTTAAGGGTAAAACTTTCATGATAGGTAGATCTCCATTCTTAATCATGAGATAAGAGATAAGAGAGATCCATACAGAAATAAGTAATAATATAATTTTTATGATGTTGAGGGAGAAACATCACATGAGGACAGGATAGAACATTTAGACGGGTTACTATGGAAGGAATGGTTACGAAAAAAGGTTACATTTCCAGTGTGTGCAACCATTTTACACTCTTAAGAATGTCTCTTGATTGAAAGGTCAGTGATCATTAAATGTGGTGATTTTTGCAAGTAAGCAGTGTTGCATGGAGGTTTTCTTTACAGTTCCATAGTGTGTGCAACCAGAAAGTGGGGAAAGACACATTTGAAGACATGATATCATTTGTATGTTTGCTCTCCATCCAGATGGTATGGCTACTCAGACAATGGCAAGGTGTGTCAACATGCATGGCAATTTCCCACAGCTTTGACATGAGTCACATACTAGCATACATAGCAAGAGCATTTCTTTGTAGAAGACCATCTGAAGCATTCTAGAATGTCATGTCTTCATAGCATCAGAAAGTAATGTGCTGTAGACACACATGCAGCAGTATACGGATTAACCCTCACAACATATACAGTTTGGGGCTTTCATGGCTTGCTTGATCTATTCCCAACAGGAGTATCCACAGGATTGACATGGTAAGTTTCCAAATCCTCCCTGCCCCGCTGAGTGGGCCATGCTTCCCTAGGGAGACATCCATTGGATCTATACCAGGCTTAGCCCTCAGGGCAGGGGGTCCAATGCCTTCTAGCACTACAGTAACAGGGTTACTCGTGCCAGCTGGCCAGGGAACATCTGGCCCCCCTCTTGGGAGAACAGGGATACAAGGCAGGAGGAAAAGGAAGTGGCTCACTGTGCCCTGGTGAGTGTTGAGTGGGCATTGGGAAAACCTTCTGAACAGGAAGTTCAAAGGCCTTATGGGAATGGATGGGGGAAGGAATTAAGGCAGGAGGGATACTGTTGACATTTTTTGTTCTTACCATCATTTGACATACACCGTCTTTGTTTTACACAGCAGATCAATAAAAAAAAATGTACAGTATGTGTGGAGTCTTACCATGGCAACCACTCTTCTACTTTCTGCCACTTTCAGTCACTTAATGTCAAAATATCTAGCAATTACTATAGGTCTAAATATATTCTTAATTAAAAGTCTTAGAATGCTGTCACTTTCAAATGAAAATAGCAGAGACTTTGAACTTAACATCACGTACAAAAGCTCAATTCTATTATGAGCGAGGACACAGATAAGGAAAGATAAAATGGCAAAATAGAGGCAGAGCAAAAAGTCCATTATAAAAGAGTCCTCTTGTGTCGTGTCCATTTGACCTCACTGTAATGTTTCTCAGTGCTCATGTGTAGACCCAAAGTTACATAATGTCAACAGGCTTCTTTATATAAGAACTTTGTGAATAACTGTATACATAACACCCCACATTTTAACTGGACTAACTCAAACCCCTTTGTTTGGTAACAATAAAGTTTGGTACTTTGCTAGATTGCAAAAGTTTTCTAAAAGTCTGGGAGTTCATCCCATAATATAGCCTTCCTTTTCCACATTTATACATGTAAGCTGTATCATGTCAAAATGCTCTGAAAATTAGAAGATCACTTTCTATGACATCCTCAATGACCCATCAAGCACTAGTGCTAATTTGCTTTGATTCATTTACATGACCGCTAGTGTGCAAATGGGAACCATTTTAACATCCTTTGTAAAGCTGTTAACTATATACTTGCTTGTGAGGCACTTCCAACTTCCAGGAAATACAGAGCACCGCATTCCCTCTCCCTCCCCTTCTCTCTGTCTTCTGACTGAAGTGGTATATTGTATTTCAAACAGGCCATGCCTCACTGTCAGTAATGCACATCAAATCCCACAATTGAAGGGTTAAGAGATTTGATCTGTTATAATGCCTTTACCTACAGTAAAGGCTTACGAAAGGAAATCACATTTAAAGTTGCTCCGCACATCTGGGGCTTTGCTTCAGCTGGGGTTGGATATCTTGCAGGGCCTCAAATAGAATCCAGAATTCGTAATCCATCTTGATCTCATTTACAGAGAAGAGGCAAGTTTTTACTAATATTTTCCTTGATATTTTGCCATGGCGGAATAAGAAATAGCTCAAAGTCCTTCAGTCTAGCACTGTTCAAGCTAAGAAGGGTATTTTTACATCTTGACTGCATATGGACCAGGACCAATGTGTCTGATTGGGCAGTAAATGTGGTTAATACCGTTTTTTCCGTAGTGTAAAACCAGAATAATGTGCTAGAGACGTGAGTGGCAGTTTCCAGGTTCTCTCTGCAGCAACGTATCCTTGAATGACCCTGTTTTTTTTTTCCACAGTTAAATGGAGGGAATATCCACTTTCAGATTGAATTCTATTTTGTTTTTGTGAGGTTTTCTTCTTAAATGTAAAGGTGACTGCATTGATTTAAAAACTAATAAAGGGAAAATCATCTTGGCAAAATAACAAAAGAACGCTAATACAGTAGTGAGAGTCGCACACAGCGTCTGCTCATATTTCATGGGGTTAGTCTTTGTTACAAGGTTGTGGCTCATGTACAAATGCTGCACTGCCATGCTCACTTGTTGAGATCTGCACGTTGGTTGAGCACAAAGGCTTAACTTTGAGACACACTAGAGGGCACTGTTTACAATAGCAAAAAGGAGATAGTAAAATCAAGACACTGTCTCAATCTTGAAATTAATGCTATCAACAGTCTAATAAATTTGATTCTGCATTATACAATATGAAATTACACAACCACAATAAACACGGTTAACAATACTACTCAGATTTCCACATTTGTTCCTGCATTAGATGGGGATGATATGAAACAAGATATCATATCTGGTAATCATAATGAAACAGTAAGATGATGTGATAAAGCAAGTTTGTTCCTTTTTAATGCTACTAAATGTAATTAAATTGGACTGCCATTATTTTCAATAGATTTTGGTGGTCTCGGGAGATTCTTTAATGAAAAGTACAGCCAATGCATCAAATACTGGCAGCTCTAGGGTCAGCTCTGTAATATCATAGTAAATATGGTAGTGGCAACATGGTATCATTATAAAATTACCTTATATTACGTCTAGGCAAAGTCCTATTTCGTCAAAATCAAAGACGTCTAGGTAATGTCCTATTTCGTCCCAAAAAAAAAAAAAAAAAATATTTTGAACCTACAGAGTTCTTGGGTACACGCCCTCGCCATCCCCAACCTCAAATTTACCAAGCATTGTTTCTTTTGTATCATAGCTTTGATGATTACATTACAATAGGAAAATAGGAAAAGTGCTTGAACATCAATATTTGCACGTTTAGGTTATGATACAGGGCTGGTAGTGTAACTGCAGAGCTTAGAAACCTCTCACTCTCCATGGTCCTGGATCTCTTTGTGTCTAGGCCTCTTGGCAGAGCCCTGAAGGGGCTGTGGTGAGCTAGATACTCTGGGCATCAAAGAAAGACAGGATCTGTCACATTATGCAGCCCTTCCCTCCCAGGCTTTGATTGAGAGTAGTGATCCAAAACTGATGCCACTCTGATGCAGACTGGAGATGTAGCTCACCTCTTGTCAGATGTGGATGTTCTCCAAGCCAGACAGGCACGGAGCAATGACAACGTTGGCCACGCTCCACAGGCTCTGACAACCCCCTCCACACTTTGACACACTTAGTGATATCTCACTCAAGAGTATTGTCTTTAAAGGACCTATTCAATTGTTTGTTTTTTTGTTGCTGATAGGATTCATATATGCGTAAATATTAGCTTTGCTCATGACTAAGGTATCATAAAAAATATGACTGATAGTTCTTTATGGCTAATATTTGATATTTGTGCTGGTGGAGAATTATTTTGTAATCTCTCTCTCTCTCTCTCTCTCTCTCACACACACGCACGCACGCACCCACACACGCACAAACACACACACACACACACACACACACACACACACACACACACACACACACACACACACACACACACACACACACACACACACATTGTACTAGAATGTAACCCTGAACTGACCTTTGTTAGTGTAACATCGGAGACCACTTAAATCTTTATATAGTCTCATGGAATTTCATCTCTCTATCTCACACATTTGACAGGATGTTCCATAGAGCCCACGCTGGCATAGCTTATACCGTTCCCAATAATAGTGGCTGGTTTACCCTGAGGGGAACAGCAGCAACGCACATAAAGCAGCCATACACTATGAACCAAGGTCCACATGATCATAAATTAACCCTAGCAACAAAGGACAATGTACAGTGTGTCATTTTCAAATTCAGATGATCTCTGATTTTGAATCTGTATATACTATGTATCCATTTTCTGTAATATCCAGAGATTTGAACATTAACTAAAATATATTGTGAATCGTATATACGTGTGGTCTAGACACAAGATCAAAACTCTGCATGATTCATATTGGCTGTACAACTAGAAATATGTCACACAACCAACATTTACCAAAATGATGAGATACTGTATATGGTTCTTCGGTGCAAGGGTTCAAATGTTCCATTTGCATGTATTATGCACCACTGAGACACCCAACATATGCGTGGATGTTAGCACGTCATTTTAAGGTGTCAAAACCACACGTCTGTCTGAATTCTTTCCACTTGAATATAAATAATTACCATGCGCCCAAGGTGAGTGACATGTCTCAGTTATTTGAATGCTCACCAGTGCACTTCCTCTAAATAAAACATGTAATCAGCATAGGACTAAACATACTAAACTGTGTATTGCATTACTAGTTTTAAGCACACATGACTTTCCAGCATTCGACTCAACATGCTTTGTAACTGTATGTTCCCCCTAGCTTCCCAGTAAAGATGGTTTTCCATCTGTGGCTCGACCATGGCTGGTAGTGTTTTTGTCTGCACTTTAGTTTTTGATGATTCTCAACTATTGCACATGTTGAGATCATTATTTCTAACTTAGCCAAAACCACTTCCCACACATGCATGGCATTCCTCTCTTTCCCCCTCCTCTCTCACTCTCTCTCTCTTTCTCTCCCTCTCTCTCTCTCTCCCTTTCTCTCTGGTTCATTGGCACAAATACTTAAATTTTTGCAAGACGTTTATATTGGCCAATGAATTTGTGAATTGTTATTTTTTCTTTGCCTTTCCATTTCCAATCTCTGCAGTGGTCTGCTCTGTTGCCAACTGTTATATTCCATAGGTTTCCATATGTCATAGTTGTGTACATGCATAGCAATATTTATTTTCTGTATCAGTGATTTCAGTACAATATGTGCTTTTTGATTCTGTCCAAACCCTTCACATACAAGTTCAGGAATGTTCATATTCAGCAAAAAAAATAGGAGAGGATTTATGCAAAGGTTAGCACCAAGTACAGTTCTTTCATTCCCCCCTTGTTAGGGCTAACATAGTGAACTTGCACTATTTCAAAGCTGTGGCAGATATGAAATATTTAACACCCATATTATTATTACAACACGTTGTAAAATTCATATGCATACTCGTTCCACTTTTATTTTGAAACTTGATGATTATTGGTTCAAATAGGACTCCCACCTCTCTGTGGGAACTGTTGCCTCCTGCCTGTAGACCCCACCTTTAACGAGCACCTCAACTTCAAAATCTCCAGTGAGTAAACCCAATCTGCCGGCGAGCGAGTTCTACTCTTCAGATGGGTCTCAAAGCTGAGCGGCAGACAGCTCGCTGGCATGGAGAATGCCTGCTGTCCTGGGCTCTGGAAACCTACTCAAAGCCCTTCACCTTCAGAGCCTGGTTGGCACAGTGCAATGTTTATCACACAAAGGCAGGATCAAAGGGCCCTGGTATCTGGCCGCACTGCTTTCATCTGCTATCCCACAGCTGACAGTGCCATCCATGGGGGGCTTCCCCTTTAATGGTCTCTCTCTCTCTCTCTCTCTCTCTCTCTCTCTCTCTCTCTCACACACACACACACACACACACACACACACACACACACACACACACACACACACACACACACTTATCATTGCTGATCAGCAGGAGCTTCTGTTTGAGATTCCATAGGTTTATCTGGTCCCAGTTCTAATCAATGGCAGCTTAGAGGAGAGGAATCCTTGGCTCACACCACCACCAGTTGTAGTGAACAGAGGGCTAAACCAGTTTTCTTTATTTGATGTTTGTGTTTGTGTTTGTGTTTATGTTTATGTTTGTGTTTGTGTTCACCATGGGCCTGTCAGCTTCCCGAAATTGAACTTGATTCACTGCACTATGCTAGCCCATCATTTCAGTACAGCAAAACAGACACACCATGAAACATAGTTGAGCTCAGGCATGTTCACATCACAATAAAGTGGTACAGTACGGACCAGACTGTGACTACTTGTTTGCAATAACAAAATCAAGGTCTTTGTTGGTCTCTGCAAGACCCTTGGAAGAGAAAAAGTTCAGTGGTAGAGATCGGGAGGAAAGAGCTTATGAGCATCACCAGAACGTGGCTATTCTCCTTGCAGAAGTAGCAGGGCTCACCAGTATGACAAAGTTTGCCCTGATGCTTGCAACATTAACTTGACTAGCTACAGTATGGCCTTTGCAGTAGAGAGGTTTGACAGTTGATTTGTGCTGACTGGGTGACCATGTTGGAATAGAACCTGTGGGCAGAGCCAAGATGGAGGGTTTGTGGAGGAGGGGTTGGTGTCAGATTTGTTGGGGGTGGTTGAGGATAGGATTGTGGTATTTCTTATTCACCAGCCAAAATACCTCTGTTCTTATTCAGAGCAGGACATTCCCTGGTGGAGACCACTATAATCAGTCTGGCTTGTTTACAACATTTAGTTTCCTTTCCAGCACATATGAGTATAGAAAATTCAGTCCTGAGATAGAGACAGTAGAGATTGACAGGAAGGATGGGTGAGAGAGAGGAGGGATGACATGCATGATATGTCAAGGGTTGGAATCGAACCAGGAACCTTGCGATTACATGGTATGCGCATTAGTGTGCTACGCCACTAAGCGCTCTGGCATGACACCTTTTTGACATAACAGCATGCCACATATATATGAAACCTGAAATATGCGGCTTTATTTGGTCACATCAAATGCCTTGTTTTTAATGGAAACCAGTGCTTTTTGGCAAACAGTAACAAGCCCATCTGTCAGATAACAAACCTTTTCTCTGTAACACAATGCCAAATGTGTGACTTCTGTTGTTGCGATCAATCCCAATTTACCAGACACAAGCTCAAAGTTGGCCTTCGGGGAGCCATGAAAGCTGACAGGTGAGAACTTACTGCCATCTCTTTGACTCACATCAAAGACAGACAACAGTGGCAGCCTCTATAGGAGACAAGCACTGAACAGAACAAAGGGACTGGGTTAGAAGAGAGACAGATTCGCCCCGAGACAAGGGATGGCCAATATGATGAATACCAAAAGGCCATGAATACTAAAAAGTTCTCTCCCTATTGAAATGTGGGAATTCAGACTTCTTGTAATGCAAGCTGACCGATCACACAAGTGTAAAACCTGATACTGTGAACACATTGACTATACTACTCAGTACTGTACAGTGTACCTGCTTGGCACTCTTATCATAACAACATTCTAAATGCTTTACATTAACATTACTTCACATATACATACACATACAACAGGCATGTTTGAACGCGCTTATGGGGTTGTTTTTCCAAAGAAAACCTCAGGAAAACTTTACATTCCCCCTCTATACTTTTTATTGTCTTCCAGCTGTTGGAAAGCTTTGCACGTTGAAAAAATGAATGCATGGTAACCTTTACTGCTACAGTATTTGTCTCATCTCCAGCAGTTTAAATCCACTTGTGTGGTACTGAACCAGCTGTCAACTAATCTAGACACCTACTAAATTAGACACAGACTGTACATCAATGGACCTGAGAAAGAGACAAAGACATTCAAGCTGGGTTTGGTAATATAATTACCTACTAACACTATGTATACTTGCTGGTTTTCAGCTCCCTTATCTGGATGTGTTGGAACCCAACCCACATGTTGTATCCTCTCCCATGAATGTCATTACTTCCCTTGACCAGATCAATACTGCTAGACAGGTGTATGGTCAAAGCAAAGTAGAGGTATTGCATGGTCTCTTTGACAAAGTGGGTCTAAAAGTTACAGATTGAGAATTGCAGAATAACAACACATCAGTAATTAGAGTTTATTATAATTGTAATTTTTCACATGTTTCAATTAGAATTTCTTCCTTTGAAATCCATATTCAAACGTTAATGTCTGAGTGATGTTTCCATAGCTAGAGATGTTTCCATACTGCCTTAGCTCCTCTCTCAGCTGCTCCTTATAGGTTGCTATGGAAAGGTTAATCTCTAGTGCTGTCAGACCATGTCTAGTCCATCTGATGGACTCTGCAGCTTACTTATTTGGGTTACAGCCAATCATTAAAGACAAGTATCTAAACAGGAAATACCGATTGTAGCTGTAGAACCATTTAGATCTCTCACAGATCTGCTTAATGCTGTGCATTGATCGGTTTGCCTTTTAAAAACAAATGGACAACTGTGATGGTCCAAATGTCCTTTTTCCCAATTATAGGCTTGGGTGGCTTTCAATCCTCCTGAAAAACAGTTAGGCCTTAACTTTAAATAACTACTTAAAAGTGCTGTGCTCCTTCTTTTTTCATTACATCAAAACATTTATGCTTTCAATCAAATATATGAGTCAATTCTTTTCTCTGACCTAAATGTGTTTGGTTCTCTTTCAGTCGACTCGGTTCGACATCTCACATTGGAATCTGCACTCCTGCATACCCTATTTGCTGAAACCCTATTGAATCATGCTTGGAACAGGCCGGGAACTCTTTGCATGGCTGACCCGCCCCAGCCCAGCCTATAAAGGCTACTGCAATGTGCGCCCATTTCATTATTTTGTGTAATAGATGACTCACTGACTACTTTCTCTCATAGTTCCTTTCAGGTTCAACTTGAGTTTGTGTTGTCAGATAGTGTGTCGACATGTTACACATCTTGCTACTGGCTTGTTTGCATGCATTCGGAGCTAGCTAGCATATGAGTTACTGCGGCCATAGCCATTTGTAGGGGATTTTACACTAACCCGGCACTTCAATTTCCTGGCTGCTTCAATAACGTTTGGTTTAATAGTAATCATACAAACTCAACAATGGTCACTCTTCTCCCATCTTCAGCAGAATACATTTTTTAGATCAATGAAAATATTTACACAAGCAGGAGTACCACCAACCAGCTTACCTTTAAACACAAAATACAAACCTTATCTTTGACACAAACCTGACCCACAACAGAAACAGACAGAGGCTCTGATGGAGGGGCACCATGTGTTCTGTTTAGTCTTGGAAAAGCAGCAGCAGCATCCAAAGAAGGGATGATCAGGCAGGCAGCATAGAGAGGAGCGGCTGTCAACAAGCTCTTATGTTGAACAGATGTGGGGAAACTCCCTCACTTCTCCGTAGCCTGCAGTCAAACACACACACTCAACTAGAGGAAAACAATCATTTGGAGTAGATTCTTGGAATAGCTGGAATACTTGTGGCAGACATCACATGTCAAATCAGAGCAATCAAAATAAGATGTTGGAGTGGTTAGGGTAAACACAAGTGGCTACACGGGTTCTCTACTCAGTGGTTTCACAGGAATGTCATTGGGAGTAGACAAGAGTGAGTTAAACCCCGCTCACTGCAGAGTTGATTTATACCTCCAAACTGAAGTGCTTTCTTTGGCGCCAAAGCAGACATAAACCAGCTGCTTATTGTGTGCAGTTTCTAAGAGATAGTATCAGTCAATGAGTCATACTTTAGTAACTCTGCATCTCTACCCTACGCAAGCAAAGTTATTTGTCTTCAGAAGAGGTAGTCTTATGTAACACCAGCGCTATTCAACATCATGACTCCAACTCACTGTAACACACATGCTCAAGGCTTTAAAGGGGAAAATGGAGCAAAAGGTCAGTTCTATTACATTGGATGAGGATGTGGTTTTGTGTGACAGCCTGTCGTTGTGGTCTTTGTGGTTTTAAAAAGGTTTTGATCTCTCTTTGCAATGCCACAAAGCAGACATTGTCTTTTACCACCCTCAAAGCACTGAAACTCATTTGGCCTGGCCATACTGTAAACTTAAATCCTGTTCCATGTTGTTCCATGGTGAGTGTCAGTGACACACTCACTCTCACTAAGGCCCTCTCAGGTGTTTGCTTCTTTACCCAACTGTTGTTCTGTACTCATCATGATTAGCTTATCCACTGGTTGCATCATTCTTCACTTGCTACGTGACCTTTCTCAGACAGAAAACCATCTACTGTGTTGGATAAGCTGTGGTGGGTTCATTACTGTTCGATTTTACCACCTTGATTGCTTTCTACTGGTGTGAACACCAATTTTCTCCCATAATCTAATTCAATATCATCTCATTTTGTAACTGAAAATAATAGTCACAACACAATCTTTGGCACAACAATTTGTTGTTGCATTTAAATGAGTGAAACAATTGTGAAACTATCATCACCAATTTCATATAGTTGTGAAGAGGAGAAAGAGACAGGTTTCTACAAGTGGCATAACAAGGTTTACTAAATATGGAGACAAGCACCTAACGTAACCTCAAGGAATGTGTCATTGACTCATGTTGCCCTGGGCTGTTACTGTATGCACTTTGTGACAAGGACCTAACGAATGTCAACAAGGTCTCAATCACAACACATCTGATCGTTATCTCCAGGGTGTTTTTGAAACACAATGCATTGTTGACAGCTGTTTATAGCTTTCAAAATGAAAACTGAACCACAATACATTGAAGAGTAAAAACAATTCAAAAGTGATTGGATCTTTAACATGGACAAAGTAAAGATATCACAATAGATTGTGATTGGTCGAGGGGTTGTTGATTATTTTTCTATAAACATGCCAATCATCTTAGCCCATTCGTTCCAGAACTATCAACCAACCTGCGTCCCTAACTACAGTGATATTTCATGCGTTCCAGAACTATCAAACTATCGAACTATCAAACATGTGTCCCCAATGAGGGTAATAGTTTCATGAACTACTTTTGTAGATGCAGGGGTTAAACCAGTACAATATATCATGAAAACTCAAGGGTGAGTTATATCAAGGATATCGTAACGGCTGTGATGGTCGACGGCATTCGGCTGCGCCTTGTGCCTATGACCATATTCCAGCCGTTCCGATATCCACGATATAGCACACCCTCTCGTGTATTATTTCCCTATAACCGCACACCTCGTCGTTACCATCATTTTCCTGAAAGGGGCAATCTGGGATTGGTTCATCAATTTTTTAACTTTTAAATTAAGGATATATAGCCATTGATTCTTGAAGAATATATAACTTTCAAATGCCTCATGAGCTTAGTTCGACTTTCTTACTTCAACCGAACCCAATTTATACAACGGGTTGATGAAAATAAGCATTGTGATTGGCCGAGAGATGTTTGAAGCCGGGATTCAGTGTAATAACGATAATATTATCATAATAACACCTATTATGATATTCCTACTGTATGTCGCAGTAGAATTTTGTATAAAGGTCCCTTGACAACGTTTGTAGTTTTTGGAACTATATTTTTCAGAGCAGGGCAGAAACCACCACCATCTATCACAAAATATATACTTAAATCATTGTTTTTTGTCACAATTTTGTTGTTGTGTGTTTTATCATCAATATTGTCACTTGTCAGGGGTTTGCTTGTTTTACTTGTAAGCTTGTTTTACTCTATTCTTGGTAAACAATGCAATCGTAAACAAACACTGTATAGCTTCAAAACATATATTTTTTTAATCATTTTGTTGTCATGGATGGTCAGTTTATGCAACCATAGCTCCATCTATGAATTGAGATTGTTTACATTTCTTGAGCACCATCCTCAACTGTTTACCAGAAAGTGGCAGGGAGACCATTCTGTTATTGTTTGAATCCCAGATTGCCCCTTTAAACTTTTCATTTCTGGATCTATGTGTGTGTGTGTGATGATATTATGTAGAACAAAATGACCATTCACAAGTAGAAGCACTTATACCATAATGTTGAAGCCTTGCAATCACAGCCATAGCCTACTCTGATACTTTATGTACTGTAAGTGTTGGAGCCTTTGTCCCTTGGACATGAAGACAGAATGGTGTTTCACTTCCCTTTTTATGGCCAAATAAGGTGACAATCTTTCTCTTTGTAGCCTGGTCCTACCACCAGAGGAATCACTGCAGTCAGACACGTACGCACAATGGAGATCAGTCATTCTGAGCCTGTGCCTTAGGGAGTTCCACAATAGACAAGTTTACAGAGGCTACTTAAAAAGTTAAGACATCAAGGTAATTAGAAAGTTTGAAGGATTGGGTAGAATATGGGCGAGCATCTGGTTGCAGTTTATGTTAAATAAAATAAAATGACCCTGTTACAGGACCATTATTTGTCAAAGCATTTACAATAAAAGTAAAAAGTAAAAACACTTGAATAATCTTCTGTACTGGTAAGTCATAAGTAGATGATATTATACTGTCGTCATAGGTAGCATTAATCATTTGCATTTTGGGATAACGTATGTTTGTTCCTTTCTTTCTCCATTTCATGTTTAACCTCATCATACGTTTTTTAAATCAGTAAAGACCACTACTGAATGAGTAGTAAGAAGGATTACTCTGGGTAGATGTAATCACATTTTAAAAAGCAGAAACTGATTTCTTATCTTTTTAAGATGCTGCATTTCCCCCTCTCAGAGAACATACAGTGAGCATTACCAATCATTTGATTACTCAGAGTAAAAATGGATATGAAACAGCCTCAGCCACAGCCCCAGGAGGCCTGACTTGCACATCAAAATCCAATTGAAGACTGTACCTTATGTATTTGTTTTAAGATTTCAAAATAATTAACTGGGATAAAAGCTGTTATGGTTGTGCAATTGGATTACATTGAGCATTAGGAGTTCAAGACAATCTTGGGTAGAATGGACTTTTTCTTTCACTTTTCTTTTTACTCAATTATTGCATTTTTTGTCAGTCATTTTGGTTTGATGGAAACACATACATTAGATGCATGTTGCCTCTCTGTGTAAACTGTATTTGTGTATCTGTATTTGCTGACATAGATGGATAGATACACACATCTTTTGTGGTTTGGCCTAGGGCAAAGACAGATGTTGGTCAACCATTGCACAGCTGATCCTATGTGGGGGTTGCAATGATAAACATGCGTTGTTCTGGCTTCCATATGTTTTTGTTTATTTTTGATGATAGAACAAATCAAGATTATAGATGCTGAATTAGGATTGCTACCCCTTTTGGGTCTGGTTCCTTTTTAAGGATTTTCACTGCTTGTGATTCATTCCCATAAATGTGTTATTATTTGGCAGTGACGTTCAAGTCCTGTAGTTTTGGGGGTATATATCTGATTGTATTTCACTGTTTTTTTTAATTGCTGTTCTCACCTTTTATTTACAGTACATGTACTTTTAACATATTTTTCTTTCCCTTTTATGCCTACACCCTTTTTTAAAATGTCTTATCTAATATTAAGTGGTGAGGTTTCTATATAAGCCTTCTCAGGTTTCTCACCTCATCAGCACAAATCTTTGTACAAATGTATAATTTAGATTTTTTTGTTTACTTGGCATCGCTAACCTAACCTGCTCTTTCATGTGTGCTAAGAAATAATAATAATAAAAAAATAATAAATCAGAGCTAAATTACTTTCTAAACAGTGATACAAAAATGCATTTATACATTTTTTCATGTGGACTTTTTGTGCAAGCCACAGCATAATGATGTTAATCCAATGCATGCAATCTCCCAGACAACCTATGACTTTTTTTTTAAAACATCTTCAACAACACTTGTGGTAATTGCTAATGTAATTGTACTCCCAGGTTACATGGAGGGTTTGGCTCTCAAGAACCGCACCCTCGTCCACATAAGGATGTGATTAACTCCCATTGACTTTCATTAGCATTGAGAGCTCTCAGCTAGTGTGTACTGTGTGAAATTGTCATATTAGACACCATAGCTTTGGCGGATTAAGTATTTAAAGTGGCCATAAGCAGCAGACATGCAGCAGACAGTGTAATTGCCAGAATAAGTTGTGATGTTTGTATTGTATGCATAGTATTGTCTCTCATTGTTGGATAAGTTGATTGTATTAGGGCAGTTAAAAAAGGCAGATACTACTCTGGCTGCACACATGAGTATTAGTTATTTGAGCTTATTTTCAGGTCAACAAGAACAACTAATGATGATTGCTGAGAAAGATACACTCATGCATCCTATAACCTAGACCAGTAAACAAAGATAAGTCTGACTGCTGTAGCACACAATTTCAAAGTAAACATTGCACATTGCACATGAACAAAACAAATACCCAGAGACATTTATAGAGCCCTACAGAATTGGTTGTAATGTATATCAAAGATTGTAAACTTGTACAAATGGCCATAAACTATTCCCTGGCCTGAACCAGTAAAAGGCTGGGCATTGATCCCCCCTACTCTGCTGTGATACAGCTGCTGACAGATGGGAGGAGAGGAGAATGTACCCTTTTACTGGAGCCTGCTCAGAAATGCATATGCTCAGTGGCCTCTTGATGGTACTTCAGAGGATACTCTGATCTGCTCGGATTGCTTAAAGATCGAGTGATTGGCACAGTTAACATCAATCGGCTGTTTTGGGGAGAGAATTCTGCCTTGGAGGGGAAGTCAGAGGGAGGGGAGAGAGGCTCACACGAGATATGGATGAACCCGGATTGGAAAAAAGTGATGCTGTGTACTTCCCTGTGTGCTGTGGCGGATTTAAACACGTCGTGAAAAAGTCCTGAGTGATTTCTATTTTCCGCTTTCACATCTGCAGATGAATAGACAATGGTATGTAATGTTCCTAAGACCATTCTGAGATTCCCCATTTAGAGGGATTTTCTGAAACAGGAATAATGGAGGCTCAGTGGGGGACCCAGAGGAAGGATTTAGATGCGTTTGAATTGACTCAGACATTTTGTTAAGTGTCATTGTGCATGGTGTGTTTCAAAACCTGTTTTTTTGTCTCCTTTTTCATTCATAAGCACTCTCCCGTCTCACTGAATGGTGGGCGTGGAGGGGGTTTGAGGGGAGGAGCTAGAGCGCGGGGCAGAACCAACAGACGTGCACAGTCCCCTACCTAAACAAAGGCCTCCCAACTGTTAGCTTTAGTCAAGTCCACTTTGTGTGCCAAGGTGAATTATGGGACCACGTGATTCTCCCCACATCCATACCCCTCCCTCTCCCCCTCTCCAGCTGGGTTATAGAAATGAGGGTGGCATTGGCCTTTACTCTGCACTGGACCTGAGAGAGAGATGGGTCGAAAGGGGGGTGGGGGTCGGAGGGAGAGGTAAATCACCCACAGCTGGTCTGCCTCACCACTCTACTTAACCCCTGTGGGCCAGTTCAAGGGGAATGTGTGTTCATGTGTTAAACAGATCCCCAACATCTGCATCTGCTCTGCGTGTGGAGAAATGGTGAATAATGCAATCAGGGCTCATTTTCCAGCCCTGCATATCGATGCAGGGTGCCAAAATGGATGCTTCATCTGAAATCTCTCAGTGGTGTAAAATGTTTGGTGCTCAATGTGCCTAATTGTGCACTCTCTGTCACATGCATTTACCATCCCTTATCAGGCTTCATGAATGTTTTGATGTTTTTTCTATGGCAACAGAAAATTAATGCAAAGTGATTCAGTCTCCTTTTTGGTGTATCCTCAGCTCCATGTCACAAATAAGTGCTCGGTTTAAGACTGAAAGCCAAATACTATGGAGCTGTGGATGATGCCCCTGCTGTAACAGGAGTTTTCCCATGTTTATGTCCACTGGTGCAGTCTGTTGGTCAGGGCTGTGCATCTGAAAGCATGGATGCTACAGGTGATACATACATTTAACATCTACAGGCTCACAACAAATAGGTTTATAAGCTATTGCCTTGTATTTGCATATCTATCAAAGCAGTAGCTTGAGTCCTGACATCCTGGTAGTAGGCCTGTTCAACAGAACAAGTGATGCTCTTCTAATGACCTCAAATCTCTCCATTACTCATCCATGGAGAGGAATCCTTATGAATGACTAGCTAAACACTGTAGCCATGTTCCTCCCATGTAACTCAATGTAGTTTGTCACCAAGCATACGCAGGAGGAAACAGATGCAGCCTGATAATGGTACAAAGGACATAACACCAGGATGTGTGTGTATGTGCGTGAGCGTGTGTATGTCTGTGTGTGTGTGTGTGTGTGTGTGTGTGTGTGTGTGTGTGTGTGTGTGTGTGTGTGTGTCGGTCTGTCTGTCACACTCCCAGCTGCTTCCCTGTACCATTCAACCTCTGGAACAATTGCCTCGATCAGCCTGAGACCAGCCGTCTAGGGATACAAGAGGCCATTTTGGCCACTTTCAGTTGTCTGGTTGAGGAATAACAGATAAGTAAATCACTGATGTTTATTTGGATCTCTCAGTCTCTCTGTTGAACGGTGTGGCAGCTGGTTTAGTGGAGTGGGTGTGACTCATTACTGTACTATTATAGCCATTACTGGAACTATTATAGGAGACCAGCAGACGTACCAAGCACACGTGGGTCCACGCCCACATATGCATATGCCTAAGCACTCACATGCAGACCAACTGTGGTGCCTTATAATAACAAAGCTTGGGTAGGAGATTTTTGTTGATTAAACACACTGTGATTCTGCTAGGATTTGTCATTAATTTCATGGTGGTTGAGGCCTCAGATGACGTTAATTAAAGACAATATGACGAGACGAATCATATCGCATATTAACACTGTGACTTTCTTTTTCATGAGTAACTTCTCCTTTGAGTGATGAAACTTTCCCCTTGGTGATATGGGCGAAAATATTCCTGTGTAAAATTCATGAATTCATAACTTTTGAGGGTATATTTCACCACTGATCTATTGGGCTGCGATAAGGATTCAAAGGTGAACAGGGCTGGAGGACATCTTCAAAGCGTGGAGGACATCACAGGAAAGCCAATGAGCCACATACCCTCCTCCAACATACTCAGAATACATTTCATGTGCTCCTCTCTGTGATATGCTGTCACAGAAAATCGGATGCCATTGCATCTCACTACCATTAACTTGATTTACACTGCTTGTGATTCTCAGTCAAACTCAAAAAATCTGTGGCATTGGCAATTTTCATCTGAATTTGTTAAAGCATGCAAAGACATTACACAAAGCAGTCTCTTGGCATCAATAGCCACAGCTGAAGGACACCATAAATCAAGGAAAGGACAGAACTCATGTCAAGCATATGGCTGGACATACATACTCAATGCATGTTTGTTTATTTTTTTGTGTAACTTACACAGCATTGTCCCTTGATTATTTCACTGTCTTTATGAAAGCTGCATGTAGCACTCTTTGCATCTGTCAGTATTGTGTCTCAGAGGGCTGGTATTACATGACAAGGAGACAATCAAAGCAGTAGGCCCTACTGGGTTTGACAGTCGATGTCTTCTGGAGGTGATAAAGGCCTTTGAACCTGGGGGCTAGCCTGGGGCCCCCTGGTCTGGCCAGAGTGGGGCCCGCTTTGATTTCGGCCTTAGAGAGCCAGAACACCTCTATTCATCTCTGCGGGACTCATGACCGCAGGAGTGCTAGATTCAGATCTCAGATCAGCAGACTGTCAGAGATGCAGCTTTCCCTCCAGGCCAGGTCACAATGTTTGCCCCTAAACACTTGACACAGAATGTTGGAGGACAGATAGATTATTGCATGGTCAGCATGTGGACTCTGAAAGGCTGCTATTCTGCAGTAATCTGGGTAAAAACTAGTAAAAAACCTGCTGTTCTCATTAAGACACACACACACACACACACCCACACACACACACACACACACACACACACACACACACACACATACACACACCCACACACACCCACACACACACACACACACACACACACACCAATAGTAGGAACAAATATGGCTCATGGTAGGAAAACTCTTCTTAGCCAAGAGACCTAAGTCCCACAAAGACGTGCATATTAAGTCATAGAACAGCTCTTTCCTCTGTAGCCTCTTGTTGTAGTTCAAGTCTGGCTGGCTAATGGATAATGTACGCTCTTCACCATCCAACTGCATTGGTAACAATTCATCATGTGATAACGCAATGTGTGAAGGGTCAGAGGTCACAGGTGCTGCAAGGTAAATCCCACCTTCATAGCATCAGTCATCATTTCAAAGAAAAAGGAGACCTGCACCAATAGGATCACTGTCGGTGTGCATGCATGCATGCAAACACACAGTCATCTCCACCAGAGCATCTATAATTACATCTCCACCTGAGAAGAACTTGGAAAATAACCAGAGGCCTTGCTGACAATATGCTCTGAAGTCAGAGAATATTTAACCAAATTGAGTTGCGTCTGGTTGAACACACTTGTGTTTAAAGCTCATCTCCACTCCATTTCAAAGCACCAGCTGCATGCTCATTTCCAACACTGTTGAGGCTTAAACCCCCCTGAGCATTTTGTATTCCAAATTCATGATTTGAATATCTTTTTTTGGCACAGGGCTGCAGAAACATTCTACCTGAAAAGCCAGAGAAAAAGCAAAAGGCTGTAAAATTGATTAATCCAGTCAACGACACTCAATATGTTTGCTCTCTTGTGCTTATGACCACTTGGAGATAAATGACTACCACCTCACCACCAATTCCTAGAAGCCCTTATCCTTCATGAAATTATGCCCAATTATTAGGGTAGGAGAATGTTCGTTAGCTGTCTACCAGTGACTGTAGGGGCTGAGAATGTAGGAGAGGAAGGGGGGATGGGGGCAACCTGCAGTGGATTGCAGGGACTTGTGGATGCTACACGAAGAAAAAAACAAAAGAAAGAGAGAAAGAGAACGTCATTAATATTTCAACATCAACATCATAAAAGTAAAGATGGGAAAACCAAATTGTTTTGAACATTTCCTGAGAAAAAAGAAAGCAAGCCCAAAAATGCAGTTTGAAAATGCTCTTTGAAGGTAATCAGGCTCGCTTGTGGCACAGAGGCAGGCAACACACTATGGCAAAATGGCATGTTTTTAACTGGATTATTTTTTTGCTGATTTAACACTTTGGTAGTGCACATGTAGTACATGTCTAATGAAGAGTAACACATGCTCTACCCCCCATTGCTTGTCTGGCCAAACATCCATACTATGAGAGAAATTTCAAACGTTTTGTATATGCAATTATTATTTCATATACATTTTGGATTCAGTTTTTTAAGCATTTTGTGAAATTAATAATGAAATGCCACGTTAGAAACATTAAAATAAATATGCAGCTCGTGCACTGGACAGAGGGTGTTCATACGCTCCGGTAGGAACAGGCGGGGAATGGAAAGGGAGGAGTACTGCAGCATAGATCATGAAGATGACCTTGGGAAAGAATGTTGCGTTAGGGCGTAACGTAACCTTAGTGTCACCATGGGCAAACTGAGTGCATGTAGGGTGGACCGTTAGCACACGGGGTGCACACGCAAGTCACTCACATACATGGCCATGGCCATGGCTACGAGTAACAATGCAGTCTCATAGGACAGCATCTTTACGTCAACAGTCTGTAGAGGCTCAAAGCGGTCACTAGTGAGTGCCTCAAAAGCCAAGGAGACCTAGTGTCTTACGACCGGATGGAGACATTGGCTTTCTTTGTGAAATGACATATGAGGCGGGTGCACCCTAGCAGTCGTTCTACCGAAGCCTAAGTGGCACACCGAAGGCAACCAGATAGGTCTTCACTGTAGAGAAGGCTTTGCCCTTATTGAGCAGGTCCTGTACGAAGGAGAGGATCATAGTTTTGCGGTTGTAGTTGTAGTTGTCATTCCCCTGGAAGGGACAGTAAGTCCACTCCTGTGTTCAGCTTTTCTTGCACATAAGTGACCCTGAGGGAAAACAAATGTTTGCTGCTCCATGTCACCAACTGACAGGAGTTGGAGAGAGTGTGTTCCTCCTTGGCGATTGACGTACGCCACTGTGGACGTTTTGTCCATTCTGACCAGGACACAATGTCTCTGTATGAACGGGAGAAAGTGCTTGATGGCTAGAAACACAGTGTAGAGCTCGAGCACGTTTATGTGGACTGTAAGAAAAATGACTTGATCAAACGCCCCAAGACAGGCCAGTCATCTGTTGCGTAAAGCTCTCTCCATGGGTGACCCCGGAGTTGGGGGGACGGATCGCTCCACTATGCCAGTGCTGTCAGACACTGTGTGGAGACAAGCACTCGTCATTGCCGGTGGCGAAACCAATCCAGATGGAGACACCCAGAACGGGAAGTTCACATGCGAGGCCAAGCTGAACGACCACAATCAATGAAGCCATTAAAACCTAGGGCCACAGGCACGTGTGGTTCGGAAACCCCAGGAAACTGGGTGAAACACCTGTAGACGCCCATCCGAGGCTGTGTGTCCGTCTGGGGTGCGGGAAAACTGAGAGAGACCAAGTCCATGGTCAGACCCACAACAGTAGTGCTGTGTGCTCCGCCTTGTAGTCCATGCACATGGGCCAATCGTCAATATATATGAAGATATGAATGCCTCCCTCCAAAAGAGGGGTGGGGGGGGGGGGGGGGGGGTTCTGCACACTTTGTGAATGTCCTTGGGGCCAGGGATAAACCGAATGGCACAGTCAGGCACTCGTAAGATACTCCCAGTGGGCAGATCTCAGAAACCATGTGTGGATAACCTTCATAATGGGAAATGTGTGGTGATTCTACTAGACTCTATGTCTCTACTACAATGTTCTGTGGTGCTAAAATGTAGTCATACACAATTCATGTAAAAATCCTCATAAAAGGGTTATAAACTATAAGTTATCTATTATTTAAACTTTACAGCAGGAAACAGGTGGCTCTTATGGTAGAAATTACCATTGGGGGCTGACTTGATGAACAGAAGAATAATTGTATTCATCATCATATTGCATATTGGTGCTTGTGGCATTAGACCACTACGGGTGGATACAGTTTATTTTAGAGAATTGTTCTTTATAATCACAAATGGAATACAACATTAGCTTTTGTTTGAGTACTCTTCATTACCCATTTTCAATGCACAAATGATTTGCGCATTCATAATTTCTTAAGAAGCACTTAGCTGAGTGAGTACAGAACAATAATGTAATAACTGTTGATAGTGTAATAACTGCTGATAATGTAATAAATAATGATAATGAAATAACATTTTGCACAAAATGTAATACTTTTTTAGTAACAACTTTATATTGAATATTGTCATAACTTCAACCAATAATGTAATAACATACTAACATCTCAGTCTTCCTGGGTTTTTAAAATACAAAATAAATAAAAGAGTCACACTTCAGTAACACTCTAGAGAGAGATGGGGGGGGGGGAATATAGGATGTGAATGTGGATAAGGGGAAGCTCAACATGTTTCACTACACAACTCAGAGCACTGAGCGTGCCCACACACGCCGCACACACACACACACTCTCTCTCTCACACACACGCACACACACACACTCTATACAGGCACACAGTCTGACCGTCCTCTCTTATCCTCTTTACCCTCTTCCCCGCCTCATGATCCCTTATTGTTGCTACCTTAAGTCAAAGGCTCTATTTTAGCTATTTACAAAGTATGGCAACAACACAGCACATATGGTCACCACATAACTCTTCAAAGAGCCTCTCAAATGTATAATGTTTCTTCTTGTGTCGACTCTCTGACTGCACCTTCCAGTAGTTACTGTGAAAATGTTCTGCGTTCGGTTCTTGTGCCACATTGCTGAGGGGCATGGGGAACACTATCTTTGTCTTGATGGTCCAGTCGGTCCTTTCAGGAGGTGGAGAGTGAAAGGCTGTCTTTTATGATGCCAGTTAGGACACCCACTGACCCATGCCGAACATTATTAGTTGAAGTTATTACATTATTCATTTTACAAGTTGTTACTCACTTGATAATGAAATAACTTTACATTACAAAGTGATTACGTTATTTGCTCAGCTTTTCTATTATATTATTAGCTAGTTATTACATTAGTGGTGGTAATGTAACTATAAAATATAATTATATTATAAATGTAAAATGCTTTACATTATTAGAAGTTATTACATTATCTGCAGTTATTACATTATACATTGCTACAGCTTGCTTGGGAGCTACTAACACTTTTATTTAAAAATACAGGGCACCACATAACAAAACTCCCATGTCTACCTATAGTCACATATCTACTCCACATGAATGTTGTATCTATGAATCATTTAGAAATACAATTATTTGGTTTTTCAAACCCTGTCTCTCAAATTCAGAGGAAGAGGGAAACCAAATCCAGCTTATCTGTAATGCATTAGCAAGCACACTAACAGTATGTTACAGCCCATTAGTGGTTAACAATGATAGCTGATTTTCAGATGGCACAGATAGCCATTACTGTAATTCGCTCCAGCCTGGCTACGTTCCCCAATGACAGCTCGCTTCCGGCTCTGACATTAGATCAATAATGCAAAAAAGTCCTGCCTTGTGGTTTCATTTAAAAGGCCCCTCAAACTAATGATGCAGGTTAATTGGCTTGTCATCGTTTGGGAGTTTAGAAGAAACAGGGACCTTTAAAGGTCCGCTCCAGGGATGTTCCATGTTCTCTCTGTGTTTTATTGATGGGTTCTCCCCATCTTGGCTGACCACCAGACTGTAGACCTTGTGTAGATTTTTTATAGAGCAGGGTCAATACTGCTGAACGTGAAAAAGCGTGCCAAGGAAACATGGAAAGAATATTTTTTTCGGAATTTTAGAAATCAGATCACCTCACTTTCATCCACACATTTACAATGCCACTCTACAATGGACAATCAATGATTTTTTTTATGGATTTATAAGCCTTTATTGGGATGTCTTGTGCAAGGCAGGGACAATGCAAGGCATTGTGCACGGCAGGGACCTTTTTAATGGTCTTTAATGAGGACTGGGTTCAAATAGCTTGCTCAGGTTTTTTATTAGGGGCAGCTTATGGGTGTTTTATGAGTAATTCAAATGGTCCACTATGTTTGTCCTGTCCATAACATGGTCCCTTCTGTTCCACTTACCAGAGTTTAACACTATCAAGGCCTTCCTGTTTGTCCCAGAAGCACAGACACCTCATCGATTGACACAAGTCCTGATTATTAATCAGAAGGCCCGGACACTTCAGGCCTGCCATTTGTTAGTGGCTACAACAGGAAGCCATTAGAGTGACACTGTCGCACATTATACTGAATAAGTCATGAGGAGGCCAGTAAAGCGCAACTTCCTCCTGCATTAGTACAAATGACTTTGAAACCAAGAGGAACAAGACACACTTAATTAATATGCATACAGAGAGGAAGGCAACACTGGCTGAAATGTCGCTTTCGGGAACAAACTAGAATTCCATAAGAGAGAAGGACATTCAAGATCAATTACCTAGAGAATCCTTTAGTTGCAGAGAAAATCAGCAGCTTCGGATCTGATTCTTCCAGGCCAATGCATTAACATTAGTTCAAGCACATTTCCAATGTTGCAATTTACTATTGTATGCTAATTATATGTTTGCCCTGGCATGTGTATTCCTATGAAGTCGAAACACATCGGGCACACTCTGTACAGCATGCATAAATCCAAATTCCCTGTGCATGACAGAAGAAGAAACAACAATATACTGGTAGATTAGGGACTGATAATGTATGAAACTAAACATCTATAAAAGCACAGGGGCTAAAAAGTGCAGAGAAAAGTGAAGGTTGGATATTTTGTGACAATTTCACTACTTTTCCCAGCCGGAATGCAAGATGGCAGGAACTTTGGGGCCTGTGCTTGTTAGCAGATTTAGTGGCACGATACTGTCTGGCCCTCAGAAGACAGGCCTCATGCCTGCAGGCCTAGGCTCAGACACAGCTGATCAATAGAGACGGTCAGCCTATAGCACAGTCAGAGAGATGGGTAGGGGGAGATTTGCAATGTGAAAATATCACTGTGGCATTTAAGGGAGCTTTTGCCAGGGGGGTCCAGTGTGAAAAGAACACACCACCATCCAGACTGCACATCTTCAACACTTTTAAAGCTCTGAGCTTCTTTCTGTAACATCAGAGGAAGCTTCTAGTGAAGGCTTCACTGATGTATCACATCCTGCTGCTCTTTCATGATGAAGCCCGTAATACAATACAAAGAGGGTGCAAAGAACATTGACATGTTTACTTCTTGGTACAAAAAGTACAGAGCTATATGCTGCACCAAGTTGGACACAACATTCATGGATGAGCACAATTAAGTTACCAGACTTATTTCCATTGTGGTCCTCTGGGGCCGGCGACTAGACATGACAGAATAGGTAAGTGGTTTGAAAGAAATAATCATGCTTGTATCTTCAGCAGAGAATATACAAAGTTAGTCAGTGATGGGTTTAGTTGACACCTTTTGGCAGTACGCAGCCGGAGATTTGCTGAAATGTGACAGAGGGAGAGAGAGTTTTAAATATCAATGACAAGATGAGTGAATGTGAGACAGGCTCTTTAGACAGCTTAGTTATTTTAATCATTGCAGTGTTAGAGGACACATCTCATTCTGCTTTGTCTCAAAATGACACAATCACAAGTGAAATATGCTTACTGCAGTTACTCTGGTGGCAGTGTTCTTCAGACAAGGACACTGCAGACATTTCTAATGATGCACCTGTGCTATGTTCACAGTAAATCAGAGTAAGTCAAAGACCTGTAAAACCATGAAGTGTTTGAAAAGACACAGCATCATTCGTCATATCATTTGACGGTCTATAGGTTACTTTGCAAACAAATTGAAATGCAAATTGAATTTGCTCTCTTTTTCACAAAGCTGCTCAGCATGACTTAAAATAAACAAACACACAGACACACACACACACACACACACACACACACACACACACACACACACACAGAGGATAATGTCTGTTGGCATCTGAGGGCTGGACAAACAGCAGATGAATGTTCTCCTTCCCCGCCAGGCTTGATTTTCTCCCTTGTGCCGTGCGGCATGTGTGCGCAAATCAATCAGAACCCTTGTTCTAATCAGTCCCACTTATATCACCCTGCAAATAAATGACACTCCTCAGGAGGGGAGATCAATAGGGGATAAGGTGAAAGTCTCTGCGTCCAGCCCAGAGGGATGGGGTGAGGGTGGGGGTGGGAGAAGTCCTCTCCTGGAAAGGAAACAGGTTGCGCTTTCTTTAAAGTGATTTGTCTAACCCAGTCGGGTCACTGCACAGCAGAGCGACTCCACCCTTTTTTCTCTGAAATGTCACTCAATAACCCCAGTGGAGGAGGGGCAAAGGAGGTTGGCATGGTTGGTGCCTGCTGGTTGTATTGCCCACCCCCGCTTATAGACCTTAGACCTATAAAGGGTGAATAGTTGCACTTTTAGATTAGGTACTGCAAAGCACTCTACAAATTATTAATACGTGATAGAGGAATGTATTTACAAATCATTTATAAAATGGAACTCTTTCTCTGATTTTTCTGCAATGTTTTCATCAGAGCCGTATGCCGAAATGCAGGCTTGTTGTTTTACTCAAGCAACAACAATTTTTCTCTCTGTCTATTTAGATGTTGTTTTCAATGAGCATCCTATGATATCTCCCATGTGTGTATGTAGGCTACAGTAAGTGTGTCTGCGTAAAAGGCCAGTGATGTTGATAACAATACCAAAAGTGGGCAGTCAGTGCATAATGATGTGAATAATGGATGAGAGAAACTATTTGTTCTCCCGTGTGTGTGTGTGTGTGTGTGTGTGTGTGTGTGTGTGTGTGCGTGTTTGTGTGCGTGTGTGTGTGTGTGTGTGTGTGTGTGTGTGTGTGTGTGTGTGTGTGTGTGTGTGTGCGTGTGTCTGGCAGGTTTATGGAAAAACAGTTACTGTGCTCAGTATTGTCCATGGAAACCTTACAGTTATAATATGGCTTCAAAGCCAGACATGGACAACTTCTTCACAACACTTTCCCTCCCAAACAAATTTGACTGCAGGTTGAAATAAGTCTGTCAATATGTCTCTCAAAATGTGGTATTATAATGATTCTTAAGTGCTGACTTAACAAAACCACTGCATTATTGTTCGTGTGGTATTGATCTAATTCAATGATTACACTGCTACACAAACGTCAACCCTCACTCTAACTCTGGTTAGTAATGACAGCCTGGGGCTTCTAATGTTAAAGGCCCTGTTAAAGGCTCACCCCACCCTGCAATGATGGCTAACCTGTGGCCCCTGATATGACTGTAGGAGCCACCACCCACAGACAGCCCATCCATCCTGGTCACATCCCCTGACTCCACAAGACCCCTGGCCATCAGCAAAGTACACGGTCCCTTAGTACATCCAGTACATCGTGCTCTGAATCCTAAAAGCCATTCCCTAAGTATGGCTTTGGTCAGTATCCCTGGTGGTTGGCCATAAAAGGAAGGCATAGAATACTGGGAGGGCCTCCTTTTCACTCCAGGAGCAGTGATTCATGAATGACTAATGTTTAATCTGAGCCTCTTCAAAGACAATTTATTGTATTATTCACGCTGAGAATATGTTGCGGCTGGCCCTTGGAGCACCACACCCATGTTTTGGAGAGAGATTTACTGTGGTGGTTGTTAGGATTTGAAATGTTTGCTCAGATCCCATTTTTCATGAGCCACTTTCTCTGGTTTTGGTAAACAAACAAAGGATGTACATGCCAGAGAGCAGATGTGGTGTTTCAAAGATTCTCCTTCTGTTTTACATTTAGAGAAAACAATATCAGACCTTAAGTACCATAACATATCATATGTTAGATAACGATATAATAATATCACATATTAACATAATTTCACTTTCTCTGTTTATAACAGATGTTTCATAGTTGTCCTTAGGTCCTCTATCCTCCTTTCACTGTGTACCAGATGGAACCAGTAATCCTTGAGATTCAATACAGGCCTTCATGTGTAATGTAAACAACATTTTATTTGTGTCCACACATTATTATTTAGATACCATGTCTATTGTAAGTAGTGGGATAGTACCTCACTAAATAACGTCTTCAGACATGTTGTGCAATCCAATGGACCCAGTTATTAACTTGCTTTGATATTAAAAACATTGGGTTACGAATGTAACCCTGGTTCTCTGAAGGAGATGAGGGAAACACTATGGGATATGCACTACTGCGATCCCTATTCCCTGAAACCCTATTCCCAGAAACCATATTCAATCACGCGAAATCGGAGGACAGGCTCATTGTAATGCATGGAATGGAATGAGGAATGGTTTCAAACACATCCCTCATTCCGTTCTATGCATTATGATGATTTTACCTCCACTGATGGAAATGTACCATAGAGTATGTACCATAGAATGTGCAGTGACATCCAGGCGGTAGAATGTCATGAAAGTGTGAGGGGAAACCCAACTGGCTGCAGCACAAATCTCCAAAACAGAGATGCCCTTGAACAGGGCCCAAGACGTAACAGTTCCTCGAGTGAAATGTGCCAATTGACAATGTAAGTGAGGACCCTCAAGCCCTTTTCATGTCTGCTTTGGCACACTTCATGAATGTCTGTGGGGCCAGAGACACCCATCGGTTTGGTTGAACAGATACCAACAGAATTCGCCCCCATGGCTGTAGAAGCCCAGGCAGGCTTCGTTCCTCTGTACCATTGCTGCATACTATGTTCTCGTCCTCCTGCACAGTGGACTGCACGATACCTGAGAAACACGGTGGAAGGCCCGCACACTGGTCCACTTTAGGACTCAGCAGGAGACTGTGCATGCGCGCCACTGCTCCCTATACGGCTTCAGAGTCACCACCCGTTCCACGAGGGGAGCAGGGGGTATCTGCAGCTCCCTTGGCAGGGTCACGTGCAGAGGGGTCAGTGGATCTGCCTGGCCCGAAGGTCTGGCTGACCTTCTCGTGAGACTTCGGCAGCAAAGTATTGTTTTACAGAAATTCTTGTTTGGCCCATTCTTGGGCTTGGGGGCTTGTGAGCTACACCTGGAACAAACAGTGTGCCTGCATGACCTGACGGGATGTCCCCGGGCCGAGGAACAGTGTCTAGGTCGGATGTCTCCAGAGGAGTAAAGGGGTTTAAAGACATGTCATTTCCACAGTTAAGATAGGGAGCAAAGAAACTCTGGCCAAATCCCAGTCAAGAGAAGGCATAATCTTTAAACATTCACAAGTATTCAAGTCAGCTGTGCAGAACAACAATTCAGTCAGGACACTTGTTGTTTTAATACGTTGAATGAAAATGGTAATACATTAGGTTTGGTGTAATTGGATGGCTCCAGTCTAATATAGCTCCCACTTGAAGTTAAAACAACATAAAATACAATATTATAAAGCGGGGAGCCCATTGACTTTTCAAATCCCCCTTACATTGGTAAACACAGAGCGAATCTGCTGGTGGAAGCTGGGCCGTTGGGTGGGACGACCAACAAAACTCTCATAGCCAGTGGCTAAACACTGCTTAACCATGGTGAAGCGCTGCATAGCTCTTATAGCCTGGTCCCATGAACATGTGATATGTTTTGCATAACGTCTCTGATGGCCAGCTGCCCTCATCCTTAAAGTGCTCTGCTTGAACCCTCGTGAAACTTCATTTCAGTCAGGACACTTACGTCGTTTTAATAAGTTGAATGAAAATGGTAATACATTAGGTTTGGCGTAATTGGATGGATGCACTCTGACAGCTCCCTGCTTGAAGTTAAAACAACATGAAATACAATATTATAAATATCGCGGAGCCCATAAACTTTTCACACACCAACAACAGAACCCATCCAATATCATAGCAGGGTGACCCTCCCGGTGTCCCCTTGAACCTTCTTTTCAGTGCAGGGACGAATCGCTTTGCTACCTGGATCAAACGGGGGTCATTCTAGCATTATATGACCTCAACTATTCACTATTACCCATGTAACACAGCGACCTCTCCGCTGTCCTTCTCATCAGTATTATAAGGCAGGGTCTTCTAAGTGCTTACAACCCATTAGAGATGGCATTTGCTTCTTGACTCTAAGCTTGTAAGCACCTATACGATGTTTGCAAAGCAAAGCAGCTCTCCTTGCTGTCACGGAGGCCCTCCACTCTGCTCGAGCTTCCTCCCTCTCCTCAGTTCTCATTCTTCTGGACCTGTCTGCTGCATTCAACACATTAAATCACCTGATCTTTCTCTCCACCCTCTCAGAACTGGGCATCTCTGGCTCTGCACTCTCCTGGTTTGCATCCTACCTGGCCGATCGCTCTTACCAGGTGACATGGAGAGGATCGCTGTCCTCTCCACGAGCCCTCACCACTGGGGTCCCCCAGGGCTCTGTCCTAGGGTCCTTACTGTTCTCCCTCTATACCAAATGCCTTGGCTAAGTAATTTCCTCACATGGTTTCTCCTACCACTGCTATGCAAATAACACTCAACTCTTCTGACTCACAGGTGGCAACACGTGTCTCTGCGTGTCTTGCAGATATCTTCGCTTGGATGTCAGTCCACCACCTCAAGCTCAACCTTAACAAGACTGAGCTGCTCTTCCTCCCGGGGAAAGCCTGCCCTCTCCAAGATTTCTAATTCTTCCTTCTTCTAGCATTGTGACTGCCAATGGCCCCTGGTCCTAGTATAGATTACTTTTTCTTATGATGACTGATGGATAGATGATTCACTTACTTAGACAAATGTATTTGTTATGAGTCGCTTTGGATAAAGGCGTCTGCTAAATGCCATACATGAAATGAAAAAAAATACATTCATCATTGCCTTGCGTTTTCTTTAATGATGATGAGACGTATGGAGGAATTCCAAAGCAAGCTACAAACAGCTGGATTAATGCACCGAAGATTAAACTGAATGCCTGCTATCTGAGCCTTAATAGAAGAAGGATGTAGTTTCCGAGATTCAAAGCGGTGAACTATGAAAGCACATAGCATAGACATATCAACAGGAATGACACCAACCGAAAACGCAGCACAGAAAGAAGTGTAATAAGACCAGGCAGATTTGTGAACTTTTACTGTAGATTTGGCCAAACCCATTCACATGTACAGAGCAGCCTTGGATTTATGGTTGGTTCTAGAACCATTTGCAGAAAATTAGGGCATGGCATGCCGGCTGGCAAGGCGTCCGGGCACATTGCTTGGAACTCCTGCAATTTGAACTGAGACAGAGAATCAGCTATTTTATTTTGAAAGCACAAAGTTCCCCATTACACAAACCCAGGTCGTCTCATTAAACTATTAATGATGGGAACGGAAGAAAGGCCCTTATTAATTATATGAATCGCTGCCTCATTGTCACAATACACAAGAATCAGCTTCCTGGTCCACTGATCACCCCACATGATGCATGCTGCCACTTTGGAATACAGTTCAGTACAAGTCTTATCAATTGTTCATTTTGAGTCAGAGATAACAACTCTCCAGGCCATGCATCAGAAAAACATTGATTTTTATAAAATAAAATAAAAACAACAGAAGGAGCCACATCCGTGAAAAACTTGAGGGTGGCGGACATCTCGACATTGTCATGGTAAAAGAAAGAAATCCCATTCCAATGTTCACACAAAAGGGTCCAAAAACACATGTCAAATTGGTAGCCCGAATCGAAACCAAATCATATAACCCGTCAACAGATTCAGCCAAATCGAAGGAATCTAGGAAGTGAAAGGCCCTACTGTCTTTTCCTCAGAGGGAGGCACGCCTAGCGCTTAGAAAGTAGTTTTAAGCCGCTAAATGCAGTGAGCAGGAGGAGAATCTGGAAAATCGACGACTAAAAAATTGTCCAATAAATGCAAAACGATACCAACAGGGTATCGAAGATGCAAGGGCTGCTGCGACACCTGAAGGTTAATCTGGTTGAAAAAAACATTTTGGAATACCACATTATGCCGAAAAGATGCCACTGAGAGGGATGAACAGGCACAATCTTAAAAGTGTCAACTATATCAGCTTTCGCAAGCCAAGCACCCACCCCTGCTGTTTTAATTAATCTAATAGTGTGGTCGACGGTAGCATAACAAAGGTAGAATTGCTTGGTGGGAGAATCAGGCTATTGATGCTAGGAAATGGGCCGTTGTGGAAGAAGTGCCAATGTTGTTGTTGTTATTGTTGTTGTTGGTTTCCAGTGTATTGACGAACCTTGCCTGGGACTGAAACTCCTTCGTCGCCCCCCGCCACCGGTGAATCGGGTGGAACTCCTTCTATTTCCTTCGCAAAGAGGCAACCATTGTCCTGCTCCGACAGATCGGACATGGCATACCCCACCCCAAACAGGTAAGGAAAATAATACGACCAACAAAAGTAACTTGCATAGCCAGTGACGAAACACTGCTTAACCATGGTGGAGTGCTGCATAACCCGGCTCTTATAGCTTGTTTTGCATAACGTGCAAGCTGCCTTCCTCCTTAAAGTGCCCTGCCTGAACCTTTGTGAAACTTGGTCAAATACATTGGGGTATAATACAATTGTTACTTGTAGCAGGTTGCATGTCAATTTAGGAGATTGCACATGAGACATTTGTAATAATGTAGATTTAAGTTAACAGAACCGTTTTAAGGAACAGGAGTACATTTGTGTTCTCAAAATATACCATATGATTTCCCCAGCATAAATAGGCAGTCAGGCTTCCCATATTCCATCTGGATCTATGGTTACATACATTACAGCACCGCCTCCTCTAATGTGTGCAAGTGGTTTCTGTTTGATTAGTACAAACAGTCATCCAAAATGGAGCTATTCTCAGTTGAATTTCCATTAATGTTAAAATACAACCCATTCAAAATGCCACTCAACTTAGCCAGAGATTTCAAACCGAACAGCTTAAGTTAAACCAAAATGTCAACAATTATACAAGTATACAATTTGGTGTGGCTAAAGAGAAAAAAAGGAAGAAAAAAACGACCAATTTGTAGTGTCTTCTGCTCCCTAATATCAAATACAATGTAGCATGTTCACAGAGAAAATAGAAAATAAATTAATTCCACTGAGTAATTCTTTATTCAGTAGTGACTGGAGGAGTTCCTTTGATCTTGATAATTTTGATCTTGTAGCTGTTTAATGATAATGTAGCTATAAGCCCTCTTTTTCTTTTAGGGCCTTTGGTGAATTCCTAATCCATTAAAAGAGAATTTTAATTTATTATCCAAATGTATCATGAAGTAAAATGTAAATACTTTTCTCTTTGTAGACATTTGAGAATATTGTGTATGGAATTACAGGTCATGTAATTGTTTGAACAGTGGGTATCAGCATCAAATTCTGTTGTATGCTCTTACCCATGAGGCCAATTGTCACTTTGTATAAAAGTTCTTCCCATGAACAAGGCTGTAAAGGTCAGATTCCATCCCATCCACATTGTTATTTTCCTATGTCCGGAGTAGAAGGGGTTACATATGGAGAACTCAAGGGGTTCTCTGCTGTGGTTGGACAGACTGGGGGAAACCTCAGAGGACGTGCAGCCCTTTCCCATGCATGTTTCAGCCAATGAAAACAGTGGAAAACAACACATTCCCATCAGCGCAACGAAGCGACTCTATAACCTCAGGAAAGCGTGAGTAAATACCAGAGGGAAGGCCTTTGCCTGGGAGGACAGGGGCAAGTGAGGTTGAGGAGGCGAGGGAGTGAGGGGTTGGAAGCAGACGCAAAACCATCATAACACTCTGATGGAATATAGACTACTCAAAGCCACCTGTACTTCATTAGTGCAAAATCCTCAATTAGTCCCTATAAGATCATTTATTTGCATTTTCTAATCCCCTTTGCACGGTGTTCGGGGGGGTACTAATATGTCATATGCAATGTGACACCAAAGTGGCCCTCATTCAAGACCTGGAGGTGAAAGGTTTTAACCCATTGTTTTTGTTTCCGTATTTTATTAAACACTGTCTGGAACAAACTTGAATATGAACAATATAAGTGATGCAAGTTATCATGCAAGTGACCAACTGAAAATTAAGAATATTATAGGAATGTGTACTGTAAAGCCTGTTTACTGTTTCTGACATCAAACAGCCATTGCTGCTTAAATACACAGAATTGAAGTAGAAACTAAAGAGTTACATGGCCATTAAATACAGGCCCCCAAGCCTGAAATTACAGACGCATGTTTTTAATTTGTGGACCACCAGCTCAAAGTTTGTTTGTGTAGCTACAACGCTACAATAAAATGCTTTTCTTCAGGGAAGGGAGCTGAGGGAGGGAGCTGAGAGACTTGCTGACTGATGTGTCTGCACTCAGTATAAGTGGGAAACAAATACAATCCTTAAACTAAGCCTTTGAAGACTGCATGTTATTACTCTCACTGCATATGGAACCAAGGATCTATGCGAACAGAACGGGCTACACAAGAAATAGGAGTAGTATGACCAACAATCTTAGAAGTACTAAAATGGAAAATATAAAGTACAATGAAATGAAATGACCATTGTTATGAAGGAGCCCAATGTAACCTGCTATGCTGGTAGACAAGGCACCCGTAATCCTGCAGCCAATGGCTTCTCAGAGGTCATTGTGACCTTGTGTGCCAGGAGGCGAGGGGTTTCAGAAATTTGTTTTGTGAACTTGGGATGATGAAATATCCTGAGTACATGAGCTTCCTCAGGCAATGCCAACAGGACATACTGTTCTTTCTGGAAAATATGGGGATGACTCAGAGCGCCACGTAACCATGGGGGGATATCCCTGTTCACTCCCACACACTCCACCCTAATGGAGTGTGTATCCCTGCTCACTCCACCCTGTTGGGTCACGCCATAGGAATGGGAGTGTGTGTGTGTGTGTGTGTGTGTGTGTGTGTGTGTGTGTGTGTGTGTGTGTGTGTGTCAAAGTGTAATGTGTGTCATCTTTAAGTAAACTAAGTTTCAACCTTTTTTTTTTTTTTTTTTTTTTTTAATTCTAAATTATTTTACGTTTCAAGTTTTCATGTCATCCACAGAACATTTTAAAACTTGCTACCGTATACTACTAGGGAACAACTAATTAATCAAAGGGACACTACAATTGTTGGTCGTGCTATTGCCAAAGTTTTAAACACACAGTAGGCTTTTTCCTGGAATTTCAGAGGAATGGCACGGGAACAATATTTCAAGGCTATTAATTTGAGTGCTTTTTTATTCCGTCTCATTACTTTTTAAATAACATAGGAAGCCATGAAAATGTCATTTTAATCGTAATATCACTTTATCATACAAACATTGTTGTAAAGAGTGTTTTTCTCTCTCATCGGGCGGACTGAACATTAGACCCACTGCAAGTCATCTCACATCCTCATTCACTTCCAGGATGCCTTTCAGAGGAAAATCTGAAGTGTTGTATTAGGGTGTAAAGATGTTGGGGTGTAAAGATGTTGCACATTCTCTGTTAAATGACAGGACAACAGACACGATGTAAGAGTGGACCTGACAGCTAGGAGTGTGACAGGGGAGCTGTGTGTGTCTGGGCAAACAGGGCCTGCTCTCTGATCACCCAGAGTCAAGGACACAGACAGACAGACAGACAGACAGACAGACAGACAGACACACACACACACACACACACACACACACAGCCAAAAGATAATCTATTTGAGGAAACCTCTTCAATTTGAATGATTTATACGTTATATTTTAGAATTTTGAAAAAATGTGTGTGTTACTGTATATGACATAGATGTCATTGAATTAGATATTGACAAGTACTGTGCAGATCTCATTGCAATTCAACGAAAGAGTGTCTTATTCTGTATACATTATTCAAGTGTTTAAAGGATATAGCAGTAAAAAACTAAATGTCTAAAAAAAAACACAGACAAAATTAAACCATGATGTGTGTTTAACAGACATAATAACATAATTTGCTTTGACCGTGTTGCCATGGAAATGTGTGGACACATTATCTGGACCTAGTTTGGATCCCATGCTAACTGCTGACCAGTAGTTCATTTATCAGCGGTGACGGGCGGTGGTTATGCCAAGCTTTCCACTGCTGCAGTGTTTAGACACACACTGTTGCTGTTAGAGGTTATAAATAGGTATTACTAAATGAGTCTGTCATTCGTGTGTTGCTGGCCACTTTGTCATAAACAGAGGAGATCACCATGGAGATGGTTGTGGTGGCTGACAAAACAGAGGAAAGAGGCAGGGATTCCCTTTCAACTTTGCGCCGTCACGTGGATTCACTTCAGCGACTCCTGGCACGATGAAGGGCTTTCCCCAGTATTGCCCATGTTGCTCAATCAAACCAGCCATTTCAGGCTAAACACTGGAACATGTGGGGCTATAATTACACCATGCAGCCACTAGATCCTTCAAACCACAGAATGGTGCAGTTAATAGGTAATGCACTTGGGACTGTCTTTAGCTACAGTACACAGTATGCTAGCTTGTTTTGTGCTGAGGAGCAGCAGATACAATATACCGAGTTTGTAATGATTTGCGATTCTGTTTCACAGGTTTAGCTGGAATAGACATTTCTTCTCTTCAGATGTGAAATATGGAGAGCAATATACTGCTCCCCAGTTACACTCCAGCTCTCAGACTGAGGGCACTCATCCAACATGGCAGATGGCCACTGTGAGACAGACACTAGAGGAAGGGCCTAGCTAAAAGGAGAGGAGGGGATCAGACACAGGCTCTTGGATCACACTCTCGCTTGCACAACATTTTAGTGATAAAGCTGAATAGGAATATAATCAAAATGTCAAGTTGCATTTCAACAATATTACTCTCGGCTATTGAACATATTAGAGCATTCCCAAATCAAGACTAAACAAAATGGGACTAAATGTAAGGGATGGTTTTGTAGTTCCATTTTGTTTAGTCTTGATTTTGGAATATTCTGATATGTTCAATAGCTGAAAAGCTTATATAGTAATTGAATTAAATGTTTTTTGTTAGTGTTTATGACATGATGAATGCAGAATGTGCATTTTCACTGTGATGAGATGTTGAGTGTTTGGTTGGGCAACAAGAATGGTCCTTCCTCTGTTACAAGAAGTTCTATTTTTAAAAGAAGAAATGACGATGGTGACGGACATAGTGATGGAAAAAGCCCTCTATGTTTAAACTTAACACAGTAACACAAATAAACACAGCATCGGCATAGGCATGGCATAAACAAGGAGAAAGGAGATCCCAGTTGGATATATGGATGCATTTCTGAATCTTGGATCAGCAGAACGACACAACATATCTGTCCAAACCTCAGCCAGCCTGTGTGAGTGAAGCCCATCTCAGCTCCCCCACCCAGGGAATTCCTCTCTGAAATATTTGCTATTTGTTCTAGAGAGGAAATTAGGATGGGGGAGGGGGACTTGTTTAAATTGAATCACCACGGCAACTTCAATAACATTTTTTTGCTTCACATATGAGAGGAAATGAGTTTCAAAACGGAGGCAATGCCTCAACCGTCATTTATTTTTGATGCCTGCCAAGCAACAGAGATATCACTGACTTACTGTTCACTTACCACCACTTCTACTAGTGTCTATTATGGACGGGCACAGCTGGAATGTAAATGCTTTATTGCTACTAGCCTTCGGCAATAAAAATACAATATAAAAATATGTTTATCTGCAAACTAACCAGATTCTACTCTGTTAAACTAGGAACTATCCTGTACTTGCTCTGACCTAAATACAGCCTTACCTTGAAAAAACATAATTAAAAAAATAGCTCAGTGCTGCCAAAGGCTGTGTGATGGGAGGGCCAAGTTGACAGGCATCTAGCTGTCATAGTAGTACGTGGTATCACAAGTTATTATTATATAAGATTCCATACATTACACAAATTTAGCAACTAAGTACATGAGTAAAGGGTAGAGGCTGAAAAATATATATTAAGAATATGCTTCTGAAATATTTCTGAGACAAATTACCAGCTTATTGCTACCTGTGTTCCGCAATCATTTCTTACATTGTGTGTTTGGCACAGCACTGTTTTTCTCCATGGTGCTCTCAGTTTTGGATGTGAATTTGATACTAATGGCACATTTTTTGGCTTCCTAAGCAAAAACTGCAGACCTCAGTCGGCAGTAAATGACAGCCTTTCAGAAGCTTTCCACATCGTAACACCTTCAGAATGCCTCGTAACGGTCCGGTCTGTCCTCAGCAGTCATTTCCCCACTAACATGTGCCATTTCACAGTAAAGTCTAAAGATACCCGGCACCATATGTTTTCCGTGCAGTAATGACCGCTGCCGGCGCTGCTTTTACGGCATCCTCTGGAGGCCTGGTGATCAGGGACGTGTCCAATCTTCAATTAAAGCTGCTGGAAATCACTTTGTTTGAGCGGTAACTATTTCACTCCATGTCTCTGTGTGTCTCTTTTCTTCTGCTACAGTCGGAAAATCTGGATGACAGAGGTCCTGCTTTACTAGTGTAAAAAAGGACTGCAAAATGTAAGCAGGGGGAGAGAGGGAGGGGGGCGCAAAGGAAGGGGGGGGGGGGGGGGGGGCGCAAAGGCGTGTGGAGTTCACTATCACTTTGCATGGCTCTGTGGTGATTAAAGCAACGTTTCCCTGGAGAGAGAGGAGGCTCTGGGCCAGCCCATTGAGTCCTGTCTCCCCTTGATCTCGCCTGTGTCGCCCACAAACACAAAAATGCTGGGAGCCTTCAGGAAGGACTCCTTTTACTGGGCTGTGTCCCTCTCAGCTCCCTAAAATCTGCACAGCTTGCTGTAGCGAGGCTCCACTAAATTTGGAAGGGGTCCTTTTGGATGTATTGTTGCCATGGTTTTAAAAAAAGAGAGACTTTTTGATTTGTTATTGAAGATATCTACAAGTTTTTAGAAAATGTTTTCAATACTGATGCATCTCTACAGCCTTTGAAATGTGAAACTTAATGAACATTAAGCAAAGAGAATGGATAATTTACATGCAAGTCTCGGCAAGAATAATTATGAATTTGATTAATCCAAGAAACCTGACCTGCAGGTTTGATTGAATAGTCCTCCCTGAATAATCAAAACCTTTCTGCATAAAAATGAGACAGAAAGTGATTAGAAAAAAAAATGTCATTCTCAATCTTAATTAAACTTGCCATTCACTAGCGCAGCGATGGGTCTGCCACAGGCTTGGTCCCTCCCCTGACCTTTTCTCTTGCTATGTGTGACCTTCACTCCCTGTCTATGGGGCGTCTGACATGGGGAGCCCCCACTGTGGGTAGGGGGGCAGGGGGAAAGGGCGTGACATTACACACATTCAGGCTGCACTGCATCCTGGATAATTACACCAATGCTCACTTAGGATGCATCACAGACAAGCCTGCGTTTATCAGGCACATGACCTCTGGCAAAGGATCGCTGCCTCAGATCTGTGTAATTATTCAGTTCTCTCCTAACATATCCCATTGGTGGTGTTCTAAGCCTGTGTGTTATCCAATGCAAATAGAATTTGTAAACAAGAACATTTTGATATGGTTTCCCAATGTTGTATGTGGAATTTAAAATAATCCAATATTGCCTGAAGCTGGACTTATTTTTTGTTCTTTCATCAAATACAAAATGCACTTATCCTTTTTTTCAGTTAACACAACCATAGCTCATTCATGTTGGACGGGGTTAGGGGGGGTCACAATCCATTTTCTGGGGTTGAGGACAGAAAAAAAGCTTCCAAATGTGTTTTAGATCCAGCCAGTCCCACCCATGGAGTACTGCTGTCCAAACAACTGGTGCTATTTAATGGATATTTCCAAAGGGATGGCCGTACGCACTGGTGGCCAGGAAAATGTTTCTAATTACGGTTGCTTTTGTTTTAAATATTGACTCTTCTCTGTCATGAGTTAATCACCATTTCAGACTAATATGATCAGAACCCAGGGATTTTCCCCAGAACCCATCCAAAAACATTACAACTGACTATGGAGTGATACCAGCTAGAATTAATGAACTCACTCTCAGAACATTTCACTGACATTCAGGTGTTTGTTGTTCTTGACAGGAACACAGTGTTACCCTACGATGGTGAACAGAATGCTAAAGAATGCTAGAGCAATATTGCGAGAGTGGGGTAGCAGCAATAAAGCTCTGGCAGATTTTTCTGGGGCACTTATCTGCAGGGAACTATGAGCACTGTTCTAACCTGTCAGGCTATTATGTAACAGTATGACATAGATTAGCCCCTGTCTTTTGCCTGTAATTTTCCACTGTGCCTATGCATTCTATGGTATGGTATGATGTTGACATGACTGTAGACACCAAAGTACAGTAATGCCCCCAGGAAAGTGAGTGCTACGTTCCGGAGTACAATTAAGCACACAAACTGACACATTGATATTAAAAAAGTGAATTTTGATCACCTCACGGTAATAGTACAGGGAGAGCCTCTGTCAAGATCATCTTTCTATCTGTGCTTCGTTGTCGGAGAGGCGTCTATAATGTATCTATTCTTTGGCGTGATACTAATTGATAAAAAGATGAGCATCTGAGAAGAAATGGATGGCATGGATTGCAAAATCAAGGAGTAAATTGAAAGAAGAAAAAAAAAAAAAAATGATATTCTTTTTTTTACCAACTACCAATAAATCATGTAACTGGGATCATGCATGGAAAGCCATCCATCATGGTCTTAAAGGCTGCGTGCCCGGGCAGGGGCGTGGGGGTCAGAAGGTCAGAGGGTTGAGTTATGTGCTAAGGTCTCCCTCTCCCCAGAGACAGATATCAGCAACCCAAGGGACAAGAGAGGGCCAGCCATCTCTTTTGTCCAGCATCCCCTGCCTCTGTTTCCAGTCTGGCGCCATTGCCCGTACCCGGAAAGGCCTGGTGTGGATAGCTCTAATGTACCCCCATCCACCATCGCTCATCTTGACTGATGGGTCTCTACCACACCAAGTATTTTAATCCAGACTCACTGTACTGGCACTATTATATGTCAAAGTGAAAAAGTTCCACTTCACCCGGTTCTTCACTACATGTTGGTCAATATTTCTCATCAGGCAAGGGTGAGAGATTACCTCTATATCTTTAACCTTGTGTAGGGGATGGTGGGGAGATGCAGCCTTTAAAATAAACCTGCGAGCTTTGAGACGTGAAGACTTGTCCTGCTGCTACAGTAAGATTAGTGTTTTTGGTTCATTGGTGTCATTGAGTATACAGTAGCAGTAGTAATAGAGTATGGATATGCTGCCTTCAGTTTTGACTTCGGAGAATTAAGTAGGCCTGGCAAGATTATTGTCAATTTGTAATTAGTTGCTACTGTAATATTCATCGTTAATCATATTATCCAGATTATTAACATATCCATGTGTTCACTGATATATTATCTCTCTTTTTGGAATTATACAAGCAGGATGTATATGTAATCACAGATCACTTTGTTACTTCAGTAATTATTAAATCTGAAAATTTAATTTGAAAGCAAAAGCCCATAATTGATGAACGTTTGAATTTCCATTTCAATTCAGATCATAATCTCACTCTCTGCTTCTATTTCAAGGTGGCTACAGTGTGGCTGCGTGAGCAGTGGCGCAGCTGCTGAGGTCCCCTCACTGATCAAGAACAGTCTTGTTGAGGTAACAGTCTGGGGGTACTAAGCCAGGTTGTGCATAATTACCATTTCAAAGCCACACTTTCAATTATCACAGGCTCCCCAGTCAGAGCACATGGCTTTCATTCTACCAGGCAATGTAAGGTCAACATGTAGGCAGTCTGAAGATGACATCATGCTCCATGGGAGTTCCTCTGAGAGCATGTCCTCAGTGAACGGGAGGAGAGAGGTGAATTATTGTAGCGTTAGCATGGTCTGGCTTCCTGGTTTGACTCTCTGGTGCATATCCAAAAGAGCTTGGTGAAGCCTTCTTGTGTCTTTCTCAGATAAGAATGTGCATCAGTGCTAATTCTGCCGGCTTAACTAAGACCACCCTGTGAAACATCACAGCATACAAATATCACAGTTGGTTCCAATAATGTTGCATTCCATTAGCTCTAACTGTTATATAAATGTCATATGTGAAATTGTATTCCTTTTGTTATGCATACTGGCGTGACATGCTGCATAGTAATGTATAGACTATAGTATTTTGTACTCTACACTCCATTGAGTGTCATAATGCCTCATATGAAACATGTTTTTCAATATCAATATCAAACACTTTACAAGCAATCTAATGCAATCTAGAGATTTATAAAGAGATATTAAAGCGGTAGATCTTTTAGAGCCCAGTCATGGGAGAACTGCACTATGCATATTCATTCCCCTATAAACATATCCTCGAAGTCACAGTTGTTCATAGGCCCCAGACGAATATATCATTCCATACACTATGTCCATTCTCTCTGCTATTCACAATCATATACAGTAAATACTTGATGATGGAGGTATTACCACAAAAACAGGTACATGTTTGCTGCTGCTTCTATCTGTTCAACTTTCTCATTAACCCCTGAAAGTTTTACAAACTCTTCTGAACAATTCGGTCATTAACTGTGAGCTCAATGGGTAAAGGTTTGAAACAAGAGGTCTGTCCCCTTGAGAAAGATCACAGAAATAGTTCCCCAAAAATATTCCTAAATATTAACTAAATATTCTTCCCTGGAATGAAGGTGCTCAAAAAGAGAGAATAGAGAGATACTGCTTCACTTCAGGCAAGGTATACTGTATGGATACTTTCTGAGGATGGTGCATTGATTTGAGTATACAGTTGGTGGCCATTACTGGATACTAGATAAAAAGCCTGTCATCATGCTGAATAATGATTCTAATAGCTAGTTTAAAAAGCCAATCTGGGCATAGATGAAACACAGACTCAGCTTCATCTCAAACTGCTGGTCTATCACTTTTCTGGGCTGAAAACCTGCAATATAACTGACATGACTGACTTGTTTAATCATTTCACCAAGGTCTAATCCAGTCAAAATGCAGAAATCGCATTTAGTCTACAAGGTAAAATCTCTACACAGGTAATGAAATTCAGATATGCTCTTTTAAATGCTTCTTGTTGTGCTGCGATAAAACTGTCTTGACGACAAATAAGACCATTTATTTAACATAAGTCTCGCTCAGCCCCAAATGTGCAACTTTGGCATGCCATAGTATCAACAGATGATATATGGGCATAGGCTGTATTTACCATCTAAATTGCTTCTCCACAATGCCCGGATGATGACAGTGATTAATCCGCTAAAGACCTAAATCTTCCCCCTTCAATATGGTGCCACATTTCAAGCCACACATTTCCGACTTAAAGGCAACATTTGTATTCCTAGTGAGCAGCTCTCCTCCTATTTTATGATATTACCACCGGGAGACTGCAGGCCGTCTCTGTGACTCCTCTGTGTGTGGGCTCCGATTTAAGTGTCATCCATTTCCCCCTATCTTTTTATCATTAGGCAATCTAATAAATGTGGTGTGTGCACTGTGATGTTAGATCATACATCAGGAGGGTTGACCCAGGTCACTATAATGCGAGCCACCAAGGTTACACTCTCCCTCGCCCACTGTGTCCAAGAGGAGGAAATACTTTTCGGCTGGAAACATTTTACAAAGTGACTCCTTGAATATCCAACAATGTGCTTTTGAATTAAATGAAAGGGAAAGTCAGCAACAGGGGTCGGCTTGTGGTTATTTTGATCCAGCAGGTCTCAATTGAGAGCTGAACTTTAATAGAAACAGCAGGTTGTTCCCACCATTGGTTCAAAACTTTTACTATTTGATATGACAATTATTTTATTCATCTCTATCATGAAAAGGGGCAGTACATCATGGTGTGTGTGTGTGTGTGTGTGTGTGTGTGTGTGTGTGTGTGTGTGTGTGTGTGTGTGTGTGTGTGTGCGCATGTGTGCCCAAGTGTGAGGTATGTTATATGACCTGTTGGCTCTCTTGCAGATGGAGTATTAAAGAACCAGCAAACTGGATGCATGCCAGTACATTCTGGTTACGCTGTAGTGCCTTGGCAGCACACACACACACATGCACGCATGCACGCACACACACAGTTATTTTGTGTCTAATTGTGTGATATTTCAGCACATGGGGTCTATGTTTGGCAGTGCATGTCCGGCTGTCTCCTAGTGATCAGTCATCTGAGGCAAGAAAATGACTCGTACTCCTGTATGTGAGCCTCCTGATTGGAGCTGGATTGGAACAGTGCTCTGAAATCAAAGGGACACGGTCTGTTACATTGTCGAGCTCAAGCACCCCCATCATGGGGTGGGCTTAAATATCTCAGACAGGACTTACTGTAAGATGAAAGACACCACCACAGTATTTCTAACTGAAAGAGGGGGGTTATTACAAAAAAAAGTCAGTAGAAAACACCACATAGATGCTGGGACACACAAAGGCACCACAGTCCTAGGCATCCACTATCACAGGCAGGGATGACTTGAAGTATAGACACGCTGAGATATGTTCACTTTCTCTTTTTAATCTGCCCGCCACTTCTCTGGTGATAAGAATGAATAGTGTGTGTGTGTGTGTGTGTGTGTGTGTGTGTGTGTGTGTGTGTGTGTGTGTGTGTGTGTGTGTGTGTGTGTGTGTGTGTGTGTGTGTGTGTGAGTGTGTGTGTTGGGGGCAGGGGCCTCACATGGGAGAGTGTAATGACTATTATAAACAACTATCAGATCAAAGAAAATATGTGCCTTCGGAAAGTATTCAGACCCCTTCACTTTTTCCACATTTTGTTGTGTTATAGACTCAATTTAAAATGGATTAAATTAAAAGAATTTGCCATCAATCCACACACAATACCCCAGAATGACAAAGTGAGATATTTCAGTAAATTTATTAAAATTGAAATACAGAAATACCTCATGTACATAAGTATTCAGACCCTTTGCTATGACACTCTTAAAATGAGCTAAAATGCAAAAATGTCATCAACAAATCACTCAATAAGTTGAATTGAGTCCATCTTAATGCAAGGATAATAGTTAATGTAATTTTGGAATTAATATCTTTGTTTTTACAGAGTCTCTGATTTGCATAGGTATCAGTTATACACTGTGAGGATCAGGTTGTCATTACAAACTGAGCAAATGGAGAGGAACAAAACTGCTCAGGAATGCGACCCTGATGCCTGGGGAGACTTACAAAAATCTACAAAGTTGAATGGTGGAGAGGAAAAAGCACAGTCAATGGGACAACATAATTTCAGTCACTCTACAAAATTGGTCTATAACCAAGTGGCCAAAAAGAATCCCTTAATGGAAAATAATATATCTAATTTCCATAATTGTGTTTGCAATAATGAATTCAAGTGATACAGCAAAGAAAGTGGCTGGAAATGTGTTTATTTGGTTTTACTACAAAGCATTGAGTTTGGTGCAAATCCAGCACATGCAATGCAGTTTCCGCACCATCTCGTGTGAAGAATAAGTTATGGGTATCAAGTTATGGGTATGTTTGCCACTGTCAGGGACTGGGGAGTTTGTCAGGATCAAGAGGAAATTATGAAATTTGCTGAGTTGGTAGTGACATCCTAATTTACACAGTGTGCAATTGACTCCTATGCAAATCAGAGACCCTATGAAAACAAAGACATTCCTTCTAAAATTACATGATCTATTATCCTTGCATTAAGATGGACTCAATTCAACTTACTGAGTGATTTTTTTACATTTTTGCATTTTAGCTAATAGGGTCTGAGTACTTATGTGCATGAGGTATTTCTGTATTTCAATTTTAATAAATTTACTGACATTTCTAAAAACCTGTTTTCGCTTTGTCATTCTAGGGTATTGTGTGAGGATTGATGGCAAATTCTTTTAATTTTAAACTGAGTTTTAAATTGAGTATATAACACAACAAAATGTGGAAAAAGTGAAGGGGTCTGAATACTTTCCAAAGGCACTGTATTCATGTAAGTCACAGAAACCAGAGGACCACAGACAGATCATCAACCCTTCCTACCTTCCTACCCCTTCTCCCTCACCCCAACACACACACCCGCATGCAGACACACACACACACACACACACACACACACACACACACACACACACACACACACACATACTGTACTCACTCGCTCAGCATTGGGGTGCAGTGCAGCACCGCACAACACAGGTACATAGTGACCCAATCCTCCTTTTATTCTTTTGTTTAAATCGTCCTCTATTGCCCATTACTTCATCAATTGTGTGATATAGCAGTGAATCTCTCCTGGCAAAATACTACAGTTTAGTTTATTGTCCCACTATTAATCTATGTAGTGTTTCTTTCTTTCTTTTTTTCTATTTCTTTTTTTTGTCCAGATAGTCTCATTCATCTTCTTCACTGCATTTTGTTCTAACTCCAAAGGAATCATGAAGATAAATCACTACAATCTATCAAAGTTTTACAATGATGTCATGCCACATTCCCACACTCCATGGAGAGAAAGTAAACAGATCTGTAGTAAATTCCATTTTGTCAAGGTTTGATTTACAGGTTTTATGTTTGTGTCATTTTCAACTCCCACACTCATTGTGTGTGTGTGTGTGTGTGTGTGTGTGTGCACATGCGCACATGTGTGTGCATGCATGTGTGTGAGAAATGTTCCTCTCTCAACTCCCTCTCCAAGCCAATATCAGCATCCCCAGTCATTGTGTGTCAATCTTTGATTACTATGCGGCAATTCTCCAAAATCCTCCAACGCTTCAGTGATTTATTGTTATTATTTTCCTGCTCTATTCTATCCAGTGCAATGCTAAGTGCTTCAAGAGCTGTTAATTGATTAATTATAGAGATAAGAAAATGAACAGAATGACCAATGATTAATGCAGGCTTTGAAGACAATTCATGATTTCACGCCACAGGAATTGAGTTTCAGATCAAGGTTACATACACATTTGAGCTATAATTTCATTGTCTCCCTTTCATATGTTGTCTTTGTCCATTAACATTCAGGTAGCACAGGGCATACATGAACAGATTTATCATATGTCTTTTGTCTTCCTCCTTCATGAATTATGGAGCTCCTCCCCAGTACATTTAGAGCAGCCGATAGTAAATTAAATGCAATGTGCAGCAGCGCCACACTGACAATGAGGATACGGAGGAAGGAGAGACATGTAGAGGGACATCATTGTGCTACACATCACCATTTTCCAGTCTGCACATTGGAGCTTTTGTGCCAACGGAAGGTTATGTCTCTTACGTGACATGACCTCACTCAGCATGACCTCACTCAGCATGACCTCACTCAGCATGACCTTACTCAGCTTCTCCAAAACACAACGACAGCAAGCAGCCGTCCATTCATAATCCGAAGGACTCATGCTCTAGCATATTAAATTCAACGTCCAAGTTTCTTCCTCCTGTTGGCATTGTCGAAGCTCAATCAATTACTTCCTGGCAAAAGATAGTGGGTCTGAAATTCAAGGGGAAAGAGTTACGTGTTTTACTAATTTTCGCAATGCTACTGTATCGTATGTTTCATTCATGGCAACAACCCCTATGCACACTGAATACACATTACTATATATATATATAATATAATATAATACACATTACTATATATATATATAATATAATATAATACACATTACTATATATATATATTTATATACACATTACTATATATATATATTTCTCCCAGAAGCAGACATAAATGAATGAGCCCCCCCCAACCCTCTCTGTCTGATTTATCGTGCTATGGTAGTAAAATGGCAGACTGGTATAACATAGGTGGTAATAAATGGCTAGAAGACAGGGACTAGCATCTGTTAATGCCCCACCCATTAGACTGAAAAATGAACACTGACAGTGATTTCTGCAGATTTATATATTTTTTACACCATACATTAGCGTGCGTCATGGTAAAGTGGCAATCCATACATATACATTAATCGTCCTCCGGACAATTTATCAACCAACAAACGCTTTACGGGAATTGAATTTGGGGCCTACTACAGTATCACTTTAAACTATGTCTCGGGTGTGAGGGAATGTCTGTGGTCCAACGCTAACAAGGTGACTTGAGGGCGACTAGTCAGTCTTGGGTGAGATGCTGTGCTGCAGTGGGACGCCTCATGGTCTCTTATTTTTCACACTCAAACTCCCTTTTAGAGGCTGTTGACACCAGTAGGCTAGAATGTACGTCTATACATTACAAGCTGTGTGTGGTGTTAGTGTGTTTCGGGGTGTGTGTGTGTGTGTGTGTGTGTGTGTGTGTGTGTGTGTGTGTGTGTGTGTGTGTGTGTGTGTGTGTGTGTGTGTGTGGTGTCGGTGTGTTTCGGGGTGTGATTTGGGTGGTATTCTAGAGAAACGGCACTGCAGTGATAATGAAAAGAAGAAGGAAGTGTAAATTTGCTTTACATGGCCAAGGACAATTAGCAGCTTCATCGAGTATGGCTAGAACAAATACAGTTTAGTCACCTCCCTCCTTTTTCATTTCCACATGAGCGGGTCATGTTTGTTGCTCAGCTAGAGGACACCAAAGACCAGTCTCTATAGAAACAGGATGGACAACTCAAAAACCGTTTGAAGTTGTGTATGTAGTATCTTAATGTCTGTCCAATCTGATGTTCAAATGTCTTGATGTGTGATGTTTTGACATAGACATTGTGGAGGCTATCTTCCAGAATGATAAGATGGATAAGCACATATACCAATATCTGGAATGGAAATGTACTGTACTTACAATATGCTAGACAACAGCTAAGAAATCAAATAGATAGATGGGTATGTTTCGACATACAATAGAAAACGCAGTCTATAACATTTTGTCTAATGAGCTATGAAAACAATGTTTTCTCTCAAACAAGCTTTTCATAGGGCAGAGATGGTGCAGTAGGAAAATCTTTACTCATTGATTAAAGGCCATCAATGATGGTGAAATAGGTCGGATAACATTTGCAAAAATGGTCTTTGAAAGCTAACCGTGGGACAGACAGCGCCCTTTCATTGTGCATCCTGTATGGGCCATTACTGTGCTGCTCTGAAAAATAATGACTCCTTCATCATGATGAGCACTTTTAACTGGACCATATTCTTCATGACCTACTTTCATTGCCTTATTGTCAGGAGTGGGATAGAGTGTCCATATCAAATACAGTACAAGTGATATTTTGTGATAAAAATGTAGCTTACTTTAAAGATTGATTGTTGGATTTGCATGGAAATGTATGGAATACTGGTTGGGAGTTAGTATGTGAGGTAATTACATATGAACTGAGAAAAAATGGATGAAACGTGTTGATAAAATCATGCATTTTGATTGTCCGAGAAGCATTCCAGTCATTCCAATATCCGGAACGACTGGACTATATAGATCTGCAAGGCTACCTGATCACTTTCACTTGCAAAATGTATATACATAAGCCATAAACACTCTTCAGGATATTGTAGCTTTTTTCAAACGTTTTTTTTTTTAAAATCATGAAAACGTTGCTAGACCAATGGAAGGATTCTAACAATAATGGATCATTCAGGTTGTTTTTGTCATCCTTATGCTGCTACAATCCTCAAAAACTAAACTGGTATAGGTAGCTTTTACAAGCCAGCCAGGTAGAGATCTGTTTTCTGGGTTGCCATGGCAATCATATTAGACCATGCATTCCAGAACTATGAACAAACCTGCATTCCTAACTATGGTAATAGTTTTATAAGTACTTTTATAGGTGGAGGGTATAATACAGTATATCTTGAAAAAACCTTATTAACACCATTGCTTGTTGCCGTCGGTGTAAACCTGATGTATAAAAGCAATACCATACTCATATATCTAGGATATAGTAATGGCTATGATGGTAAACAGCACTCTGCTGCACCTCTTCCCTATGACCACATCACAGCCATTCCGATATCCAAAATATAGAACACCCTCTTGTGTGTTAATGCATAATAGTGCATTCTGCTCACATATGAATGGACTATTGTGGTAGTATCTTTTCAGAGCAAAACCAACACAACTCTTCCTAGAACTGTCCCCCACCTGCAGAATGGCATTGTTGAGAATGTCCACTCTATTTGAGATACCTTGGCAAGTTACTTGCTTTTACAACTTCTGATCAATACCCCATTGTGTTCCTGATTACAGGATAAACCTACTGTACACTCTACTCCAGGTCCAATAACCAGCTGTAGAATTGTCTTAGTCTGAGAGCAGTTCTCTCCCAAAAGAGTGCCAGTGTGCTCTGGTGGGAAGTGTTTTCCAGTTAGCTATCTCACATGGATCAATACCTTCTTCTATGATGTTGAACGAAATCTAAACTTATAATGAGAGAGTTTTGTAGCCATGTTCCTCATGCCCATAATGCATGCGGTCAATACTAGAGAGGATCCTGCGCACCGAGGCAGAGAAGCCATGTTCAATAATAAGCACTAACAGCCTGGACCTGACCCAGATACTGTTTACCTCAAACTGTCTCCTTAGTTTATACACTATATCAAATTTTCATCCCACTTGATAAAGGGCCACATTTCTAAATTTACTTTGAGGGATGGTGCATGTTACGTTTGGCTGTTCATCAAATCCAAACTCAATTTTAAAAAGGTTAATGGCTATGCTTGCAAAATCCAAGGCAAATGTTTAGGATGAGGCCTTTCCAATCACAAATACAGTAACATTTGTAGCCCAGGTTTGGATGCATTCAGGTGACCTTTGTCAGAAAAGAGCTGATTAAACAGAAGGTGAAGCGATAGGAAGACAATGCAGTATTCTATGAGGGAAGGCCAATTCCACAGCTCTCATTAGTCCGAAACGTTCTATTGCAAATACAAACTTACGAATTGAACGACAACAGACTATATCAAAACACTACACTGGTAGGGTGGTCCTCAAATGAAATCTTTTGATAACATTACAACTTTTTATTAGGGTCACAATATTGCCTTATCTGGGATTGACTGGATAATAGGAACATGAAGAGATGTCTGACAAACTGTAAAACTTTGACTTTATTTTCACAGCTCAGTGGTAATAGCTTTTCTAAGACTGTTTCCACGAGTGTTTACTTTAGTGATTGTTGTACATGACCTACTGTATATCTATGACAGCATCAATTGTTGTTCTCCTTGACTTATTACAACAACAACTACAGATCACGGTTCTAGTGATGAAACTCTATCCCCACCCTTTTATTGTAATCTGGAAAAAAAAAACTTTCTCGATGTTAGTTTGAGTGTCCTTTCCACTGGTGTAAATGGTAAATTAACAGCTTCTGTAGACAAGGTGATCCACAGTTGAAAATGTTAAGCTGAATTTAATACAGACAGGTTGATACATTTTGCAGGTTATTAAAAAGAGATTTAAATGAGGGCCCTGATCAAATTGCTGGCAGCTTTTGTTCTCCCGCACATAGAGACGCCATACTTGGATTGTCGGTATTGTTCTCCAGCATGTTACAGGAGTACATCTACTGAGTTTCTTTGTTTTGAGAAATGCCATTTGGCTGGGGATCTGGAAACAGCACTACACAGAGAAAGGCTTTGAAGGGAGAGAAATTTAATGTCATTTGTGAGTAGGGATATGGATGGACGATATCTATGGACAACACAATGAAAACGTATTATTGGACCACTGTGCATTTTCTGTAATTGATGTTTCAATATCATTCATCACACCTTTCAGCCCTAATATGAGCCTTGGTAGACTTGGAGAAAGGTGAATAACAGCCATTGAAATTAAAGGCCTAATATTAGGATAGGATGGACATGCTCACTGCATGGAATGAAGAAAGCAGAACGGCACCAAATGTGCCAAGATTATTTTTGTATTGTGGTCATCAAGCTCTTCAAGGTCATGAAGAAAAAAAAATAGATACATACATAAAAACTGTACATCATCGCTCATGTCCACAACAGAAATACCTCTCTTTGCTGGAATTTGTCCAAATGCCAGATACATAAACAAAAGGAGGAACACAATGATTAAATAGCTGAATACAATGATAAGTGGTGTTCTTGAAACACCAAATAGAATTCATGGAGATGTAGTTGCTCAAAAATGTCCCTGCATCTATGTTGAAACATACAGTACATCAGTCTCATGTCAGCTTTTAAAGTAATTGATGATGTAAGGTAGCTTCCCCCCCCCCCCCTGTCTCTGTTATTACTCTCTGCCTGGCTGCCTGCCAGTGGGTCGTGTAAACCACAGTTGTCCTTGCTGATGTACTTTACTACTTGGTAAACAAACTAAAGTGACAAATATCCTTAACTCCAAAACTGCCATTATCTTCTGCTTTTTATGCTGAGCGGCATCCATCTTTACGATCACATTATGTGTGCTCACATGAAACATGTTCAACTGAAGGTGATGAATTGCATTCAGTGTTAAATAGGCATGTGTTGTGCCAAGGACAAATGCTATTGCATGGCTTTTTTGAAGTTTAAAACCAATAACTTAACTGCAATGTTGATCATGTCTGTTGTGGAAGCACTTGTTTGCTTTTAGATATTGTATCCATCATTGTATAGCTAGGATTCATAAATGATGGAAATGATTGAGTCAACGTAGAAGTAATCTTGAAATTAAGGTCATGATCTTTCCATTTAGTTCGCTGGTTACCTTATACAGCAACCCACACTAAGATGATATGACTTACAGCAGAAGGAAAAAATAATGTAAAGAAAAATTATGTAAGGTACAATTCATGCACAGTTCATGCACTGTTGCATTCAACTGAGGTCTAGAATGCTGATTACACATGTTGTATAGCTTATACATTGGTGTAATATACACTTTGAGTGGACAACTCCCATGAAGTAGAGACCTGGATAACACATACCAAAAACAAATGAATTCCTAATGTAGAGAATAGGAGATGAATGTACAGTATGATTGCAAAATGGTAAACATTCATTGAGTACTAGAGGTTGTACAGTAGACGTGTAACTATATTTGGACATATGTGTTTCAGCAGTGGATTCAATCAGGCATTGCACCCACTGGGCACATCATTCCCTTCGATCTTTCTCTTCCCCGGTGAAATCATATTGTCTGGTACTGTGCACAAGTTAACAGAAAGTTGAGGGTGAGTTCAATCAATGCACTGCATCAGTACACCTACTGTTGTATGGCACGGTTGGACTCAAATTAACGGAATTTGGTCAAATGAGCTAAACAAAGTGCACAGCCACAGCTTACCTTCTTAAAGAGAGGTCTGAGAGGGACTTATTTTAATGGCTGAAAAACGTATGGCCATTATTATCTGGAGGGGTAAGTTGCAAGACTTTGGCATGCCCCGCAGTTATCTTCTCACAAAAATAAGATAGTGTTTAAACTACCTGGTGATTGAGATTCATTCCTTAACTTGAACCTCAGTTTGTTCTTCGATTATTCAACCTTGGTTGGACTGCGAGGTACAATTGAGATACAATACTTGTTTTCCTGTTGCACTGTTGATTGAGAGTTGCGACTTGCGAACATTGGCCTGCTGCGCACTCAGACCTCATGTTGAGGTTCATATTGAGTGCCAAGGCACTTTGGAGTTGTGGGGGAGCATTCCATAGGGAGGGCAGGGTTATGTAATGAGAATGGGGCCCCTAAGACCACTGGTCTCAACCAGATGACGCTCAAGTGATGTTTGACTGTGGTGCTTCCAGTAAGACTGGGCCAAAGTGTCTCTGCTTGAATCAAAAAGAGACACCCTGCTAAGGAAACGCAGGCATAGCACAGTCTCATCGGAAGCATCTGTTCCCCAGACTGCCTCTCCCTCACACACAACTTATCTACACTAATAATGTAATTATGACAAATCTTGCTAAATGAGCGGCTGCAAAGTGATGTAACTGGGTCAAGTAGAGTTACACCCCTTGCGTCACTGTGATGTGCCAGAGAATAAGCATAAATGGGTGAAGAAAGATTGCTGTTTTCTTTTCCTCAACAGCAATAATCCACTTTCAAATCCCCAAGCCTGTTTGACAGTGTGCTTCAGACATCTGTAATGGGGTGTAAAGGCAGCTGGTTGGGGGCTGGGTAGGACCGGAAGAGATACAGTGGGTGGGGGTGCTGGGCATCATTAGAGCCTGTTCACACTAAACCTCAGGCTATATGAAGACCATTTAGTCCCAATGGATCATTGATTTTCATTCAAAATGAATTGACACTCAAACAAATCATAAACTAGATACCATGTGCAGGCACGTGGAGTAGCATCAATCTACCCCATTATGCTAGCTTGCCGATCAACCCACTCCACTCGTCCTTCTGTGTCCTTTTCTCTCTCCATGTGAGGACAGTTTGGCACCAATTGAGGATAAACTGTATCACTGTTTATGCTGTTAATTTGTTAACCATTTCTGCCAACAACCAGTAAGTAACAGCTTGAAGAGAAAAGACTAGTATTTTGTCTATATACAGCGGACTGAATGTCATACAATTTTAATTCCACCCTATAGTGCTTATATTAGGTATGGAAAATACTTACCTTGGGTCATGCTCAGTGAAATGACTGCATGGGTAGTTAATTCAGCAAATGAATATGCTAATATTAATGGGTTAATATTGTGTTTCCTGATTTGCACTAACCCAAAGTCCACCTTCTCTATTAAGGAGAATGACTAATGCACAATGCCTACAATGTTTAGAAAAGCATATCTTTGGAGATTAGGATTCAAGCCAACCTTGAGTGAGTTAATGAGGGGGAGACCTCTCAGGCTGAGTAAGAGAGGATTAGTGATTTCTAGGAAAGCCCCAAACCTCTTGACCAATGATACCCAAATATTTAAGCTTACAATAATGCTGCCTGTATATGAAAATAAATATCATAATATCCTTCGATAAGATATATATTAACCCAATTCAGGTAAGAATTGGACCAACAGCACATAACATAACATATGAAGTCATTATTGAACAAATCATTTGACTATAATTAAGAAAATAAAAACTGGATATTGACAGTAATTGGAAATATATACTGAGTGAAACCCAGATATATACAGTATCAGTCTTTGGGATGGTCATTTTCAACAACACTTGACTTGTTTACATCACTTCCACATCTCAGAGCGAGAGGCTGACATTGGTTCAGATACCCTCCCACGGGAGCACATTCCACCTTCTCTGTTTAAGGATATCCATCTGCCCTGGAGCCAAATTCCTACCATGTTTTCTAAAGAGCATAGTGCATGGCTTTTGAATCCCTCTCCTGAGAGGACCAGAGCCTCCCTATTGGGGCCAAATGCTACAAATTATTTTTTTAAAAGTCTTAGGTCTTTCTTTTAACCGGTGACAGGTACTGCTGGGCTATTATTATTATTTGAATGGAAGACATAGGACACATGATAGAATAAGAGTCATGTGTATTACAAAGGGATTTCTAAAGGGATAATGAATTAATAGATATCTCATTACCTCATGCAATTATGCACTGGATATTCTGAAATAAAGTTAGCTTTACAATATAATAATATCAAATATCAATGCTACCATGACTATCATCTAGCGATTTTCACAAACGAAGATGATTCCAACCGACAACAGGGTCTCATATTACAAGACATATGCTCAGTATTTATGCAATGTACACTGCACGAACGTCCCAATGGTAGCTGTCACACTGGGCGATGCAACCGAGCCCCATCTCACTAAACCCTTCAATGTTTGTCCATTGCCAGGACAACGGCAGAAATGCCACTGGCCATCGAGAAAAAGGAGAAACTGGAGTGAAGTGAACTGAAGGAAAATTTGGACATGATATCCATGCGTGGACAGCAGGGGCTATCTTATCTTACAAAACAATTGGAATTTCTAATGATCATGACCATTTTTTCTAGCCTAAAAAAGCAGCTTTGGTCCTACCAGAGCTCCGCAAGTTTTTCGTCAATTTGATAGTTCCAAGCTGTGAATCTGGTGTGTGATACCATTCTCCCTCTCAATCAAACATACATGAGATTTCAGGGAAGCTGCCTGAGGCTTTTCTGGTCTGATTCACTCTTATCATCAATGGGGAACCCTTCTGGCATTGACCTGGCAAGCATCAGCCAGCCCCAACACTGAGGAGACCCTGACAAGAAGGCTGACCCCAGCTGCAGAGCAGATATACACTCACTGAACACTTTATTAGGAACACCTGTACACCTTCTCATGGTGGAAGTGGTGTAATGGTGTGGGGAATGTTTTCATGGCACACTTTGGACCTGTTAGTACCAATCAATCATCACTTGAATGCCACAGCCTATTTGAGTATTGTTGCTGACCATATGCATCCCTTCATGGCCACAATTTACCCATCTTCTAATGGCTACTTCCAGCATGATAATGCACCATGTCACAAAGCAAAAGTCATCTCAAACTGGTTTCATGGACATGACAATTTGTTTAGTGTTCTTGAGTGGCCTTCCCAGTCACTGGATCTGAATCCAATAGAACACCTTTGGGATGTGGAAGAACAGGAGATTCACCACTTCAAAGTGCACCTGAAAAATCTGCAGGAATTGCATGATGTAATCATGTCATCATGGACCAGAATCTCAAAGGAATGTTTCCAACATCTTGTGGAATCAATGCCATGAAGAACTGAGGCTGTTTTGTGAGCAAAGGGAGGCCCTACCCAGTATTAGTATAGTGTTCCTAATAAAGTCCTCAGTGAGTGTATGTAGAGTACACCATACAATACACCATATAATCAAAGACCCTCCATTACCCACTGTTTGTGTGACGTTCTCTAGATGAAGGGAATGATACAACACAGATATTTTAGAAAGTAATGTAACATCTCGCCCTGTTCCTTAGTTTATGTTTGTCTTTGTTTCATGTTCTTCATTTATTGTTTCCTGTTTTATTTAGTTTTTCTCACTTTGTCTCTTGTTTCAGACACTTCCTGCCCCTGTGTGTTTCCCACCTGTGTGATTGTCTACCCCCCAATTGGTTTTACCTGTCCCTCATCATCCTTCCCTGTGTATTTAGTCTGTGTGTTCCCCTTTCTATGTGCCAGTTTGTCTTTGTACCTTTGTGTCATACGTCCCAGCATTTCCTAGTGATAAGTATTCCTGGTTTTTGATCTTCTAGTGTTTCTGACTTTGCCTTTTTGCCTACCCCATATCAGATTATCTATTACCTTTTTGAAAGTAAAGACTATTCTATTGGATTTAACTTTTTGTCTCTGAGTCATGCATTTGAGTCCTCTGCCTAAATACTAAGTCATTACAAGTAATCAGCAATCACTCTGAAATTGCATGTGTAAGCTTTATTTAGTTGTCATGACCATCAGTTATATTCAGTTTGGTGGAGAAAATAAAAATGTGTTGAATAACATAGGCCATGTCCTCCTTTTTTTTCTATGCACATCTCACTTTCAGTGAATGGCTAACCTCAAGGTGCAGAGTGCATGTTTTTCTGCCAATCTAGTTTTGGTTGCACATTAAAGGAAAGAGACAATGAAATCATTTCCTGTTATCGAGTTTCGAGAGAGCGTTGTTTAGTTTCCTGGCAACGCAACCATGACAACATGAGAAGTTATGAAAGATCCTTAGATTTTTGCATGGGGTGTTTTTTCATGTTACATTGATGGAATGAAATGTACTTAAGTACAAATAGACAAATTCATTACACAAATAGAATATCTAGTCAAACAGAAATTGTATCAAGGTTACAGATCGTTCAGTACATAACTGATCAATGTTTTTGAGCATACTTATGTTGATCCTTTCCCATAATGAAAGAAATGGATATCATAATAATGTGGTTGTATCCTCTTGCTTGTTTACCCTCTGCTGTCTCCACAACAAATACTGCATTTGTACACCTGTATTGGATTTACTTGGACACATATTTGACTGTGCCACTCCATTTCTATCCTGATATGTAAGTGTAACATTTGTTGCCTGCATATGGTGTGTATAGTATGATGATCTCATACTGTAGATGTTCAATCATGACAATATCCAATGATCTCATTCAGCACAGTGTCAATACTCTTCCTTTAAAGCAATGCAGTGGTTAAATGCAAGCAGCACCAGATATAATGATATTATAAACACTTTTACACATCCATTTATATCAGATGTTGTGTTGATCCGGGATAGTTCAATGCAGAGTAGAGGCACACTGATGAGTCAGGGGCAAGCCTGTCATCCAGATGCTAGCTGATGGAAAATTTGGCCTGAGAACAGGATAGGCTTCAACAATGAACAGTACTCAAATACACTTTTCATCCATCAATACTACAAATAAATAATGTAATAAAAACAAAAAGCACAGACAGCAAAGAAGTCAGGTATTGATAAGTTTACAAAAGATGGGTTTTGAGGGAACGTTTGAGGGAGGAGAGTGTGTTGGATTCCTTGATGTGCTTTGGGAGAGTATTCCAAAGGGTGGGGGCTGCAGTAGAGAAGGCCCAGTCCCCCCACTTAGTCTTGGTGATGGGGACAAGGCAGTTGGCATCAACTGACTGTAGGCTGCGGGTGGGGGTGTGTTGAAATAGTGATAAAAGTGACCGTCAAGTTAAAACAATAGATTAATAAATACATATCATGTCATGTAAGTTTCATAGTGGGATATAATAAAATAATGAGAGAATGTAAAAGCAAAAATAATGCGCTTGCTTTATTGACTTCCATAAAGAGAAAGTGAAGCTCTGAAGCATACTCTGTGTATTGCAACAACATCTAATAGGGCTGTAATGGATGAATTGATAAGAGGCCAGCAGGAAGAAGGATGATCTATGTCAGGAACTTGGCCAGGGGCGGCCTCTGTCACAGAGACAATAGTAGCCAAGATTGGTGGCCATGGTTGACCATGAGAAATCAGGACAACAGAGAGATAAGTGACCAGACAGACATTGTCACAGAAAACACAACGTCAGCTGTGAGAGCCAGGTAATAAGACAGCAAAAAGGTCCTATCCAAGAGTGTTTATGTGTCTGAGATCAGAAATGCAATCATTAATGTCGGAGACGGAAACCCTACAATATAGCCTACACTACGGCTGAGTTCTGAGTAAAAATGTAGCGACACAGATGGAACAGGAAGTGACACTGCAAAGCAGGTGCAATTTACTCTTACTGCTGCAAAAGGGCAACGTGGGGGGAAGGGTTCTGGACAGCAGATGGTGGAGTTTTTTTCTGTCTCTAGAGGGAAAGAGAGCCAGAGAGCAGAACCAAGATACGAGGAGAATGGGAAGAACATGGAAAGAGAAGGAAGGATGTGGGTTGAACCACAGGGAGGATGAGGTAGGGAGGTTATCCACCGGCTAAAGTAGGCCATGCAGAGGCTGTGTGAGGTGAAGCGGGAGGGGCTCTGGGGGTCATGTCAGAGGGAGGCCTATGGGGTAGTCACTGAAGGGAGACAAAGAGAGTGAAGTCATCTGTTGACACATGAGAATGAGGGAGAAAGAGAGAAATTATGCTATGAGAATAAACCGAAATAAAAATATGAGTTTATTTCGACAACGTGGCTTTTACACAATAGGCTGTCTCAGAAGTCTCTGCAGTCGTAATTCAGGTCAATGTAGGGACTGCTTTTTTGTCCATGGATGTATACAAAAGCTCAATTTGTCAAAAACCAAACCATCCAATATTTTCTCTTTTGAGGAATATCTCAGCTCAGAGTGTAATCGGCTTTGATTTTTACAAAAAGCAAGTGTGTGAGTGAGTGCAAGGAATGGGGTGGGGAGGGGGGGTGACTCCCATCAAATACAAATCTCAGGATAAATCCAAAAATAGATTTTCATGATGCAGAAAATGTAAGACTGCAAGCTGTGCTCTTGCCATATGGCAGCTGTCTTCAAAAAATATCTGAGATGACACAGCAAGCATCCTGTTTATTGACTGCCAGCAGGAAATACTCTTCACTGCTAACAATGTGCACTAGTTACTTTTCTTTGTACTTGAATGTTCAAATGTTCACTTGAAAATGCACCATGAATCTAAAGAGAAAAATCGAAAATGTTCATGCATTCAGTACTTGCTATGTTACATTAAAAAAGAGACAACAATATTTTGTGTTTTTTTCATTTGCTCTTGAAAACTATAATGAAAACTATAATGAGAACTATAGAGTCCCGCTATCATACATAAATGTATAAGGTACATGGAAAGGGCACCTGCTTTTTCACTTTTCACTTTTATCAGGAGAAAGCTTAGGTGATAATAGTACAGTCAAATTTCCCTGTGAGGCAATGGAGAAAAAGATTATTCCATCAGCTAGCCTTGATTGCATTATATGTTCCTTACTTACTTCAATAAACCATAAATCACATGACAAAGCACCAGTAGAGGAGCACAAAGGTAAAGCACATCCTGTCTTTATTGATGATAGTTCCGAACTAGCTTGACAGACATTGCTGTCATTACAGAGAAGATGAGTATTACTGAATACAATCGAATAGGAAAGCCACATTGGAAATTTGTCTCTTTTAAAACAGGTTCATGAGGAAACTGTAATTTGATTTTGAGACAGAGAGTCTGCAGCGTCTGCTTTTTCAGCACGAAAAAAAATGACCAGTCATGCTACAGTAAATGAATAATAGAAAGTGTGGAGTCATTGTCACTTGATCTTTTTTGTTTATCTTTATCATAAGAAAAAATAGAACAACCTGATCCCATTTTTCTTTTCAAATGTGTAAGATTAAGCATGTCTGATCAATAACACAATTTCTCTGATGTCCATCTTTATGAGAGATGGACAGAAAAGGTCATATAAACCACATACCTTCCTGACATGAGGTATTGTCAGCAGTAGACTATTGTTTACAGAAGCAGGGATATATTATATGGCACAGACTAGTACAAGGTTTCTCTCTATGACATACACAGTAGTATTTGACTCACTAAAAACATGTTTACTGAAGCTGAGTAAGACAGGCTCCCAGAGGTTTTTGAGAGGCATTGGACAAGTCTGTAATATCAACAATAATGTAGCTTTTATGGCAGAAGACAGCAGAACATGGCCTATAGCATCTCTGAAGAACAGTTGGATTTCACATTGTAAAGTCTAGAGGAGTCACTTGGTACTGAAAACAATTCTGTAGCATTGACAGCTAGCCTATCATAGCCATGCCGTCTAAACCCAACAGAGACGTGCGTACCGAATTTAGACTCACAGCTGCTTAATCGTAAATGTTCTGTCGGGCTCTGTCCTCTGCACTTGTAGTTTAGAGCATGCTTAAGTTTGAACTCAATTGCACTGTTCTCCAATAGTCGCCTCACTTTCCACTATGGGTCGGGTAAATTGCATGTTAGCCAAAACCAGAAAAATAGAAGGTTTAGCCAACGCAAAGGCAGGAGAAACTTTCGATACACAGATAATTATAATATTTATCACGCACATTTAGGCAATAACAACATACTGTAAGAAGAAGAAGACGGGTACAGTTACCATGGTTACAGTAGACAAACTGAACTTTTTGCAAATCAGCTAAAAGCATGATTGATTTGACGGAGCAATCACAATTTAGGTTTAACGTAAACCAGAAATTGTCGGTTTTTGGAGAACGCGCTCACGGCGCAGCTAAACTGCTAGATGACAGAGTAATAGCCCCCATGTGTTTTGAAAAGATTAGAGTCCACATGGTGTTTTTTTCTCAAATACCTTTTTCTATGCAACTCCTCGTGTACTATGGCAAATAAAATGACGGTCATGGATGTCATGTTTGTAATTAGGAATGCGTCAGTACCGCTGTGGCTCTCCAGGAAAGACATGGACCTTAGTGAATGACATTGTTTATGTTTCACTTATCTCTGGCAGATGTTAGCAGAGTGAAATTGAATTCCTGGCAAGGAGGAGAGAGATCACAGCATGCATCCTATTTTATGTCTAGGGACAGGATTTCTCCTGCTCGGCCTTGATCCCTTGATTGTCTGTTCGCAATGTTGACGGTGGATAATGACAAAGGTCAAGGGTGAAACACTCTTTCCTGAGTCACGGGGCAAGGCAGCACTCTCAACTTGCGGGTTTTATCTGGAAGGGACATCTTTTGTTGTCGAAAGAGAAGGGCCAAAAACTATAATGAAACATACGCATCATATATTTGGAGTTAAAACAACAGTACAGCAACAACACAAATTCTTACTTATGAAATGTTACTTACAAAATAAACATAAACTGTATTTGTTTTGTCATTCGTTTATTGAAAATTATAATTATTGTTTGGTTTATAATTAATGAGAAGTTAAAAGATTCCTGATCTAGAATATCTTTCCACAAGTGCTGGTAAGATTTATTGTGAAATTTGTAAAGTACTCAGCATTAAGATGTAATCAGTCATCTTTATTGGATTTCCGGGATTCTTGAAATTAAATCACTGAGCAAAACAAAAACAAGGCCAAAATATATGACTAAAAGATCTGTGTACACAGAATGCCTGTCATTGATCTCAAACACAGCCTTATATTTCCTCAGCATTAGAGCGTTTCCACAGAGCACAGTTGCTGCAGCACTTTACAGTAAAAACCAATAGACAGAGAAAGTGAGGAGAGAAAATTGATGCCATTTGCTGAGAGGCTCGCTTCGTGTGTAGACGCTCTGTTTCCTCTTGGCTGTTCCCCAAGTTTGGATAACAACCCTGAACAAATATGACTATCAGCTGATGTGTTGAAGCATCCCAATGAGCATGTGCAGATGACACTCATTACTAGCTCAGGTCAGAAGACTACTGGACTGCAACAAATTGATGTGCTCTCCAACCATTACACCATGCTCTGTTACACTCAATTGGAGCAACAATTTACATTTCATTTCAAGTAACAAATCTAATGCCTTTCATTTTCAGGATAATGGACAGTAACAGAACAGCAACAGTGCAGACTATCTATTGGCCTGAGAAGAGTTATAGCCTTATATTGGAATGATTACTATGGCGCCCATAATGTGTTGGCCTTTCCCCTACACACTAATAGTAATTGTCTCTTAATATACATCCAGACTTATCTGTGTGACCAAACGCAGACCATATTTATCTGCCTTCCAATACTGATGATAGGCCTGTGAACAGAGCAGCAACAGTTGGCACGCTCCCAACTTCTGCAGAGGACTTAATAAATAAAATCCCCTTGCAGTCATAATTCATCCCTCGTATCTCATCTGGCATCACATGCATGTGCCACTGTGTTCCTGAACTGCAATGAACATGAAGGTGCCCTTCAGAGGGCGAATACAACATGAATGCATTTAAAGAACAAAACCACTTAGTTTCAATTTGACTCCCTGGCTTCAAGATGACCCTTTATCTGCACTGCAGAGCTGAAGTAGTGAAAGGAGTGGTGCCGAGGGAAATGTGTTACTTTTAAAGATATTTCGAGGGATCTTGGATCTTTTGAATATTAAGGTAGCAATGTTATTAATGGATCAGCTACATCAAGCATCAAGATGGCATCATCAGTCAAAGAAGACATTACAGATTTAGATCAGTCCTGTTTTATATGAAAGCATATGCCCAGACCTGATCTCCATATTTATATGGATAACTCCATGCGGTGTCATTAATAATACGAAAGGCTCTCCGTAAACCCATTGGGGTAGCCATAGCAATTCAATATGAGTAAGCGGACAGTTCAGGCCTGGTAATATAAGCATTTCTGATTAGGTACAGGGAAGAGGATAAGAAGATATGAAATCAGCCACATCTGCATCCCCATAGGAGGGCTTTTGGAGCAAGATGAATATGGATTCCCATTAGGAAGCGAATAGTTCATATCCAGGTGATTTGTTCTGAGATATCAGCTGCTAGAATCTCCACTTGCTCTTCAAGTCCTCCAGTGAAGTCATTTGTGAAACGAGATTTCTCCAGACACCCAGATTGAAAAGCAGTTGAATGAAGTGGCAGCCGGCAATCACCACATCTCGGCACTCCCACCCCCAACTGCCTGCCTCTTTTTAACTGGGGTAAGAAAAAATACATCTCCGCTGTGGATCTGGGCCCGTGCAGTGAGATTTCAGGAACATCGGTCACAACCTGCTGCTAATGATCTCTCATGAAAGCAGAGAGACGATCCACTGTGATGAAAATGCATGTGGTTGCCTGGAGCGAGCATCAACAATAAGGTACTATAACGAGACTCCATAAATAATAACCAGGCACTCTTGAAGACTTGAGCAATTCTTGACAAATGCACCATGGCATGTCGCAACTCTGCTTAGTTAAGGTAATGGTATTCTCCCCCATTTTGGGGAAGGTGACAGAGCTTGTGTCACAGTACCTGGTCATATTTTGGGTAAGAATGTACTTGCACCTTACTTATATTACGAATATCGGTGGTATTGTAAAATATGATGATGATAATATGTTGCCCAAGTGCAAGGGTAGACTATATTCTGTCCATAATTTACTGTAGTTCGTTACATCCTGTATTACATACAAAACAATTGTATAGAAATCTTTGATACTGTCCTGACAAAGGCTTAAAACAGATCATCTCCATTTTACTATGATTCCCCCTCTAATTTTCTATTTACTTGCACGCTGAGTACACTTATGTATACTTAGGCTATGGAATATGATGTGTTTCTAGAATAGATAAAGGGCCAAAGACTAACATAAAGTAATCAGCTGTTGAATAGCTAGTCAAGGTCAATATGTTTGCATGAGGACGAGAGGCCAAACGGAAGAAAATCTCCATTCAGCCTGGTAGCCGTGGATGGACAATGGAAGAAGATGAAGATGGAGATAATGAATGATGAATGAACAATTACATCAAATGTGAGGCAGAACTCTGATTTAGAAATATTATAAATGGACTAGCCTAAAGGAACAGTCTACACTACTTGGCTCTTGTGTCTGTGTAGTTACAATGGAATAGCAACATTATATTAATTAACATGTTAATACAATGTCCTTACTTGGGTTATTATAATGTTCCTGCACAGGTATAGGGCAACTTAAGTAACATTCTGCCTCTTCCATTTACCCTCCCATTGAATGAACCAAAGTCCATAGTATCCACACTCCCAACACGCGGCATACCTGCCCTCCAACGTGCTTCAACACAAACCCTTATACACTGGGGCCTTTCTCTGCCCCTGTCTACCGGTGACAGGTTTCAACCTAGGCCCCAATGCTACTCAGTCAATCAGTGAAGGCTACCTGCCTGACACGTTGTTTGAGGAAGATAAGGCAGAGTTCCTCTGCTTTGTTAAGTGTGTGGCTGGGATCACAGTGTGTTTACAGTGGACTATGACGATAGCGTCTACCAGGCATCTGAGATATGCGGGTGCTCACGCCTCATCCCCTCCATCGACACTCCCTTGAACAGCGCTAGAAAAACACAGGCAAATGTAAACACAGAATGTATGGATTGATGAGTGTGAGGCAGGGTTATATAAGACTGCCTTTCAGCTGGGGGGAATGTTTTGGAGTTACTCATGCACACTTTGTGTGTGGTGCTTGAGAGAGATGTACGGCATGAGCAAAGGATCTGGCGTACTGTCAAAACACCTTGCATGTTGCAAGCGCTGAGCTTTGCACTTGAATGTGTAAACATAAGTACTATACCATGGTATTTCAGAAATGTTCCACAACACGCCTCATTTTACAACATGACATTTTTACACCAGATGGATGGCACATGTATGACGAACCATGTGCAGGAATGAAGTGTCTATAACAGCTGTCTCCTCATGTCGAGGTATAAGACTGTAAAACCCCAGTGGTATGAGCAAGTATATCATTCTTATTAAGACGGGTTGCACATGCATACTTGTTTCTTTTGTTGCATAACTACATACACTGTCCAGTGATATCAACATAGCTGTTGTTTCTCCTCAGGTTAGTAAACAGTTTGTAGCCATTGTCATTATGCTGTCTTCAACACTGACACTGCAGTTAAAGCAGCATATTAGCCCATGATAGAGGAGACCTCATTAGTCTAATTAGTAGCCTGGGGGAAATGTTGGAGCCTCAATACTCTAATGTCTGTGGCACCTCTTCTCACATCAACAAGTGACTACAAGCATCTTCCATCGGGTTTAGTCTGGGTTTTCCACTAACCTTCCAACACAATATTTCCTCTAAAACGTGATCAAGGCTAAACTCTTAAGATGAGTAGGAATGGAAGAAGAAGAAAACAAATGGTACCATGTTAAGTTTAACTGAGCATTTAACATGAAGATTGTTTCATCAAATATGTTCAGACTATTTAGAGTGTCAAAGGTTTCCACAGCAGTCAAGTCTGAAGATTACAGTTTCTCAGAAGTAAAGATAAAGCGTGTGGCCCCAGTCCTCCAGATGTCCCCAACACAGCGTCTTCCATCAGCAGTGTCCTCACAGATCACCAGCAATGACATGCCTCCATTTGACTGGGGTGTGTCGTGTGTGTAACCATGTCCCATGGCACCGCCTGGCACGCAAACACACTTCACATTTCTCTCCAAAGTGAGCCCACTGTTTCCCGACCATACTCTGGAGGCAAGCTGGAGGGCAGGCGAGGGGGGAAGGAGGGGGAGGGAGGTCTCACAGGCAAACACTAAAGGTTACCGTCCCCATTTCACATCAAATATCAAGGACACCAGTAATTACCAAGCTCAGTTGTGAGGTTCCGACAGTATCATAGGGTATCTCTTCTATCTGACCTTGTGAAACACTGGAATGCTAAAGTTGCTCATAGAAAAGGTGACTAAAAAAGAAATACATTTCATAGTGGTACACACAGTCGCTAATTGCAGTGTTCCCAATGTGTCTAAGGTAATTGTGTGTCAGCAAACGTGTGCAGTTTTTTAAAACATGGCTTTGCACAGAAATAGATTTCTCCCTGGGTTTGATCCTATTGCCCCACAGCAAATACAGTTCTGTGGCAATGTCATGTAGCCTAATACAGGTTAAATATAAAAAGACCCTATCATCGTTATACTGTAGGTCTGAGGCCAAGGTTAGCTGTCAGGACATGGAAAAACAACAAAAAACTAAAGAAAAAGGTGAAGAAAGAGAGAGAAGAAAGAAATAGGCATTCATAGGGAAATGCCAGTGTCAAAAGACTAATAGAAAGCGTAAGGAAACATAGGGAAGGGAAAAGAAAGGAATTCATACAGTATTTAACATACCTCTTGTTACACAAGTTTGCATGTATGGCTGGTACTGAGTGAATGAGGGTGTGAGTGTGTGAATTTTTGGGCAGCTTTGTGGGTGGCGCTGTGTGTTCCAATATAGTGCCTGCGAGCCAGGGAGAGGAATTTGATCCAGGGTTTGAGGGCCAAGCGCATTGTTAAATTCCAGGATTAAGCCAGTGTAAAGAGAGGGAATGTTAACTGTGCTGGTCAGCAGGCTTGGCCAGGATCAGTGTGCTTATCATGGCTGTGTGGACGGCTGTCGCCGGCTGATAGCGTGAGATGACATGCAGACCGAGCAAATAGCCCACCGCTGCCTGAGAGCTCCGCTGACCCACATATCACACCTACGTTCAGAAAGTCCCAAATAACTGTGCTAAAATCTGCCCAGGCCGTTAATTAATTCACACGATTGGCCTGCCGTTTCAGACAGTAATGGCATCGCCTTCGCTCTGCAGGCTTGACTCAAGCTGCTGAGTGTTGATCTCACGTTGTGAATGAGAGATGCGCAAAAAATGAGCTATCCAAACTTTCAGAAGAACATAAGGCATTGAGTTTCTTCTAGAGATAAGGAGAGAAACTATCTGCGAAAAAATTCAGATATGTATAAATAAGGAGTTGTACTGTATGCAGCAACTGTAAAAATAATGATGACAAAAAAGTCTCAAATACTCTGTTAAGTCTACTCTGTCTATCAATGGTATATCCAATGACTGCCTGTTTTCAGGTAGGCAAGGATTGAAGAGACGGGAAATGGAAGTTTCCAACCGAGAATGATCAATTATAAACTCGCTCAGGTACCTGCCGCTGTCATGGCATATTTGGGTTGTTGTTGCCATCGCAGTTGTTTTTTAGCCAAGCCATTAGAGTTTGTGGGAAGCAGAGGTTTCGTGTTTTCCCCTCCTGTTGTTCCCAAGGGAGTACAGGCATGTCTCCATTCATTAGAGCCTAGACATTTGAGGTGAGCAGGGTTCCATGTCGAAACACTCTTGTCTGTTATGGGGCCACTGTGTCATTGCTCTCTGGGGCATTGGCACTTCTCTTTCCCTTGCCCTTGTCTGTCTCTGTCTGTCTGTCTGTCTGTCTGTCTGTCTGTCTGTCTGTCTGTCTGTCTGTCTGTCTGTCTGCCTGCCTGTCTGTCTGTCTGTCTGTTTCACCCTGACGCTGCTGTCTGTTTCACCCTGACTTGTTTGGAAATCAACAGGCTACAAATGTTTTCAAATAGTTATACCACTGTGACAGTAACCTTACATAGGCCTTGTGTAGCAGAGACCCTGGCCATGTGGCTGTGTTCCCCCCGACCACCCACTCTGCAATAATGTGACTTGGTAGCAGTAACAGCCCTGAAGCATGTCCTCTTGGAATTAAGCAGGTGTCACTTGAAGTCTTAAAGCCCACTTAGGCAATGATTAGGGCATTAGTGCACCATTCCTTCGTCTTTGTGGTTAATTCTGTTTGTTTATTTCATTCACTTCTGTCACTTTTAATCCCAGAAGCACACGTGATGTAACAGCACACTTCACTGCCTTTTTCCTGGAGTGTATGCCCGGCACAACGTGTCTCATTGGAAGGCAGTCATAAGATATGAATGAGTCACACTCAGCTGGGAAGAGATATCAGCTGAGAGAGAGAGAGAGAAAGGGGGTGGCACAAGAAATCATCTAACATTGAAGTTTAATCATATGATCTCTAAAGCATAAATTGCTAAATGTAAGCATACAATCTAGCTCTTGGCAATCTGATGTGACTATTCATTTTAATCAAGACAAATAATATGCATTGCTGAACCTACATGCTTCGCTGGACATTGTACATCTGATATACAATTAATCCTGTCCTTAGGTGTATTTGTAAATACGAAGAAGGTGAAAATTACACCTGGTGGGAACTCCATGGACAAAGTGTTCATTTAAGTCTTCATTTCATCTGAAGCACCCAACAAAGAGAGGGACTATTATCTAGGCATGGGAAAATGGACTTCAGAGGTCCAAATGAAAAGGGGCTAATATGGAAACGATTATGCCAAAGAATACTCTAACAATGGAGTGGAACAAAGGTAATGACACAATAGGTTTTGAAGGGAAATGGGTTCAGGGTAGGATTTCCCGTACGGAGGAAAAGAAAACATATAAAGTTTGAAAGAGAGACATGTGAAAGGAACAGCCGATGACACATAGATCAAATACATGACATAACTGTCCAAAGTACACCACTAAAGTGAGGTCACCACAGCTAGGACAGGTTACTTTGGCAACAGCAGCCACTAAGTAGAGTATCGGTGTACTGGTGGTGCTCAGACAGGAGCTGCGTCAACACAGTGGCTGTTTTTATGTCAACCTTACAAAGACATGACCTTAGAAAAGGTATGACACAGCTAACGTAGTGTAGTGCATGTTTCCTTCACAGTAATGTTAATGCTCACTGCCAAGGGTTTATTAGTCCGCTACTTCAGTGAAATATTATTTTACAAATGTAAAGGAACAAATATAAATACAGGTATTATAATATAATAATATATGCCATTTAGCTGATGCTTTTATCCAAAGCGACTTACATTGCAGTGAATGCATACATTTCAGTATATATGGTCCCAGCAGGTACTGTCAACATTAATGTCTATGATCTTGATATGATGTTAACTTCTTCTTGGTTAAATCCTCAACCGTTATCCTCAATAGGAAACATGACCTAACTGCACTAGCTACAGTAACTGATTATGACAAGTCAATAACTCACACTGAAACTGCTGCAATAAGGATATTAAGCATGAGGAAAGTTTGGGTTTGCGTTTCTAATCTTCATTCTCATGACCTTTGCTATGGTTACCATAGGCTGCACAATTTAACATTAATTCACACAGGAGAGTTCTTTTTTTTCCTTTGTCTGAACTGTGCTATTGTCAAAACAAAGCATTTGCCCTTTGGAACATCTATGTTTTCTATCTGCTAACCAACAATAGAGAAGAGCAAGGCTGAGTTCTGCTGAGACCAATCTATGACTCAGATCCAGGCAATACCCAATAGATGCGTGTCTTGATAACAGATAAGCAGTGGATACGTATTGTTCACAGTAGTGTGGGGACAAGGACCCCCTGGGCATTGACCCGCCTCCCAGGTTGCTGGTTGAGATAGAGACGTGAACCCAGATGCTGCGACGGGGGAGGGGTCACCACTGTTTGACATTGCATTGTAAACAGAGGCTCAGTATCAGATTCTGGGGAAGCACAAAAGGCAGCTTCTTTTTTTGTGATCCAACAAGTCAGGTCACCCACAGGCAACATGCGTTCAATCCATCATGACATGCCTAGATTGTCTGAAACTGGAGGCTGTGTAGGACAGACTAAACATGAAAATGGCATTATCCATGAAAGTTTAGCTTTCAAATGTCCTTGAATGCTCTGCAAATTGATTAATTTTCTAAAGAAGGACAACTTTTGTATGGATTGTATTGAGAGAAGGGTTTAATCTATGTGACCTGCCAAATAAAGTATTTTTCATTTGAAGGCATTTTGACAGCATTAGATATTTTAATTACCAGAGGTAGGTTCCAATGGCACTGTAGCCTATCAACAGACACGTGTACTATGGGATCAGCATACCTTCACTTTATGCCTACAGTATCTGATATCAAATTGAAAGACAGTATCAAATTCAGATATCAAATATCAAATTCTGATATCAAATTCAGCAGTACCTTCCTGTCTAAACAACAGTTGCTTCTGTCACATTTGTGAAAAGGAGTAGCGGGTATTTGTAGCAAAAACCCTGTATGGCAATATGGGAATGCCAGATTCAGCACGTTCATGGTCAGAGTAACCTGATCAAGCCTCTCTTCCACCACCCCACTTGGATGAATACATCCACTTGGATGAATACATCCAAGTCTCTAATCAGTGGGTTGGGTCTCTGTTTATACCATGCCCTTGATAAATGCCTCCCCCGAAAAGAGAGAGTAGGTTCCCACAGAGGTTGGCTGAAAATAATAAAATACTTAACATTCCTTCAACCCTGGATGCAGTCTTAAAGCACATGAAATCACAGGGGAAAACAACTAGCTTTCACTGAATACTCCACCCTGTGTGAAACAATGGCCATTGAACTGTCCTCCAGATTTTCCAGCGCATTTCAAATCTGCTACAGAATCTCTCCAATGTGAATGTAGCGTTTACTGATATCCTACTTGAAATCACTTGATTTGGTGCACAATGTGTTTCCTTATTGTCATATCATTCATTCATAAAGAAAACGTGAATCAAACTAGAATAGAATGTATTGTGATAAAATGAACACACTATTTATTTCCTATAGAAAATGACTGAGAAACTAACAAATGTGTCTGTTTTAGTAGAGGGAAAGCCAGTGTGTCTTCTTGTAAATAAGACAAATCAATTTTACTGCCAAACCGATAGACTGCAGGATTATTGTCTCATCTAACCTCTCTGAAACAGTGACAGTTTATAGTAAGACTACATCAACGAGAGTGTTCATCAAGTGATCAGTATTTCACAAGTCATTACAACACCATGTCTTTTTACATTCACATCTCTTTTTCTTAGCCAATGAACCAACAAATAACCAGTAAACTCAAACATGTCCCATGTACACAAACACAGAATCCATTTTTCTTCCCAAGGTCAAGAGCTGCTGCACGGCAAAGGCCTTCACTGCAGGGCTGACACCACATGGCCCGATGTATACACACATCCCTCTGTCTCGTGGCATGGTCTGACAGTGTAACATAAGGCCAACACCAATCAGAACCCTTACCGCATCTCAATGAAGAGTTAAGCAAACAAACGTGTTAAAAGCAGGACAAGGGATCCACACAGTATGTAAAATAAGACTAGACCAATGATTATCTCACTGTGAGCGCTGACTAAATTCTGATTTATGATATGTTGAATTAGAATGAATATTGATTTTCCTTTTTTCCCTCTCCTCTGTCTCTCTTTTCAAAGAGTGATTGATGTTACTCCATTGATTTCCAATCAATTACTTTATTTTCATTTTATTTAAGCTTGAACATATTTTCAATGCCCCCACAGAGAAATGCATTACTATTAACTGTACTGTACCTCAAGACTTAAACACTGTTTGTTGGTACTGTAGCTAAGTGTGGCACAGAGAATAATATATATGTTATATTTTTGTGTCTTGTTCAACAAAGTATTGTGCCACTGTCTTACCTTTGATGCTTTTGCAACTAATTACACTGTCTGACAACTGGTTATGACATGCTCTGTTCAGTTCATGTTAAATTAAAACCAAAGCGTGTAAGACATCTAAAGCTATGTCTATGTCCAATTAGTTTTTAGTGTGTTATGATTGTAACTAGTTTGTAAATGTTTTTGTGTCTGTAATTTGTTTTGTGATGTATGTGTGTCATTTTTTGTGAATTGTCTGAAATATTTTCCTTGGCTGCTGTCTTGGACCAGGTCTCTCTTGAAAAATAGATTTTTATCTCAGTGAGACTGATAAATAAAGGTTACACATAATAAAGCATATCTAGCAAATCCGATCAGAAATGGATGGTCTCTTCTACGTTTCTGATTAAGGACAGCCTGTGCTCTGACTGTGTACTCTCATTGATCACAATTCTATTTAAAGTTCCATCCAGTGACACATTCTGCATATAGCATAGGCTTATAGGAAACCTATCTTTTAAGAGAGCAACCACAACATGAGTCTTGTACATCATGGGATATTGACCTAGATGAACAGGGGGTCTCCATAATGCACATCAGTTGAAGAAAACCCTTTGAAACAACTTACTGATTGTCTTGACAATGATGTATTGAAATGGGTCATTGTGTAATTGCTCTTTCCTTTGGCTACTGGCTGCTTGGATACAATTGCATAACGATGATAAAGCTTGGGACCTGGCTTTAGAAGATAAAAGCTGCCATGCAAGACCCTGTGCATTCTCTTAATGTTTACTCTTAAGGAAGTGATTACTTTGGATCTATGTACCCATACTCTAATGGAGTCGAAAGACAGCCCTGTCATTCATTACGTACATACAGTAAAAGCTGCAAAGCATTATCAGTATCATTATTGTTGAATTATAAAATATGCATTGTGTGCTTTATATAGAGGTTGTCAATAGATGTTAAACCATACAGGGCATCACAGTGACTCACATGGAGTTTTTGAACTGCGACTTCAAAGTCACTGCCCAGTGTCCAACATGAATGACTCGAGATATGATGAACAGCACCATTAGTGGCACAATGGCAAAGTGAAATTTCTTGAAATGACTATTGAGGCCAGCTTAAGGGTTCCAAAGACATCACCATATGACCAAATCAGATGCTGCAAGTTACAAATATGCCCACAGCTGAGAAACACAAAAGACACTCAGTTCTCCAGAGGTTAGCACCAGACTATACTGCCACTTAAAAACAATGAGGTTCTGTTCCAAATATGTTGTTTATCTCATCTATCTTTAACTCAGAATGTCAGGTCATGGTCACAGAGTAAATTTACTTCATCGTCCTTAACGTCTGCAGCTATGAAAGAATTGCCTCTCTACGGTATCATTCCAACATATTAAGAAGCTATTCAATGAAGGAACATGACAGGTTTGTGAAAATGTAACGCTATTGCAGAATTATCTACGACGGAATTACATTCCAGGGAAGAGCGGAGGAGAACAGAGAAATTGCTACTTTTTCAATTATTGAGCTAAAATGCATACAATTATAATTCAGCCTGAATGACTCATAATGACTATTGCAATGCCATAATGCATGTATTAAAATTACATGAGATCTAATGCAAATATGCACAGTATACACACAATAATGAAGAGGCCTGGCTTATCACAGAGATGGAAAAATTAGAATCTGTTCCTTCTTGTGATTATAAAAACCATACCTGTGATATCATTATGAAAATCTTTAAGCTTAAACTTTGATCTCAATTTCTTCCTATACAAAATAATGTATTATCAGGATCAATCTACACCAGTATAAAATTATACAACTTTTAAAGCAAGGAATGCCAAAAGTGAATCACTAACTCACTAGAAGTACGGGATATGAATCACCATATTTGGTGAGTGAAGTCATATTTTGCATGTATCCAAAGACTGTTATTTGACCAAAGGTGGTAAACCTCTATTTTGAATAGAAGAAACAATGTGGCTAATTGCAAATTGTATTTGCTAAGCTGTCAAGTATCCAAAGTAGTACTTTCTGCATCTTACATAAGGCTTACATTCAACCTTTTTGAAATCATGGAGTATGTTCATCTTTATGCTGGAAAAACAAAATACCTTTGGACCTATACAGTCTTTATCCAAATAAGCACTTTAGGGTTAAGTAAGTGTGATCAAGTGTGAACTGCTGTGCATAACTGACTTTGACCAGAGTGGCATATTTGAGTCATCATGGTCGATGTGGAGCTTGGCTCCCCTTGTGGAATTGTACTGGAGCTTACTATTTTAAGACTAGAGACTAGGAAAAAAAAAGCTAGTATGTCAGATTGTGGACCACTTCTAAAAATAAAAAATAATGTTTTCAAAATGGAGGCACACTTGTTTTAACGCAATAAGGAGATTGTTAGTCTTCCATTCTATTGCAAAAGTAGTGAAACAATGTTGCAAGTCTCTCATACTTGGAATTACGATGTTACAGTTAAATGTTTCCAAAGAGGAAACATTGTCGCTGCTCACATGCGCTCTCTGTGGCGAAATATGCAGAGAGAGCAACACTGACAGAAGACGGGACGTGAGTGGGTACATCACACATATATACATTTCTAAAAATAGCTGTCCAATGAATGTGAAGGAGCTATGAGTAAAACCACCAATTAAAAAAGAGACAGGACAAAATTATGTCAGGGGAGGATTATGATTGGTTGGATGTGATATCATATGTGCGCGGGCAAGCCGATTCGTGTTCATTGGTTAACATTCTAAAAGCGTAATATTGTCACGAGGGGGTAGGTTGGTTGCGAGGTTTGAATAGGGAAGTTGACAGAGCTGGAGTCTCGCATTTAGTTCAGTGTTTGCAAATAGACGAACTTCAACGCAAGTGAGGAACAGTCGCCTGTGAACGGGGAGCAAAACAACGCTTGTTTCCTTTGCAACTGCTTGTGCAAGTAGGCCTACAACAAGGATACTTGCCTGTCACATTTTTTTTCACATTTTATTTAGTGCAGTTTATTAGACTAGCCACATCTGGGATTCGAAATGGATGTTCTACCAATGTGCAGCATCTTTCAGGAACTTCAGATTGTACATGACACCGGCTACTTTTCAGCATTACCTTCCCTCGAGGAGTATTGGCAGCAGGTAACATTTAACCCATAAAAGTTATAACATAAAATGTTGATTGAACATGGATAGACAGCAGCTGTCCCCCAATCAACCCTATGTTTTGATTGGCCGTTACTGTGGCATGGGATTCGACCGTGGAAGAATGTATAAATAGATTGATACATTGTATCAAACAATGCGTTGCCTGTATTTAAAAAGTAAAATTGTTGTCATATCTTTACCCAATTTAGTAGCTAGTAAAAATTGATAGCCTAGTTGGTATTTCTTGCAGAACTCTATTCTGCTGGTTTCAAGTTTGAACCTGCTCGTCGCGTTCTCAGAAGAAAAAAAAAGATATCTGCCAATGTATAAGCAGTGGGGAGCTGTGTGTTACTCTGCTACTTAGCTTTCAATGCCCTTATTTCATATGATATAGCTTGCTGATTTGAGGGAAATCGTCTTGTGAGTGCACAGTGCAAGTCTAGATCAGTGCCTCCGTTTGACAGCTCGTGGGTCTGCCAGGGTGCCTCGAAATGAATGGGATGCAACCAGGTTTCTGTTGCAGCTAAATGGTTTGGTATGTTCTAAGTTACATACCACGTACACATGGATCTTGCAATTGATCTAGAAGTCAAAGCTTACTGGTTCAAGAAATGTGAAGTTTCTGTCGTTCAAAAATGCTGCGCAACGGAACTCGTTAATAAGCGGATGTGAAAGTAGCCTACCCAGGAGTTCGAATTCATTCAACAATTTGATCGTTCGAATGTGACCACAATTTACACAACAAAAGTGTACTTTGCTCCTGGTCGGAATCGTTGTTATGCATTTTCTTTGGAGATGTGTAGTTCATACGTTATTGAAATCGATCCAAGTAATTTCTCCATGACATTTGCGATGTTGGCTCAGAGCCAACTTCTTCTTTGCCATCGGAAACATTTGAACAGTTATAGAGAAATTCAGTGCTTTAGATGTGACAAACATTTCTTGCTTGATGAAAGTGCTAACAATTCCCAGGTTATCTCCCCTATTAAGTCCTATACAAACAGTTTTAATTTCACTGAATAAGATTAGATTGTATTTCTCTGCAGCACATTTGCATGTCGGTCATTGGATTTGAGTACAGCCTACTGTGATATTGAGACTGTCAGCAATGACCAATGCCAGTGTGCATGAGTAAATACTAGTGCAACTGGAAAATATTGGGTAATATTGTGGAAGGCCAATATGAATTTTGCCTGAAACTGATTTTTTGATCTGTTAAACCTTCTGTTATACCTCCCAGTGAATGACCCTCAAGCTGGAGAGACACTTGAATTCATCTATAATGAATCTGGGAAACTGACAGACTTTTGGGGGAAGGATGTGATTGCATGTCAGTCTGCATGAGGAAAAGCAACTGAATGAGTCATAGGGGAAGTTGTGTGAGTTCCTTAAAAGGACACTACATTTGATTCGTGACTCATGGTACAAGAGAACGGTTGTTAAGTCTTCCTCTACCTTAAGACACATTTTATGAGGTGATGGCTCTATTCAGATTGTCAACTTAAACCCATTGACATTAAACCAGCTTTAATTTGGTCATAACATGTGAGTTTCTTTTTTCCTTTTTTTCGTGATGAACTCACTTTTTGGAGCTTCTGGTTTAGTTTTAGTGTGAGGTTTAGTTTTACCTAGACTAGCTGTTGGTCTGCTCTGTGAGCCAATGGAAACATGGCACTTCATGAAATGTCCTTTAAATGCCGCTTTACTTCCGCTGTGTTGTTGGTAGCTCTCAGAAATGCAATGCATGCTCTGATATCTTCAGTGTCTGTATTCTGATCATAGTTTGTTTGTTTGTCCTGAAACAGACATGCTTGGAGTTGGAAAGATATCTACAGAACGAACCTTACGTCTCAACGTCTGACATGAAGTTTGACAGCCAGGAGGACCTCTGGAGCAAGCTGATCTTAGCCTGTGGGGATAAGGCAGAGTCTGACCCAAAGATCCCTCTTGTCAAAGAGGAGGACAATCAGGATAGCCAAATCTTGGAAACCAACAGTGTGAACTCGGATGCCAGCAGCGAGGCATCAGACAGTTCGGAGGAGCTCTCGCCAACACACAGCTTTACCTCGAACCCCCTGGGGTCTGTCTTGATTGGCTCCGGACCCTGCAGCCCTTCTATCATTAGCACTCCGCCATCTTCTCCAGAAATCAGCCCAGAGCCCAGCATATCACAGGGCTGGGGCAGCGTACACACTGAATTGCACCTGCCAGTCAAAGTCCGAACCAGTGGCATCGGAAAGAGTTCAGAAAAGATAGGCCTGGTCAATGGAGATGCATCCCCAGACGGGAGGAGACGAGTGCACAGGTGTCACTTCAACGGATGTCGCAAGGTTTACACAAAGAGTTCCCACTTAAAAGCACATCAGCGCACTCATACAGGTGAGCTCATCTCCCTATGACAATACTGGCCCTTATGGTTACTGCCTCACTGTTACATATGACTCTTTGTTATTGAATGGAGTCTCTGCAATTCATTTTTATCCAAATGGCATTGTCTAGTAGTCGTGTAATGTCATTAAAGATCCCCATAGTGTGTCCTCAGCAAGAGTGCCATTGCACTCTGTGGGCATTAGCTCTGCATGACTGGATACCTAAACTGTGACCTAATCTATCTGGAATGTAACTGAGTAAGTGGGGGAGGGGTAGCACATGGGGGATAAAAGGGACATGGTTCTTCAAAACAGATTGGGTTTCACCATGGGAAAGGGAGGGCATTGAGTTGGGGGGGGGGGGGGGGGGGCTTTAATGGTCATTTCGTTCTTTATTTTTGATTAGCAGCATGAAATTGCATGTGGCTTTTTTCTGCAGGCTTTTACCCAAACGTCTGACTTTACATTTAAGACATGAGGACTTTTTGCATTTCAAAAATGTTTTGCATTGCACAAGGAGAGTGTGCAACAGGGCCAATGGAATCTAGAACTCAACTGAATGTGACCTACTGTATGACTCCTATCAATTTGTTTTATTACCATGAAACTGACCAAAGTAGAATGACTAGGACAGACTTTAGCACACACCAATTGGCCAATTTGATGTTGTAAACATTTCTTTTTTCTTTTTCTTTTCTTTTTGTAGGTGAGAAACCATACAGGTGCTCATGGGAAGGCTGTGAGTGGCGTTTTGCACGAAGTGACGAGTTGACCAGACACTTCAGGAAGCATACTGGGGCAAAGCCATTTAAATGCAGTCACTGTGACAGGTAAGCTACATCTGTCAACACTCTGCAATATATAATATTAAATTAAGGATCGGTTGAGGATTGATTTGCTTCTACGTATTGATATTAACTGATTTGTTGTATACGTCACATGATGAATGGATTTATGAATCCTTTAGAGAGCAAACGATAAATTATCAGGTTGTCAATATTGAACGGGTGTCTACATCTTTGTCTACATCGACACATTTAGTAGTTCTTGTTTGGTCTCCCCCAATTCAGTCTTTCAGTCTGACAACGTTCCTCTCTGACTATTACGTGATTCATAATACCTGATTTTAAATCTGTAACCGTTACGGTCCAATGGCAAATATCTTTAAAAAGTTCCCTGCACTGAGAGTTCAATTAATTTCCATGCATTATAAAACTCCTTGCTGTGCCGTTATCAGAATGATATGATCAATTCTGCTGTTGCAAAATACAACCCTCCACTCCAGGCAGTTAAGGTCTCTCATTCTTCTCTTCAGGTGTTTCTCCAGGTCCGACCACCTGGCTCTCCACATGAAGAGACACCTCTGAACGGGCCAACGCCAACACAGCGAAGGGAAAATGTCGTCTCCTGACCAGCCTCATGGTTGAACTGCCCTTGAGCGGAGGGGAGCGTGTTCCAGCCAAAGCATGCCATTTTGCACCATACCCAGTGCCTCCGGGACCTCTTGGAGAAGGCGCTCTGAAGGTTGTTGCCACAGAGGACAAAATCATGTACGGAAGCAGCGAATTGTGAGGGACTTTAGAGGGGAAAAAAAAACAAAGACAAAAAAGAAACGAATGAATGATTTGTATGTATGGTGCATGATGTTTTTGGGGCAACTCCTGGACAACTGATACACTGGTACTTTACAAAAACTGTCTGAGGTAAGCATGTGTGCACTGTGAATGTCTGACTGGCCTCTGAGCGAAGATTGGAGAGGGATGGGGGCTGGTACTACTGTTGCTGTGGACTGAATGGTGTTTTTGGGGAACAAGTTCAGTTTTTTTGTTTCCTTGTGGTCATGTGAGGAGGGGTGTGAAAGAACTTGTCTGCCTGTCAAGCAGCGAGACTGAGGGTTGGGGTTTCTCACCAGAAGCCTTGAGGGGTTGGGATTGAGCACTGAGCAGTAGGGGGTGACATGTTCCCCTCCAGTCAGCAGCCCAAAGTGGAAACCCTATCCTGTATGAGAGGAGCTTTTTTTGGTGTTTGGTGCAGCTACTAAATGTGCAATGTGTTACGTAGCTTGTTTTACATGCTACAAAGCTCATTTGTAGTCCAATTGTTTAAGCTGTGTGCTTAGAGGTATAACACAAATATACTATAACTTCATTATCATAGACAGGTGTTGCATGGTTCTAGGGTTTTTTCTCTTCCTGTTCTTTGTAATCAGGACTGCAAGTAAATTCCAATAAAGTGCAGCTAAATACGAACGGTTAAATGTTACAATATTGTACATAAAGCCTTGATGATTTTTTTTAATGACTTCATTCTCTCTCTATTTTGGTTGGAGAAACCACTACTGCTTAGCAACTGAATCATTCATTAAGCTACTTTCTTTCACTCATCTATGCCTTGAGGACTAATTTGATTTTGTATATTCTCTTCTTTTCTACCTGATAATGCACTGTTGACCTTAATGGTGCCTTATGCATGTGACCTAGCCTTGTGGGGCATACTATTCCTTGGGGGTCACATATTCTTGTCTGGGTGATTGAAAAGCTTTATTAAGGCTCAATTTCACATGAATTTGCACCTTTCCTTGTTTTCAGAGACCATAAGTAGCCCTTGTTGATTGTGAATAGCCTATAGTGTTGTGTTATAGCATGTACAACAACGATCTTCCTTTTGAAGATATTATTTCAAAGCCCCCTGTTGATCCATCAAGTGTAATCAAACAAAGCCAATGTAAATAAATAATATTTAAAATCATCATGTAGAGAGCACTTTTAAAATGTATTTAATGCATTTACTACTGTGTAGTATGTTTATAGTTGTAGGGATTTGGTGTTGAGGTAAATTTTGCTCAAAAGGTACAAACACCCTGATGAGTCTAGGACACGGACCTTTGTATAAGACAAGGTTTATATGAATAGAAAGTTATGCAGCTGCTTGGCATTGGTTGTGAAGGCAGGGCCTAGATCGCCTGCAACCAAGACTGAGGAAAAAAGCTAAAGATTTATTGTAATTAACAAGCTCCAGTTGGACAGGCCTCGCCTTGTACTGCATCTCTGTAATGAATTGCTAAAGGCTTTGCTGGCATAGAATCTGTTACAGACTGCTGACTCTGTAAGTTGGTTATTGACCTGTCTGGGGCGCGTTGTTTTAGTCGAGCTACAGTATTATAAAAACGAGTGAACAGGATTCTGGAAAAGATAAAGATCGCCCATTTGAACTGATTCATTGTTGATTTACACATGAAATTGGAAATCTAGTCAATAACAACCCAACTGTCTATTTTGGTTGGTAGTGGAAGGGAATTTGTAGACATATTTTGCAGGGTAAGGGAACAAAATGATCATATAAACTGATGTAAGATATTGTATGATAATTCCATTGAAATACAACAAGTACTTACTCTATCAGGGACATACCATGCTTTGGTAGAGGAAAGGAATTTGACATTGCAACAACTTCAGTGTAACGCACAGATTTTAGATCAGATTGTTGAAGCGGCAGGATGAGTGCAAACTTGAAACAGCTTGCTTCAATAAAATTAGAGTGGCAGCAATGCTTGTGTGGGCAAGGAAAGGAACATCCTGTCTTTGTAACAGTAGCCAATATCATTCAGGTGGTAATCGAGCCTTAATCAAGCTTCATATTTGCTTGCATCTTAACCAACCATTTCTGTCATTTCTTATCTCTCTTTCACACAGCTCCCTGTTCTCTACAGAATCTTTGTATAAAAGAAAAGAAAAAAAAAAAAAGGAAAAAACATTTTGTAAAATTATGTTTGTTTTTGCTTTATGACATTTTATTTGAAATTGTTTTGCAAAATTGTTATATTTCTGTATGAATGTATTTTTTATTGGAATAATAAGACATTCTTATGAGACTTTGTTTTGCTTCATTTTTTGATTCTGTCTTTACTAGATCATTCATAATGATCAGGTGTGGTAGATGGTAGAGCTGAACACCAATAGAACTTGTTCATTCAGGTATTTTAGTAAACCAAACAGTACAGTAATGAAGCTCTAATTGTATTCATAGCATAGCAATTGGCCAGCAGAAATGGAAAGAGAAATTCTCTCATACCCAACAGGTACCCAAGGAGGACTAAATCAGCACAGGGGATAAATGGCATCACAATACTCACATTTAGCCTGATAGAAATCAACATTTTGTATTTATGTTTTGCTGCGTAACCCTAAAACATAGCCACAACAATAAAACTGTTCCTTAGGGGTTATGCATAACTGGCATGTGGAGAGCTAAAACGCTTTGTTAAGCATAATACATTTCTCATTTTGATAAAGCTCTTACCCATGTCGGAGGAAATAGAATGAGAGGGTGGGTAAATATACCTACTCCCTTGCACATTTGCCATTAACCATGTTGTCCCAGTGGTTCCCCTCCCCTTCTTCCAGCTAGGACCACTTTATCAGGAACACTACACTAATACTGGGTAGGGCCTCCCTTTGCTCTCAAAACAGCCTCAATTCTTTGTGGGATTCATTCCACAAGATGTTGGAAACATTCCTTTGAGATTCTGGTCCATGATGACATGATTGCATCAGGCAATTCCTGCTGGAAGTAGCCATAAGAAGATGGGTAAATTGTGGCGATGAAGGGATGCACATGGTCAGAAACAATACTCAAATAGGCTGTGGCATTCAAGTGATGATTGATTTGTATTAACGGGCCCGAAGTGTGCCAAGAAAACATTCCCCACACCATTACACCACCCCCACCATGAGAAGGTGTACAGGTGTTCCTAATAAAGTGTTCAGTGAGTGTATCTCATTGAACAGTAGCAAATTGCACCCTTGGAGGAGCTGGTTTCTAAACAGAAACCGTACACACCGTACGACACCTTTTCTCTAGTCATGCTAACTCTGGATTGTTTTGCCAAGGTTTGGCTGCAGCCCAAAACATCTTTATAAAGTTCAGGTTTCTGCAGTGCTCTTTCAGCGCTGCTTGTACACTGCAGCTCTCATCAAAGCAGTATAAATAATTTATCTCCATCTCTGCTAGCCTATGGCATTTAATTAGCATCACCCTTTTATACACTTGTTAGATAATTACTCTACTTGACACAAATAATGATAAGATACATTGCAGTTGATAAACCAAAGGGGTTGCATTAGTTACAAACTAATACAAAAAATAATTGGTAAAACAACAAAAGTTCCTTCCTTCCTTTCCGCTTCCTATTCCCTTGGTTACAGCGGTAGAATGGGCAACTTCTAGGTCCCTCTGATTTCCAATAAAGCCCCTCTGGTTTTAATTGAAGTTCAGCCCTCAGTTGATAATTAAGATCACTGTAAAGCCCTCTCCAAGCTCCAGTAGAAGGATGAATGTTGTTGTTGCCTCAAACACTGCTGCCCTTGATCTCTTCTGAGTTGCCGGCTTACTTGATATCCACTTGTAAAACATTTTCAGAAGCATGGCTACCCTGCACGATACATAGATAAAGTGCCAAGACAAGCTGTCAGCAACCAGTGGTCTCTCTAACCATATTCCTCAGATAGACCCGCGCTGCATCTATAGGGATGAAGATATGAACTGATGGCCTTATATCTGAGCAAATCTTTTTCTATACAGGTCATAGCACTCTTAGAGGGATGTCTATTTCTCTATGACCACCTGTCATGTTGCCCCAAAGGATTGACTAATACTCCTGAGGACTAGTTTCCCGAATCCCAGATTAAACAAAACAAAAAAATGCTTGATAAAGAATCTCCTAAGGGTTTTCTAGTCCAGCAGTGGGTTTAATCTGGGTCCAATAAACCACCTTCTAAAGTCCATGTCAGCAACCTTGGAACGAAGAAATGAGTCACATATAGAATCTCTGTCCCACTGAGCTGTGATTCACATCCTCTAGAATAGATTCCTTTTCATCCCCTGATGAGCGACTACTGATAGGTATAATGTTTCCCATAAATGTTGCAATGGGATGCAGCAGTACCTTTGATGTTACATTATGTGTACGTGCATTGCATGCTTTCCCACGTTTGTCTCAAGACCCCCCTAAAACCCTGGATTATCAGGTGCCAATAAATCACCTTTTCGTGTGACGCACGTACCAGGAAATACTTGGTGGAGAAAAAAAGATTGAGGGTCACGGCCATTTAACATCATAATCATTTCAATAAGTGGAAGTCATGAATATCCAATGTTGCACAACTTAGATTTGCCCCTTGTGTTGGGATATAAACTAAACAGAGATATTAACACAAAGCTGTTTGAAACATCAGACACTGCCTTGCCTGAGTGCAATAAACACTTTAGAAAATGGAGTGCAATGGGAGCACACAGCAAGTTAAAAGAGGGGAAATAATAAGGAAAGGGAGATTATCAGGCCCAGAGCCCTGTTCATTCAGCCAGCCCGACTGCAAGTCATCACACATGCAGGCTTCGCTCTGAAAGTGCCAGCGTCAGGGGTTTCTCCGCCTCCCCGTTAATGGGCTCTATTATGACTTTGGTCGGTGTGGAAATTGATAGAGCTGAAATCAGAGGTCACTGACCCACCGTGACAGCCAATGTCGTCTTCATCATCATCATCATTATCACTTGGTCCTTCCATCACAAGGTCCTTCCATCTTTAAACACTCTTTCAATAATAGTATTATACATATTTACTTAAATAATTCACCTAAATTAGATTCTTCACCTAATTACCATGTTGCAATTAGTTCCAGGAAGAGAAGAGGATCTGAGAATGTAATCCACAAATGAGGACTAGTGTGATTAGACATTTTAGCCTAGAACTGCCAGGAAGAACGGCTGCACACTTCCTTTTAATATAGATGAATTTCCGTCACGACAAACTATTAAGGCGTCATGATTTGTTTGAAAATTGAAACACAGCCTTCGGGAGAGCTCATATCCAAGAGAGGCGTCTCAGAGAGATGGGTGACACGTTGGGAGTGCTGGCGGGGGGGGTAACTAGCAGATCTCACCAGGGTGATGTCACTAAGCGTGACCTTGTCACAGAACTACGGGTGAGCAGGAGAGCATGTCTGAGTCGTATGCAAAGCAAAGTCAGGGTGACATCAATAGTGCAAGTCCTGACTGGGGACATGTCTGTGTGTTAGTACAGGTTCAATACAAGAGAACCTCTTACAAATGAGTCCATGTGAGTGGGTTTACTTGTATTCAAATACGCTCAACAAAAGCCTTGCTGTAAGTACACAATAAACTGTCTGCCAAATTCACAAATAAGCATGCATCCTAAGGAGAGTGCGTGTTTTGTGCAACTCAGAGAGAGGTGGCTGTTTTTAGGAGTACGGGAAACAACAGATGCAAACTCAAGGTAAATTCATTTATTTGAATACAATGTCAACCCAGGTCAAAATCATAATTTTCCATGTAACTAGATTTCACAGTGCTTGGTTTATGTCATTCTGCCAGATAGTTTTGCACACAGGAGAGGAGACTAAAGCAGACTGTTAGCCTTTAGATCACAGGGTTGAACAGTCAAGAACGGGTGAGAGGTGGTAAGTGCACGTTCTTTCATAATGGGTTTGTGTTTGTCTCTATCCTCCACTCTCTTTACTGAATTCCTGGTAGGTCACATCACATGCAAAAGTATGCTGTAGATGGTATGCATTGCTATCCTGTTTACACTGATGATTACAGTTGTCATGCTACTTCCATAACATGACATTAGAAACAGCTGTTGCTTAGCTGCTTCAATACATAATAGCATAGTGTATGCTTATCAAACACATTGTGACCAGGCAACATGTTATTATGAAATATTTTCCCTCTGGTTATGAATCTGGTTATGTTTTCAATGGACATCATGGTGAGACATCTTGTGAAATGTTCCCTTGTTCTTAATTCAGATATAGGCATACTCTAATAATCCAAACTTTTATTCAAACATCCTGCCAGACATGAAGCTGTGAAAAACAGGTATGGTTTTTAATCTCAGAGAGAGTACCCCTACACCTGGAGAGAACACAGACCCTTATTAGTTTGTGTCAAGGATTGAAATGCTTTCAAAAAGCCTCCTTATCCTTTCTCCAGGTTAACTCTATGCATTTGCATTAATCACCATGACAACTGCCTCCTCTCTGCTTGTTATGCCCAGCGGAGGAAGGGAGACGGAGAGAGAGAGAGCGAGAGAAATATATGGCAAGAAGGAGTCTTAACAATGTGTATTCTAATTTCACACTTTCTGAATGTTTTCACTTTGTACTTACAGTGTCATCCATTCAAATGTGCCAAAGGAAGAGTTGACAATGCTCTGGTCGGATTAGCTTTCCCTCTGCCCCCTCCAATGATGTCCCCACATTATCCCCATCACAGACAGGCTGGAAGCATAGTAAAGTGCCAGTAGTGTATGAATATAGGAAAATGTTGTACATTCAATGTTTATATTTCAAGTAATCCTATGTCCTAATAAGTGTAAGCTTTTGGAAACTAAATACTTACACAGAATATTAATCTGTCTCTCCCTTCATCTTGAAAAATCTAATCCCTAAATATTCACCTGCAGACTTTGGCTTTACCCTTTCGGTCAAACTAATTAATTATTGACTGAAATACTGAAGCACATTTCAGAAATTATTTATCAGGGGAGTTACTGTAGTATGATGATTCTAGTTAGTTCCTTGCACCCAATTGAGCTTAATCTGCAGAGGAAACATTGAAATTCTATTTTAGAAGATGAGGAATTGTTTTGTTTTCCCTCAATGTTGTTATGAGGGTTGTAATAACATGATCTAATGAGGGATGTGCTTTAGGAATTTGAAGGGTATCTCCAGCAATGTCTCTCACGCACCCCTCGTCACCACACAAGTGAAAACTTCAGGTTCTATAATTAAGTTGTACAATTTAAACAAGTATCTACTCTGCACCTGCCAAAGACATCCACAAAAAGGACACAAAAAGACGTGTTAACACATTAAGAGGGGTCATCCGAAGGCTTTATTGACAACACATGAGAGAGGGAGTGAGAAGAGAGACAAAGAGGCATACACTTTCTATTTTCACCTGACATGTTATCTGTTTCAAAGATTAATGGAGAGGTCTTTTCTGGGGTAAAACATCTCTTCCAATTATTAGAGTTATTGTTTTGTTTCACCGTCAAGCCCCCAGGTCAAAGGTTCCTGTAGTAAAATATAAATGACTTGGGATCTGGACAGCCTCTCTCACATGCTAATGCTTAATGTTTTAGAAACAGCACTTAGGAATGTTAAAAGGTTTCATAACCCAGGTTGACATTGAAGCTAATGATTTTCTGGGAAGTAAACAACCTTTTAGTACCCCAGCGTGCTCGGAGAAAATCAGATATCTAGAATGGAAGCTATTTCTGTTGAGTGTGCAGGGACATTTTTTTACAGACGTTTTCTTCCAAATACAATGTATATGGAACTGCCAGACAGAACAGGTGGGTAGGGGAGAAAAATCAAAACCATGAAAATATGGTAATGTTCTTTTATATAGTTGACATGGTTATGTACGCTAAATCAATATCCTAAATCAGTTAAAACCCTCTATGCCACCAGTGCACAGTATCAAATTCTAAAGAGATCATATTAACCATCTAACCAGACTGAAGATTAAGATTTAAAATCTTTGTAAGAATCAACTAGAGTATATTACTTTTCATGGTTTTGTATCATGGCTAAAAATAGCATGCCATACTTAAACTCTGCAAGTACTCCAATGTTCTGGGTCAAACATGTGGAAGGAAACCCACCATCTGACCTGTCAGTGTATGGCCTATGTATGTCCAGTTTATGGCCTACAGGCTGACAGGGGTCTGTCCTGCCAAGACGTGGAGGAGGCTCCAGACTACAGTGTGTCAGACTCAATCAGTATGGTGAACGGCAACAGGTTATTTTGCATTTTAATTTTGAGAAGGTCAGGCTCGTTTGTTCACTCATGTTGTCCGCCGTGTGATTAAACATGTGCACTTCACGCATAATTTATGGAGCATGGAGGACACTTTGACCCTGTCACTTTTAACAATCTCCACATGCCTCCAACGGTGCGGTGTAAATAACGTCCAAGTAATTTATGCATGGAGGATAAAGAGAGGAGTGGAAAAAATCAATAGCGCACATTTAGGCAATTCAATTAGTCTCTACATTTTCTTGGAATCATACTTATTACTCATTGATACTTTCGTCCTTATGCCACTGTGTGATCCGACTTGAAAAAGCAAACCTCAACAGCCATGGGATGATTTTCCCACACTTAATGACTCTGGCAGTGCAATTCACATTCATTTCTCATGATGTTTTAAGCTGTTTGTCACCCTACAGCTTGTTATGTGGTTCTCCATTTTCCACATTCCTTATTCCCACTGAACAATCTGAGGGTTCGCACCAAGCATGGAGTGAAATGCTTTTTATATGGGTTACATACTGTACTTAAAAGTTGTTTTCCATGGGTTCCAACAAGGAAAACCATTTGTTTCCCATGGAATGTTGCTCCAATTCACAACCACAACCCCCCCCCCCATAAATGAATGCCTTACAGATGCCATTCACCCCATGCAGAACAGTAGCCTGGCCCGGCTCCACACTATTCGGTTCTCAGACTCAGGCAGTTCGCATTTGCATACTGTATCGCTCTGGGGGGAGGGCTATCTTTCTCACATGAGAGGCCAAACACTGTGACATAATTGTTCTGCTCTGCACATTATTAACACTCAGTTGCCATGAATGCACCTCCCATGCTTGGATGAGGAATATGTATGGCTAGAAATTAGGCTTTTATCATTAAGGGGTTGCATTGAAATTAATGCATTCCCACCCTTGGGAAAACATGCAACTGTGGGTCATGTAGTGCAACACTGTTCCTGTGCATTTCAGGAGACTCAACATATCTACAGTATAACATAGCAATCTGGGACTCCCAATCAGAAATCATTGTTGTCATGTCTGATTTAGTCTTTTAAATTCTGTTCAGCTCTGTACATTCAGTCCTACCCAGCCAATGTCATCTTTCGTGTTTAAATAGAGATTCAGCCAGAAGAAGGTTGTGACTTATACTCCTTATCCTCCTTCAGCGATATTAGTATACTGCTGAGAGAAGCTCCAGAACATTCCCTTATTATGAGCTGGTGGCTTCCTCTCAGTGAAGAGGTGATTTCCCCACTCAGCGAGGTCAGCATGGTGATGGTTCAGCATAATTAGGCCTCTGATCACTCCATCCATTTTACCACAAGTACTGCCCTGGCTGCTCTGCCCAATATAAAGCTCTTATATCCAGGAAGTGGCTTTTTAATGTTTGAAAGGGGAAGGCACTACTCTGGTTCACACCCCACAGTACTCTACAGCACTCAACATTGGAGCTGTGACAAGAAAATGTAAACAGAAGGAATTGAATTCAGGCATTGTTTGTACTAATACAAACTTAACATTAAGACACAGGGATGGACCCAGATTTAATTATTGATTACCTTTTAATTAGTTTTGAAAGGAAATCATATTGCTGATTGCAAATGCCTTGCAACAAATGAAACGTACATTTTGAAAATTAAGAAGGCAAACTTCCAGAATCATGGTTCACTTAATCACTTGAGGACGGTGTTGTATTGATTCTCTGCATCCATTCGATTTATTATATTCCCTCAAATTTTCCTCAGTTAAAAGTCTTGATATTCGTTTCCTTTTTTTTTTTTTGCATCACAGACTTAGAAAGAACCATTTTTGGCACATTGTTTGTTTTGTCTGTGCGTATCCTGTTTTTTGTTTGAGGTCTAAAGGTCTTTGGGACTCTCAGACAGGCGTGTCAGTCCTGTTTAGCATAAAGTTTATAGCTGGCACCATCCCTGGCCTAATGAAAAGTATGAGATAGTGTATGCTTGTCATGCCTCACTGCTCCTGTGATCGGCAGAGGGAGAACAGTTACTCTCCCTGAATGCCAATTAATCACATCCTCTGAATTTCCCACCATCCTTTTACTCCTTTAGAAACCGTCTGGCATTGAGAATGTACATGACGACAGCCAGGCACACATACAGAGCCAGATTAGGTCTAAGCAACAGTAGGTCAATGTCCGGGCTATGTACAGTGACTTCCATCTTTTCCAGAATTTAGCCGTCCTCATGCTTGTTTTACAGATGTAGCCTATCCACTTTATTATTTAATCTGGCTAATGGTGAAGCGAGGAGTCCCAATGTGGGATCAGGTGAGTACTAGATCTCTAAAAGAGACCCTCTTCTAAAATGGAGGTACTGTCATAAAGGCCTATATTAATATGCTGCTCATGCATGGCGTGCACATTATTATTCCCTTTTATTTATGTCAAACAGTGGGAGGAACCTGTGTCTCCCCCAACACAACCAGTTTGGCTCCTATCTCCACAGATGTCCCCCATTCCTGAATATCTTTGAACAGCCAGTCATCACCATAGGAGAACAGATAAAGATGGATTTCAGATGGAGATTCATCTCAGAAAAACAGACCTGAGTTTGCTCTTTCTCACCGATCATCCATCACAGATCACCCATACGTACATATATACAAATAAATAAAGAAACTACTCATACAGCTATTTTACAAATCAAAAGTAGACAAAAAAATGCCCATTCATCATTAATAATAGACAAGTTGGCTCTGCTTGGAAGCACAGAGGAATTCACGTTACAATTTATGGGATAAATATTTCATGGCAAACATCTGTCTGTATATTCTGTGCCAACGTGTTTTGAAGTTGTTACAACTGATCGTCAAACGAAAAGTAAGTAAACATGCAGTCGAGGGAATGGAACAAAGATGTAACAGTAGAGGGAGGAGGGGGGAAAAAATGAACAGCAAAAAATGGTCCTCCCTTCCCAAATAAATTAAATATTCATATATTATCAGCGTTGTTTATCAAGAAAAGCTAAACTGAACAAAAAATGAGACAAATACATCCTCCACTGGGCAAGAAGGCATGGGAGGGGAGAGGGGGGAGTGTGAGCCAAGTAGGTAGGGGAGCGGGGAGGGGGAAGTCTGAGCCAAGTAGGCAGGGTAGGGGGGAGTCTAAGCCAAGCGTTTGCCCACAGCCCCTCCTATATTGCCCTGTCCCACCCCCATTGGGAGGGGGCCAGGGCTTGGACAAGACTTGCATTCTTCTGCAGCTTATCCCAGGACACTCTCAATTAAGCACTAATAGGCAACCACACAAAAAGAGCACTCAAAAAACAAAAATGGGGAGCATTCTGCTCCCTTATGTTGAAATTATGTTGGGACCACTGTTACAAAACTTTCTGGGGAAATGCCCACCAAATTACCCGTAAAAATCAGTTTTAGAGAATTTAAGATACTGTAGATCTCTGTCATGCAATGTGGGGGTAAGGATAGTTTGCTTTATTCTCAGTTAGCCAGATTTAAGGCCCAAGCTTTTTTATTGGATTAAGTGTGGCCTTTTGGCCTCTGAAATCCCCCAGAAGACAAGAACAACTTCAAATTAAATGTGGTCAATGTGAGGCAAGTATAGCTGAGACAATATCTAGGATGAGCATGATTTGTTATGTCTTGCCTGCCACTGATTGCTATGGGTCAAATATCAAATGAGCTAGGCTGTCTCGTCACATTGACAAATCAAATGTTTAGAAAGTAATAATCTGCCAACAATCATTCTGAATACACTAGGCCAGACCACATAGATACAGTACTGTATTACCTCAAGTACCATACAGTGCATCAATGTAAAACAGGCTCCATTCCAGAGAACATCCATGCACAATGAGTTACTGATGTTACTGTTTTCAGCTTCAGAGAATATGGCACTGAATCAGAAGCACACAGATACAAAAGGGAACCCAGACCTCCCCCCCACCCCACTCCCCTAACAACCAAAAAATAAGGTACACCAGCCAAACTGGCAGACCGCCCCAGCAGCTACAGCTAGTGTGAACACGACTTGTGTTGTATCAAAAGAAAAGAGGGGGAATACTGAGAAAGTGTTACATACTCAGAAAGAAGCTTTTGATAAATGAATTATGTGTAGTTCAGCGATTAAAGTGTCAGTTTGAACAAAGTTAATTGCAAGAATTAAGGCAGATTGAATGTAGAGGCATTTCTTTTTTCGTGTCTGTTTTTCCTCTTAATTCCACAAGAGGTATACTTCATGAATCTCAACATTGTACCTGAACATACAATTACAACTAAACTCATGAACACAGAGATAACCTAAATCACTAACTATACTTTCCTCTTGAAAATGTCACTAAATAACCATGTTGAATCATGACTTATGATATATTGGCAGTCTGTGACAGTGTGTGCTCCTGCCAAGACCTTTCCCTTCTGCCTGAATTTGCTTTTCCAAAATGTTCTGGATGTTTCTGGGCGTCTACTGCTTGCTGTGGCCATGTAACCTGCGACCTGCGTGTGTGGCTCACTGGCTACCTACTGTACTGCCTGGGAGCCTCAAATATTTCTTAGCGCTGGAAGCTGACCTAAGCAACAAAAGCCTGCGTGTGCAAAGTTTGTAACATGTATTATGATGAATTTTCCCGAGTAAACATCCTATTTGAAATTACAGCATGTTTGAGTTTTGTTTGGGGAATGAGGGGTTGACTTCAGTGAATGTGAGTGTCTCCACTGGCTGGCTCATTTCCGTGTTCATGTCTCCACGACCATTTCCAAACTAAATAACGTCTGCATTTTAACCAGGTCCTTTGCTAGTTTGAAGGTCATGACCCCTCCCATAATGATGATGATGTCATGATGGACGGAGGACACACACAAACTGTGATGAGAACACACAATGTGCCCCATTACAGCCTAGATATTCTGTAACCAGGCCCCACCCTCTAATGGCCCTTGGGCCAGACTTCCGTTGGGACAGCAAGGGCCGGCCCCACTGGTGGCACAACAATTTTCCTGAGGCTTATGCAGAGGTGCCTGGGAGAAATGGTGAACAATTCCCTGCTGATCTACCTCAATTAAATTATTGTGTTCACCGGACTTCAAGAGCCACATGACTCACGTGGAACAGGTTTTTCAGAAACTGCAGGATCATGGCTTGAAACTTCAACCCCTCAAGTGCTGATTGTCCCAACGTGAGGTATCTTATCTGGAACACATCATTAGTCAGAAGGGGGTGGCTACAGATCCTTTCAAGACCGAAGTGGTGAGGGAGTGGCCAGTTCCCCAGACAATGAAACCAGTTCGGTCCTTGGGTTTCCTGGTTAGGGCCCGGTGGCCCTCTCTAAAGTTGCTGCACCACTCAACACTTTGTTAAAGGGCACGGCAGCCACTGCAAATAATGCCCCACCTGGACACCAGGATGCCAACAGACCTTCGACGGGTTGAAGAAAGTCTTGTTGAGCGCCGCCATTTTGGCCTCACGTGCGAGTGTTGAGGTGAAAAACACATCTCCCCTACTATAATCAGTTTGGGTGTCCTAATCAGCCGCATCCGCCAAAAGGCTCTATGTGTGTCTAGGCTGTCAAGCTCATTAACAGGCACTCTGTCTTTGTTTCAGACGCTCGTGCCAGGTAGTTCTGTCTATGTCGAGGACCCGTTTTTGGCAAATTTTAAAATGGTTTCCGGATAGCTGCAGGAGGAGGACTTTTGTGTCTCGTTAAGATGTAATTTTGTGTTTTGTTGCTCAAAGAATGAAGATATTATTTTTTGATTTTGAGGATTCAGCATGGATCAACACATTGTTAATGGAGCATTAGTGTGTGTGTGTGTGTCTTTTTGCATTCCGCATTTAGTTTGTAACATCAGCCTTTTTGGATTAAAATCCATTCTGTGATCCAAGCATCGTCTTTAGAGGTATAAATGGTATAAATGATGAGTAGACCGATGATTCTTTGAGTAATAGAGTTGAATGCAAACAATGCTACATTTGCCTCTGGTCTCCCCTCCTAGAATGTGCATTCTAGTATCTAAATTGTACACCCATTAAAATCCTTAGATATTTCAGCTTGGTGGAAAATAAAATAAATTAAGGCAATTTTCAAAGCATACCACATGCCAATTTAAACAAAGGACTCATTTGACTTTCTTCAGCCCTCAAGAGCTCAAGAGCGCTTCCCTATCAAGCACTCTAGAAGCCACAATGACAACTGCAGACGAAGACATTGCTTGGCTAATTTGTACCAGCAGTAATAAGCTTTTGCTTGACAACGCCAAACTCCCCCGGGTCCATTTATCAGAGAACTGAGAGGGATGTGTATTGGTGGGTAACACAAATGCTGTGATAGCACTCAATGCCTCATAAACATCCTTGGGCTTTGCAGAGGAAACGTGATGCTCCATAGTTTCTCTGCTTGTTAAAACACAGCAGGTAAACAAGGCAAAACAGCACCTTGTACCTTCATTATTGTTGATTGCCTGCATGCTCAATACTCTGGACAAGAACATCCTGTGTCACTGATGTGTGTGGAGCTTAACCAGCAATGTGCCATTACATCATGTATCAGGGTAATCCTGAGACCCTTGCTCCTCAAGTCGGCTTTCAAGAGCACCAAACCGGCTTTGCTCTTTAGCCACGGTCCTGTGTTCCCCCTTCCTTTCAGTGCATCCTGGGAACCTGGAAAAGTAATTACATCATTGTGACTCTCCCTTTCAGCCCTTCATATTGTGTCTGTGGGAACCTTAATGGAGGAAGGAAGGGATTGCAGGTGTGTTTAGAATTACTGGCTTAGAACAATGGGGGCACTTGCAGAATGGACATGGTCATCTTGTAATTACACTGTGTGCATGTGTTTGGGTGTTTTCATAAAGGGGGCTGCTCTGCTCATGCATTTGTGTTTTCTTTGTGATGTTCCAACAATAACACGTACAGTATGTATAAGTCATGGGTGCCATTCATCATAAATTCAAACAGCTCTGTACTTTCACATTGCCGTGCATGGGTCTAGAGAAATGATCCAAACAAGTGATGAAAACATGGCCTCAGCTCATTTAACTGCTTCAAAGGGGAGGTGTCAGACATGTATGTCCCCTCATTATTGGGCTGTTTCGCCTCTATTGCTGTGGCACCCAACCATGTGTTTACATTGCTAACATAGCTCCTGCTCTCTTCAAACCCCCCTAATCTGACAGGAATATGCCAAGCAGCAAGCATTATCGAATGTACAAACCAATCCATTAGGGACGACTCCAAACAACAACCATTGTAGCACCACAGCATGGGGTACACACTGTCTCAGCAGTGTTTAATGGCAGAAAACAACGTGACATACTGTACTGTTTCTTTCTTTCTTGTTTCTACATGTGCAATATTTGTAATGCAATTCCTTGTGAAGCGGAGTTCCCATGTGACTGGCACTTCAAATAGCTTTCTGGGAGTGAACCTGCTGGAGAAGAATAGGCCACAGTCTTAATATTTATAGACTATAACGAAGGCTGCTGTGTCTGTCTAACGAACACATGCATGTTTCATAAGTCTAACGAGACAACTATCACTCTAGATATGTTGTACTGGATTATTCATAATTGAAAACAAATGTGCAGCAGAATATCTTAGACGTATCATAATCATAGTATACAATATATTAATCCTGAGGCTTTGCATTATGGAGTCAACATTTTTGCTGGCGAAACATAAATTGGCAAAGACTTCAAAAGTTGTTTGCATCATACATTTCAATTTACACAGTTCAATTCAGTACACTTTGGGTCAAAATTGTTCAGTGGAGAAATCTATGATTTCTTTCCTTTGCACTGAAAGCTGAATACACATCTAGCTATTTTACACTTCAAAGTCACAACGGTGCACCTGAATATCACCAATGCTGCGACACTGTACATATCCTTTGAAGATATTGATCCCTTAAATGGTAACCTGGATGTCAGCCAAATCATTTATGCTACTGTTATGCACAGCACCTGTTTCCCCTTTGAGAAAGTGATACTTAAGATCTGCTATTACATATCTCTGCTCTCCATTCCCCATGTTGCTGGTGATGTATATTTAGTGTCATGTCACGGAAAAGAGATAGCATGCCTACAATAATATCCCATCTTTCAACCAGATAAATTATGAAAGCATCTGTTAAAAACAGTTGATATATGATGCATTGAAGTGGACTGTCTTGTGATACAACCAATTGGATGTTGTGGCACTAGTCGATTATGTTGATCCGATGTTGAATATGTATAGACTATAATTGGTGTGCTTTTGGTTTACTTGGTATACTATACGCAGTGTGTGTATGTGTGTGTGTGTGTGTGTGTGTGTGTGTGTGTGTGTGTGTGTGTGTGTGTGTGTGTCTGTGTGTGTGTGTGTGTACGTGTGCGTGTATGTCTTCATAGGAGGTGTGAAAACATCACTGTGTCATTCAAATACACTTGATAAGAAGCATGGAATCTCTGATTATTTCTTTGGACAGTCTGAGCTCATGTCGTGTCGGTCTACATATTTGAGTAAGTGTTCTTAATGGCCATTGGCAAGCTAGAGTGCACATGCTTCAATCAATCCAATGTGTAACATGCTTACATTGGGCAAAAATCCTTACCCCTGACACAACATTATTTTCACAAGTCTATTACAAAATAACGACATTTGCAAAGATGAGGGAGGAATACATTATCGGCAGTTAGGGCAAAACGACAACATGCATTACATGGTGATTAGTTTACACAATGCAGTTAATGGATCCAATCAGAGCGCATTAATAAACAAGACATCCAGCTTTGTATCTACCTGAAGAGGCTCATCAATCTTTTATTGGGCTAGCCAGGCAGCAAAGCCCTCACACTTTGACTGCAGAGGAAACACTGTTACTTTGTGCTACAGGAACCTACAGTATTCTCCCACATTACAGTATTACTAAGACTATAACAGGCAGGATGTCTGAAAATAATAGTTTAACATGAATATGAATTCATTAGAGGAATGGCCTTCAGTCCTGAAACACCAAATGCAAGTATGTTTACACCATTTCACATTGACCATATTATAAAGACTTTTCTCAATGCTCCAGATGCTGTATTGTCCAAAACTTTTCTTATCATCTCAATCCATAAATACATGAAGAAATCAATCAATTATTTACTAAATTAATCATTTAATCAACACATGTTTATCTGTTGTCTGTAACTATTTCAAACTGATGGATTATATGCATTACAGCCCTATTTGAATCTGATTTATATTCCATGCTATGCTGATTACAACATTACACTGCTGATGTATCGGTTTACTGAATCTGGCCATACATGATGGATAGCACTGATGAACTGTGAACAACCAAGCCCATAAACAATAAAGCTGAAATAAATGCATAAATGAATTAATAGATAAATAAATAAATAAACAGATGAATACATGAGTAAAATACAAGCAGGTTGAGTTTGGGTTTGACTGCAAGGCGTATTCCCTGTGGTTGGTAGACCTCAGGCTGTTCTCAGTATCGAATGCAGATCAGGCAGCTCTGGGCTTATGTGCCCACACTGTCTGCTCCTTCATAAGCTAACAGGAATAGGGTAAGACCAGAAGGAGACAGAGGTGGTTCACACACACACACACACACACACACACACACACACACACACACACACACACGCACGAGAGAGCGTGTGTTATGCTGGGAGTGGCGGGCCTCCCTTCCCCCAGGGTATCAGGTGCTACCAGGACATCTCTTGCTGGAGGCACACTGAGCTGAGGAGAAGAGGAGGATTTCACAGGAGGGTTAGCATGCTGCTGCCGCTGTGAATTTGATAGTCGTCATACACAGTATCATGCATTGTGTAACATTGCTGTTGCAGCTACTGGTGGGCATCTCTTGTAAGCATCTCTTACAGTAAGCAGTTTTAGGGCCAGCCAGCGCAGAGCTGTCCAAACTCAATATTGGCAATTTGCGTCTCCGGTATCTGGTGAAAATATGCGTGTTCACAACAAGGACCAGGTCAAGTGCCATCATGTGCACTGAAATAATTCTGGCCTTGAAAATAGCACTAATATTTCAGACATAACGTCACTACCAGCAACCCTTGCCAGTTTTTTTGTGCATTAAAATATAGCCCATAGAGTTTGTAAGGTACAGGCATAATACAGGTTGTTTTGAAGAAGACAAGGTTTAACATTTAAAATCTGTTGCAAGTACAATGTCTGAACCTGCTACTGCATTCATGGTGTATAAGATACCGATGTGTTCGGCCAGTAAACATAGTAGCCTATTCCCCATTGGCTTTAATGTGTGCTTGCTACTTAGACAGTGCACATGAAGTACACAACATATCTTTCTAAGGCTCAGGGCTAAACAGCTTCTGGAAAAATAATGATTCTAACTACAATCCCCTCGCAAATACATGTAGTCAATATGCATTCTGATATCGTCTGGAAGTTCAACAACAAATTGGTATCTTGAAAACATGTAGGGCCTATTTGCATGGTGAAAAGTGTTGACCTTCAGCCAAATAAAGTTCTGATTTAAACCAAACATGCATTAACATTTCCCTAACTACTGTAACATGTTTGTAAACACTCTTTAACTGTGCATGGCTATGACAAAATGGGTGGAGCGCTACACCAGTGATTTTTTTAAATCTACAGTATTTGGCAACCTGTGGTGAACTAGTCTGCACTTGTGGAGGGCATATAAGTTACATCTTCTCCCCCAAGCTCTGTTCTCTACCCTCACATAACCTCCCTGTCACATTGTCTGATCCGCTAAAAAATCCACGCTGAACCATACAAATCCAGTTTGTGTCACTATTTATTTCCCTTTCATACTCCAACAAATCCCTCCTCTGGGTAATTCCTAACATAACAATAACTACGCTATCTGTGTTTTAACTGGCGCTGGAAGCACCCATTGGATTGCAGCCAAAACAATTCATTCAGATGGAATTTCTAACACACCCATGTTATTTCACTCATATTTTGGAACTGAACAGAACGTTCTCATTCATCATTGGTAGAAGTGCCGCAACGGCTGCTTACAGGACGACTGACGTACAATTCACTGTGCTACCTGATGAAAGTCTCCCATGCAAAACATGTTTTTGTTAAAGTTGTTGTTGTTGCTGTTGTTGTGCAGCAGGTGATATTTACAGTAACTCAAATTAGAATGTACTTTGAACATTGATTAAATAAATGTAAGTAAATAAGTTTTTCTGAATATCTCTCTGTCCTTCCACTTTTGTCACCCGGTCCCCCACCTAGAGTAAATAATCATTTTCTGGACCCATAGAGCTCTGAACCTCATATTGCTACTTTTTATATCTTTGACGTAGATTACTTTGACATATTACTCACAGATCGGCCTTCGTTTTAAGATTACCCAAAGACTGTCAGTCGGTGTAGTCGACAGCAACAGTATCTGTATCTGTACACACCCATACACTAGAATGTTTTAAATGTATATACATTGATTAGATGCTAACTTGCTGAAGTTATAAAGTGTTATTTGTAGCATTGAGGACTTGATATGCATTCAGAGCAGGGAAACTCTCTTTGACTATTAATGACCAAAAACTAGGTTTTAAGTGAGAAGTTATGGCTTGCCGAAGTAGGCCTACCGACATTCTGACTGAAATGACCTTGACACATTGTTATTGTGTTAGTTTCATCTCAGTAAAATGTGCTGAAAGTGTCCATCTCTGGTGTAGGATGCACATATCAATGTGTACCACAATCGCCGTTAAACAAGAGATTATAGCGATTATTACTTAATTATTGCTTAATACACAAGTCACAAGTTATTATAGGGCATCTCAGTGATTGCAGTGTGTGAAAATCTAATTCAAAGTTCACACAATTCCTATTATATGAAACCCAGTCTTTCATGGTGGAGAAGCGATAGGGTAGTGGTTATGTGCATGGAATACCCCGTGAAGGTTTGGAGTTTGGAGTCCAACCTCTGACAGTTATTATTATAGTTTTGTTTTGTTGGGAATGTCTTAACAGTGGAACTATTCTATGGACGTGTGAAAGTTGACTTGTACACACACAAACATGACCTTGCAGTTCTAGTGTATTTCTTAATTAGGCATTTCAACAGCCACAGTGTTACACATCGAGCTGTTTGCAATCATATCGATTCAGGGTCATCAGTTAATATAGGCCACATTGAGTATCACAAGACTGGCCAGATACAGCAAATGATTTCCAGTTACCCACTACTGTGGATAGCAAGCTAAATTTCTGGCGTATTGGGCATAAATGAACGTTTATGCATCGTTATCCTAGCAAAGGCACCTCAGCAATGTCATTATGATTATCTGCCTAACTTTCACATAACATAGGTATAGGCCTCTTAGCGAAAGCTATAGCTGTGATGTAGCCCAATGGCTAGCTGTGATGATAGCTAACAACGTTATGGGTAAAATTAAAATACTTTTAATCACACCCAAACCACATAATGTTTACGAAACCTATTTGTTTATTGATTTAACCTTAAGAAAACATTGTAATTTTTATGCTGGTAAACTAATTGTTTCAATATTCAGGGGATGTGTATACATTAGTACGTTGAGCAGACATAAGAAATGGCATGAAAATCAGTGGTCAAATGGCTAAGAAATTAGCCAAGGCGATTTGGAGTTTTCAATGATAGCTCGGTTCAGGCCATAACTAGGCCTAATGCCGGTCGCCCAATAAGGGTTGTCTGTGCCCTGTGGTTACAGTATGGCTGTGTCTCATTGCAAAGACAGCTGCCTGCTGCCTCTCTGTCTCCAAAGTCACTGTCCTTCCAAGGTATAGTTTTTTTTGTTTTTTGTTTTTTTGACTGAAGGTAACTGAAAAGAAATCCGATTTGAGACAGATTTGAAGGTAGTTGCTACTGTACATGTTGACACTTCACGTGCAGAAAAGACGTGATTCTTGCTAGGCTACCAGATACAGTGGTTAGCTGGCAAGATAGCTAGCAACAATTAGTGATTATCTTAACACAAACTTTGTAGGAACTTCTATGCGAGTAGTACAGTACAGAGTAGCTTGCTAGCATCAGGGGGCAAAATACATTAAGAGGGTGTATTTTCATCCAAAAATAGTGTCTTTTTATTTCAGAAATTTTAGTTGAAGAACATTGGACAGGGGAATTTCACACTGAGTCATATCCTACTTGGCAAAGGATGCATGCTATGATTTGGCCTTATGAAGGCACCTTGCCACATATCATTTTAAGGTACATTCTCAATGGGACATGCCTAAAAATGCAAATTGTAACTTCCTGCCTTCAAACTTAAAATACATCATCCTTCCCTATTGAGACACAACCTATGCATCCTGCATACCAGACATGAAACCTACAGTACCTACTGGTTTTGCACTGTCCCAATTTCATCTCTGTTGCCATGGAGACTTAACATACACTGTAAATATACACTGCTGCTGTATCTCATTTGCTTGGTACGGCTTATGACTGCAATAATCAAATTAAACTTGTGTGGCATGATGAGTTAATATAGATTTGCTCATCGTTCAATTAAAATCTATTTCAATTTCGGTACAACTCAATGCATGAATGACATTGCGGGTCTAATTTAATTTGTAGGTTTTAAGTGTGTGAAATATAGATTGTGCACCTCAATAACTAAGACACAGGGTGAATTATTTTAGAAGAATGTTCTTTGAACAGTTTGTAGATAAAAAATATGAAAATAATGCACCTCTTTTTATTGAATCACATTGCTCACTCCTTCAAACATATAGATACAGTGCCCTCATAAGAATTGGAAAGAGTCAAAATCCAACAGTTTGGATTTGAAATCAAACAATTACTATGTGATTAAAGTACATATTCTTAGCTTTAATTCAATGTTTTCTTTTTTCAAATTGGTTTCACCGTTTAGAAATTACAACCCTTTTTATACATAGTCCTCCCCCTATTTCAGGAAACCTGGCTTGACAGGTGTTTCTGGTACTCCAGGTGTGTTCTGTGTGCAGGCTTAAGAGAGCTGTCAATGTCTAGAATTGATTTTAGGCTTTGCGTTTGCCTTTGGAGTCTGCTATTGGTGTCTTAACATGAGGACCAAAGAGGTGTCAATGAAAGTCAAGGAAGCCATTGTTAGGCTGAAGAATCTGATAAAACCCCAGATCAGAAACATAACAAAAACCTTAGGCTTGCCAAAATCAACAGTTTGGAACATCATTAAAAGAAAAAAAATCACTGCTGAGCTCAGCAATTGCAAACAGGCTGGTAAGTCAAGGTAGACAAGACCAAAGCAATATACAGTATACTGTACCCTGGCTTAGTAAGATGCACCAATGGCATATGAATGGCATCACAAGTGACAATCATAAACGGTAAAAAGTATTAAATAGTGATGAAGAAGACATTTATTAAAAACCAGACATAAAGATTCAAAGCAAAACAACATGGGCAATGGGCATGGGTGCAATGTTATATACAGTATGTTGTACTATGTATACTATGTAGTGATCTTGTCTGGGGTTACCCATCTCTAAGTATTAAGTGAATGTAATACCATGGCTCTGCTGACTGGGTTAAACTCTGCCTGTGGTCCAGACTCCAGAGATTCCGCATTCCCTTAGCTGACACAAGTCGTGGTGGGTTATATTGGGCCTACCCGGAAATGTGGCACCAGCACTATTTTAAGCTCCAGGGTTCTCTCCCTGACATGGTAATTACATAATAGTGATGCACAGAACGTCTGTGCTCCATTTATTTTGTATATCAATTATACTGTATATCAATTATATCTGAAGTGGTGCATGTGTCTGGTAGTGCTCATAGATATTATTGTAGCACAAAGGTAATTTTGGCAAGAACAGTACCATATATGAAGGATTGACTGCTGTTTTGAAGGAAATCATGCAAATATAACGTGTGTCTGTGTTTTTATCAGTTTTAACCTACAGTATAATCAGAGGGGTGGGGGGGGGAGCTCCACAAAGAGGATATCCATGACACATGTCTGTGTGTACCCTTTCCTGCATTGCAGGATACAGGCTCATCAAACCTTGCCTCAGGCATTAACCTTTTTCTTCCAAAATATCAAGCCCATCGTACCCCCCATTGGATCAAAATCTGAGGGCAACATTGATATTCAACCAAAATAGCAGCAGTAGCCTTTTAAATTATATTTCCATCATTTATGCACGACCATCATTTTCAATGCCAGTGTATGGTATTAGGAAACACTATATCATGGACAAAAACAATGGGATATAAATTGATGTTCACTTTGAAATCCGACCCAGTAACATTTATATTTTCCTCATTCTCATGGCATGATGGGAGCCTGGCACATGTAGTGCTGTTGCAGTAAATCGTAGCAGATTTCTCCCGGGGGACATGTGGTGAACTAGAAGCCTAGCAGCTGACAGAAACATTATTCAAATGATGCTCCTTTTTTTTACAGCTGAATACTAAAACCTGACATTTAGCCGCAGTGTGACTGAGAGCTGAGAGCCTTAATGCTGGCCGAGAGGATTTTTCCCCCTGTCGTCCTGTTCTTCAAAATCGAAGAGCCCCTTTCCCTGTGGGATTACACCTCGGCCTCTCGACTGCGAGTTTGTTTATGAATCAAATATTTAATTTGGAGGGACTCCAGCCGCTGTTGTCGCAGGCTTCCAGCGAACAATGAAAAGGTCACGGCAGATCCCTCTTATCACACAGAATGTGCTACTATGCAGTTCCTGCCACAGCAGCATGCTGAGTACAGCAACCACTGGTAGTGAGTACAGAGAGGAGCAGAGAGAGGCAGGACACAGAGAGAGAGAGAGAGAGAGAGAGAGAGAGAGAGAGAGAGAGAGAGAAAGAGAGAGAGAAAGAGGGTAACATCTCACAAGACTCACACAAGCACATTGTGCTTTGATGGGTTAGCTTTCATTTTCACTGCAGTTTTTCTTTACGAGGCACAGTATTAAAGCCTTCAATCTTACACAATATTACAGGATTCACCGTGGAGTGTGATAAACAGGCTGTGTGATGGGTTCCATTTGAGAACATTTGGTAGATATCACAGAGACAAAGACATTGTAGCGTTACAGCCATGCACCTGCACATATCTACTCAATTACCTTTCAAACTAACATTTCAGTATAGATGAATACATGTTTAATTTCTGCACATGCCTCACAGGGTGCTCTGCGCCATTTCAACACAGATTCCAAATGTATTTTGGTACTGTTTAACCTTGCAGACATTACACCAACTACAACAAGATAATATGTACATTCCTAGCTTGAGAGATCACTGTGTAATACATGTGTAGCAAGACCCTACAACAGTCATACGTCATTATTTCATAACAGGAAGTGGGTGTGAACCACACATTTACAACGAAAGGTGTTGAAGTCACAATTTCATCATATACTGTAGAAGTAGATCAAAGTTCAACATTTCACCAAGCCCACACAGTAATCAAGGTTTTGTAAACACCCACACCCTTAAAGGGATAGTTCACTATTTTAGGGAAGACTGGGGACAAATGTAAAATGTTTTGCATTCAACTCTGTCACTCAAAGACCACTCTACTTAGACCAGTCATTTTTTGATATTAGAAACTTACAGCAGGGGCAAATGTAACAGTAGGCAGGGGCAAATGTAACAGTAGGCAGGGGCAAATGTAACATCTTTAAAAAAAAAATCACCAAATAAACCCACTGAACTCCAAACTAAATGCGGAAGATAAAAAGACACACACACAAATGCTCCATTAACACCTTTAATATTAACAGTGTTAGAAATATTGGTCCCCGAAATAGACAGAAATATTGTCAAGAAATTTAACAGAGGGGCACACCTCCCCACTCCCATGAGCAATTAGCAAAGTTTTGTTGGCAATAAACTGAGGATTGTGTGGTCTAATGAGATAATAAACCATACAGTCAAATCTGCCACCTCTGGCCAACAACAACAACGTCCTTCCTAATGATAATATCGCCCCCCTGAAATGGACTTGCAGTGTTGGACATTAACTGTTGTGTTACTGCATGCGCGCACAATTTGAAGAGGCAGCCAGCAGAGACAGAAAGGCAAATAAGTCCACTCCCCTAGAACACCCCTGGCAGTAACAACATGTTTATACACAAACCAAGTGTCTTCATTACAACCATTATGAAGCTTTTAGAAAGTGTTACATACTGTACCTTTAAGCTGACATTTTATGTAAAGAATTAGCCACACAAATCCTGAAGTATCTCTTTAATTAGACTCCTATTGTTCATTCACAACTAATAATAAAATATAATGAATCAATGAATCTATGTATCTATCAATATTATTATATACCTCTTTGGGCGCTAACCCATAGTAAAGGTCAAATGCATGCTCTGAATATCCTATCCCTCACCTCCTAGCACACCTGATTCAGCTAAATAAGGTATTGATGAGTAGCTAATTAGTAGAATCAGGTGTGTTAGGGTTGGAGTGAAAACCTGCAGGACAGTAGCGCTCCAGAAGGAGATTTGGGCACAATTAAATGTCTTCTCCTAAGAGAGAGAGAGTGCTGTGATTTGGCTGCTTGAGAGTTCCCCAACCCTAGCAGCCATGACAAACCTCATGTGCAAGCTACTGTCGCTGGCAATAATTCTGACACATGTCAATTATGTCAATTTGTAGCCAACAGAACAATAATCATAATGATACACGTTAGGATTCATAGACATTAAACCTTAAGACAGCAGAAGAAAAATACTGTAGGTCAAAAAAGTTACTTTCATACCTCTGAAACTATGTTTGCGGATAGATCCTGCAGAGGTTGAGAGATTTGCTTGGTTCCTTACCCTGAAAGTAGTCTATGGGCTATTTAAAGGAGCAATATGGAATTCAAACAACAACAAAGCGGTCGCAGCACCAGTTTTTTGGTAAACAGCTAAGGGATGGGGCTGGAGAGATAGAACCACTCTCAATTTCATAGACAGAGCTATGCATGCATGGACTGACCATCCATGAGATCAACATGTTCGTTTTAACCATGTTCTGAAGCTATACAGTGTTTGTTTACAATTGCACTATTTACAAACAATGGAGTAAAACAATCTTATATTGTGGGTTCTGATGGGGTAAGTCAATTGAACTAAGCTCATGAGGCATTTATAAGTAATATTCTTCGCTCAGTGAATCAATGGCTATATATAATTAATTTAAAAGTGAAAAAATGTATGTACCAATCTCAGCTTGCCCCTTTAAATAGCCAACAACTTACTTTAGCTAAGTCAGAGTTAATTTGGCCATGCAATTTTTAACTATAATTCTGACTCAGCAATTGTATTCTGGCTTTTATTATGAGTGTTTAACTTCATGCCGCCAACTATTGTACTAGGTGAAACATTATAGAAGTCATCATGATACACATTGTGGCTGATATGCACTCACTGAACACTTTATTAGGAACACTACACTAATACTGGGTAGGGCCTCCCTTTGCTCTCAAAACAGCCTCAATTCTTCGTGGCATTGATTCCACAAGATGTTGGAAACATTCCTTTGAGATTCTGGTCCATGATGACATGATTGCATCACGCAATTCCTGCAGATTTTTCAGGTGCACTTTCAAGCTGTGAATCTCCCGTTCTACCACATCCCAAAGGTGTTCTATTGGATTCAGATCCGGTGACTGGGAAGGCCACTGAAGAACACTGAACTCATTGTCATGTTCATGAAACCAGTTTGAGACAACTTTTGCTTTGTGACATGGTGCATTATCATGCTGGAAGTAGCCATTAGAATATGGATAAATTGTGGCCATGAAGGAATGCACATGGTCAGCAACAATACTCAAATAGGCTGTGGCATTCAAGCGATGATTGATTGGTATTAAGGGGCCCAAAGTGTGCCAAGAAAACATTCCCCACACCATTCCACCACCTCCACCATGAGAAGGTGTACGTAAAAAAGTGCTGGTCCCAAGTGTACAGCAGCCTGATTGGGTGGTGTGGCCTCTATTGTTTTGTAGGAGACATCTACACTTGACCATTGCTCATTTAATCATTAGAGACAGCCTCCAGAATGGCTGTGAAGAGACAGTGAGCTTTACAGTCAAGGTTGTTGGTCATTTGTCCCAAAGCAGCAAAGAGAAAGAGGAGAAAAGACCCCCATGGTGAACTGGGCAACCCACTTATCAGCCATCAGCATAATCTGCAAACAGAGGCCATTCAGCCCCACCAGGCATACAATGCCTTTGTTTGCTGTGCAATAGAAACCAGTTGTTCACTGCTGAGTCAATATTTACTGCCTAATGGAATGTGTGTTCTGCTGCTTCTCAACAACACACGGAATAGGGTTTTTCTCCCCGTTCCCTTGTATCCCAGTCCCTCCCTCCGCCCCTCCCCCCTCTCTCCTTCAATTCCACCTCTTATCTTTTTCATCTTCCTGGTATTGCAAGCAAACAAAGTAGTGGAGCTCCATATAAGGCTTGGGTAGGAACTCCCACTGACTGTGAGGTCATGTGACATCATTGGTCACCCGTGCTGAATGGTGGTATTAAGAAATGGCTCTGGCAGGGAAAAAAAAGAAAAAAAAGATGGCCACTCTTCAGCTAATGGTGGCGGCAGAGAGCCAATGGCCTGCTGAGGTCCTGACACCACAGAGATGGCTCAGCGATGAGATCACCACATTGCCAGAATGACCCCTTTGTGCTGGGCCCGTCGGTAGGCAATGAATAGATTACATGTGGTATTTACACCACAGCTACTGATAAACTGTAGCTAATCAGCAACCCCCCTGCCTGTTCTCCTCCTTCCTGACGCCATATCAAACTCACTTCCTGCCAAGCCCCCCCCCCCCCCCCCCCACTCCTCTTTGCCGAGGTGGAGAGAAAGCATGACACACACTGGCCAAGCCTTTTAATGTTCTGTGCTAACTCAACAATACATTCCATTCAGTCATGCTTCACTATCATTTCCTTTCCTGGCAATGGATTACTGCATAAAAGGGAGTCCTATGGGGGGTGGGGGGTGGGGGGGGGGGTGGGCAGAGTATTGCCATGGTTCCCAAACACAATGAAAAGGCTGGAGTAAATGAGGTGTCCTTCGGGGGGTGTCGACTTGGACTTGAGGTCAGCAACCTTGAGACATAGTGGGACCATTCATGCTCCAATATTTGTCCCCCACTGACCTTCACTTTATTAAGGCAGACACAACTCACAGAGCACAGAGCCCAGCTGTACTGCCCCAAACCCCAGACATGCACAAAGGGAGGAGAACACATTATGGGCTCATTTATTCACCCTGAGATATGTGGGCATTTCTGTTCTCTAATGATCTAATAATTTCCTTCTGACAGGTCTTAAACAATGGTGAGGTTGCTTTTATTGTCTTTGTCATAAAAAATCCATCCATGTCTTTGAGTTTTGGTTTCGATGCGATGATCATCTATCTGAGTAATTAAGTAAACAAATAGGAGAGGACAACTTCATTCTCTCTAATTATTTAAATTAAGGAGGAGTAATATTTTCATAGGTTAGATGAGCAACGTGTTCTAATGTGTGTTTATGCATCAGCCTGCATTACTCTGTCCAATCAGATACTGCAAACAGTGTAACATGTGCAGTATCTGAATACATATAATGTCCCTATCCAATGCTGTCCATTCATTAGCATAGTCTCAGACAGGCTCTTATGCTGCTTCAGCCAACAAAGATGACAAATGTACACCTGGATCGCTACTATAATGGAAGCAGCATAACCGGCTGATAGATTAGCATTGCTAAAACAACGTCAACAAGTAATTGAAGTAAAACAGTTGTACACAATGGTGTTGAAATAGAGTACTACGAGAAGTAAAGTAATGATTTCACTTTGAACTGAACGACAAAATGAATGTGTTTCAATGGACCAGTAGTGGGTGATGAAGGAACATTACATTAATTAAATCTTGAGTCTTTCCTAGAATTACAATTACTGATGGCTAAATGTGGATCTCGAGGTATTTTAAGAATTCTATGACATTAAACTTGAAACACTAAATCTTGTATAATACCACCAAGATTAATTTGTAGATAAGATACATTCTCGTTTAGCATACAGAGTCATTCATAATCTCAAAGAAATATCTTAACAAGACTAATTATATAATTCCTAAATGTGAAATCAAATTAGAAGTATTAACTTATATTACATTATAATACAGCAATTCTCTTTTCAATAAAACCCACACAATTGAATTGATGATTAAGAAATGGAATGAACGTGGATGATCTAATCAATGCACAGCTATTTATTAGCCGGCCGATTGAGGAAGGGATGAGAAAACAAGGTGGTGTAGATTACTTTACAATAGTAAAGAGGATTGAAACAAATAGTCAGTGGCTAAGATGCTATTGTGTAAAAGCTATACTATAGGATAGTTATAATGGGTACTAAATAAACATTGACATCGTTGGTTGTATGTGCAGGCTCTATTTTTCTTAATAAAACATTTTCCTTTCTGATGGTTTGCCAATGGACTCTAATGTTTGGCCAAATGAAGGCATCCACATTGATGTCAAAAAGTAACAGCTTTTGTGCTCAATAGCCAGTTAAATGGAGCACAGAGCAATAAGCAATTCTGCAATCCAAGCCTTATCGTTTTCCCCAAATCCATGTCTCCCTCGTCTCTCTGCCTAAAGCTCTACCCTGTGGGGTCCCGGTTGGGTGGAATGAAACACAAGTGGATGCAGCAGGTTGCCATAGTAACTTAATAAGCCACCAGCTGTAGTGGGACTGAACTGCAGTAACCACTGAACCATGGTTTTAAAGGAAATACATTGAAAGCTGCAGACAAAAGAAGGGGATGCTTGTGATTGTGAAATCACCTTAAGTCTGAATTAAATATTTTGTCAAGTGTAGTCCAAACTGTTGTCACTCGCTGCGCCTGGAGGGGGCTGAAGGTTAAATGGCTGTCTGTGTTGTCACGGCGATGCACTACCTTCTGCTGCCTGTCACTGGAGTCCGACGCTACACATTTTTTATCCTCTCCTACAATTGTCATTGCCTTGACTGTTTGCCCATTATGTGCACCTGTCTCCAAGCAGAAATTGATGCGGGCCTTGCTGTCATAGCTCAGATGCTTCCTACAGGCTGTTCTGTTGTGAAGTATCCTTAACCCCCTTGTAAATCTTTCATTAGCAGTAGCGCTGTAAATCTATCATTAATTATCGGGCTTGGCATTTACAGACGCCCCTGATTGATAGTTGGGATGGCTCCGAGCATGGTGTTGACTGTTTAGAGAGCTGATCCATAATGACTCACAACAAGGAGGATTTCTCTTAACTTTAATTTATAAGGCCTCACCGTTCACCCATCCAGATAACCCAATAACACTACTCTGCTGGTGAAAAACAGCTTTATCTTCATTTCATGTGTCTCTGTGGTATCCATCTCCATGTGTTCTGAATGGTTCGGGGATCATGTCTCTTTTAGCCCCTTGTGCTTGTATTTCTCTCTTAAAGAGATCCAAATTAATTTGCCCCAGAGGAGAACCCAAATGTAGCACTGCAAGCTAGTAACACTTGGAGGAGTGTGGTGTGGTGTGTGTGCATACATGCGTGTGTGTGTGTGTGCGTGTGTGTGTGTGTGTGTGTGTGTGTGTGTGTGTGTGTGTGTGTGCACATGCTGTGTCTCTTTATTGTTTCTCAGTGCTGCAGAGTATTCTCTGTTGACCTCATGGTGATGTAATGTATTTACTCTTCCCTGTAATTCAAGAGCAGATGATAGCTTTGCTCCCAAGAAAGCTTTCAATTACTTTACGTTGCATAGGATTAGCTGTGGGTGCCCTAACACTAAAAACAAACAGATAGGATGATCTCATCATAATTGCACTGTCCAGGACATCCGTATATAGCTATATAACAGTATATATCTATCCTTTGTGTCCAATAAAGCATAAGGACAGCTTGGCCTACTGTACATGTGCCAGAGAAATTACAGGAACATCACTATCTTCTTTTCTTTCCATTGTATGCAGTTGCTGCCAACATGAGAGTCATCAAAAAATATGAACAGTCATCAAATTACACTTGACCTTATACTGTGATTCCAAAGTTATTTCAGGGAAAAGTTGCCGTTTTATAACAGAAGTCTCATAAGTTTGCCATTTCAGAGAAAGGCAATAACCCAGTGGGTCTGTTTGAACACGGCAGAGCGTTCTCCATTGTGAGTACGGTAACCCTGGTCTGCATCATTCTCAGAGATCCCTCTGTGTATAAGAGAGACATTAAAACCATGCAGAGCGATTGCACCTTAACGCAACAGAGGGAAATGAAAAGAAAAGGACAAAACTGGCAACAGTTAATATGTTGAGACTCACTGCAGATTATATCCAAGGACCGTCTACCACTGTTGTCCACTAAACACCACTCCATAGCAGTTACAGTATGTATTACATGCAATTGAAATTGTGTTCTCAATTGTCAATGTTCTGTATGTGGATGGTTTTGAGGGGATAACAGAGAGACAAACAGACAGACAGACATACAGACAGACAGACAGACAGACAGACAGACAGACAGACAGGCAGACAGGCAGACAGACAGACAGACAGACAGACAGACAGACAGACAGACAGACAGACAGACAGACAGATCGACAGGCAGAAAAACAAACAGACAGACAGACAGACCAATGGACAGAGAGACAGATAGTATTTGTCATTATTCCAGTCAGTGTCACTGTGGAATGGGGAACTCAGCAGGTTTCATTAAATCCCTGTCCGGCCTCACTCAGGAAAGGACTGAATAGGGGTTATTGGAGGTGGTTGACAGTAAATAACCTCTGTGTTTTGGCCCGGAAAGGTTATTATGTGGAAGCACTGAGAGTTCACAAAGGGACAGACTCCTGTCTGAAGGCTTTCTTTCCATTAATATAAACTGTGCTGCTTTAACTAGACATATCCAGAGGGTTGGACAGCACTGTCTACAGTCTACTGTCAAACACTAATCAATGTCCAGACTGTAATAGGAACTGTCATGTCATGGAAATGTTTGTTTATGCTGTGAGAGACTTATCCCTAAAGCCCTATATTCACAAAGTTTACGGAAACCATTAATTATCAAAACATTACCTACTGCATTGTGCAAGCATACATCTTGTCCATTACATATTTTATGATTAGTACAGAGAAACTGCACTATTGCCTAAGAAGCCTACAGTATTGTCCATGCAGTACTTATATCGCTACCAGGATAAAACATGTTTTGACTTCCCCCACTAGCCACAATAGGAGAATTAGGATTCACCGGGCATGGTTTTAGGCTACTCTTTCAAATGACTACATGGAGCCCTTCAGGCTACTGCTGGCTATATCAAACAGGGGAGGTACACCCAATACACCCTGGGTATTTTACGGCACCATGGCAGATGGTTATGATATGGATTATGGTGACAGTAAGTCAATAAGACTGAGATTCTGGTTTTAGCAGGATTATTCAATTCTCCCTCCGCTCCTGTTATGTTTTTGTTTTCAGATTGTTCGTCGTGTTCCGCTCTTGGATTCCGTTCATGGCCATCCTGGACTCTGTGTTTTTGCCACGGAGGCATCCGAACAGAACACTGACTCACATTATTAAACCTGTCTTCAAAGCATTTCACTCAGTTAAACTGTTGTTTAGTGTTGTCAGGCAGATTACGATGACAATGGTTACATTACAAATAAACATGAATATGCGTACACGGGTACTTGAATGGGAGATTTATTGTGTTCAGACCATATGCTTTCACTTCTAACACTTCTCCACTGCACATCTATCTAGCTCAGAGACAAGCTTAGTTACAATTAAACTCCATCCAATCAGAATGTGTGACAACGCCAGCTCTCATCACAGTGGGGTTCCAGACGGCCTTTTTAAGCCCACCTGCCCTGTGACGTCTCAGAGACGGGCCAGAATTACTAATTAGACAGCACTTCTGCACATTCAGCATGGATGTTTGCACCATAGACACTAAATTCTACTTGATCCTTTTTTCGGTATTCCCTGTTTTGATCCACCGCCATTACACTCGGAGGAGTGTACTTTGGTTTGTTTCAGACTTTCACTTTATTTTGTGGCCACCTGCTGTGTGCATCTTGGTGGTTGCTTTTCAACTCAGGTCTCACACTGGGAGAGGGGGGTGTTTCAAAATGGTCTAAAAATGGGGACTATTTTTTTTTGCTCATCTCCCACCCAGCTTGCATATGAATTTGAACTTGTCTGTGTGTCTTTGAGCGAATGCTCAAGGTGATGCGTGCAGCACCTGCATGGCTGTGCTTCTAGAAATACATCAAACGGCACGTCGAGGCAGTGCTCCTTTGTTGCGTTTCTTTCTTAAAAGCAATCCATTTTTAACTGTTATTTCAAACAATACAAAAGAAAGAGCTTTGTTTCACCACAGAGCTGATTTATATAAATATATAAATGAAACTATCCACTGTGGAAAGTGGCAGACCAGCAAATCTGCCTGCTCTCCCGGTGTGTCTTTTAGGCAGTGCTTTCACAGCTGGAAAATAGTACCATAACAAATAATGCATGAGAGGCTAGCGGAGTGGGGTGCTGTGAATGCAACACAAATAGGAATAATTCATCATACACACCATTCAATGAATGAGTAGGAGCCAGTGAATATGCAGTGAGCGTCATACGTCAGCCCAGACTGCTCAACTTTGATCCTGTAGAAAAACCCAGCAGACCCACCTCTCTCTGTTCTACCCCCCACTCTCCATACTCTCCAACAGCAGATGGGAAACAAAAACATCATATTTTATCATTAAAATAGCAGGCAGTCAGTAATAGCTGGACCAAAACCCATTTTCAGCTGGGAGATCACTCAGCCAGCCAGAGACGTATTTATATGTAGTAAAAAACAGACATGCTTTTTTCTTTCTCCTTAACTTTCGTGATAGGCAAAATGCATACAGCAAGACTCAATTCTGGGAGCACATCAATCATGTCGTACCATTAGCGTTCAAAAGGCCAATTACAAAACCTCCGAAGCACTCAGAGTCACTAAATGCAGGGCTTCGATTAGAGCTTGACCTCGTGCAATTTGCGTGCACAGCTAAGCATCAAATAATAGAAACAAGATCTTTAACATAATTACGTCTTAATGGATATCACAGCAGCGCTGTCTAAAGTTGATCTGCAGACCTCTGCAGCATTTGAAGAAAGATGACAGAATGCATTTATCAACACAGAGAGGGAATGAGCCGAGGAGGTGACAGGGGACTGAGGATGATGGCTGTGAGATCATCATTTTCCATCAAGCAATTTTGTACTAGGCAGAGTTAAATTTAACTCCAAAGAAAACACCTTTCTGAGAGACATTAATCACATTTCTGATACTCTATTGACAATACAAGACACATATCATTTCCAATAACTTGATGAAAGTGATTACCCATTTTCATGTTGTTGACCGTCTCTCCAAGGTCACCTAAACAGCTATAGAAGAATAGTTTTCTAAGTAAACCTCATTAAGTCTGAAATAATTGTGTGTGTTCTCCATGGTGAATATTTGATATCCTGTTTGCCCTTTGCCAGCCTACGGACCAGAATAATCACTCTGGTCGTCTGAGTGGATAGACAAAGCTGTATGCTTTATGGTCCAGTCAGCCACCAGGCCAATTACTCTATTAATTATTAATTTATCATAAAGGTCGGCCTTCGTCTATTATCCTCTTCAATCTGAGCATTGCAATGTCACAAGGGTTACTAAGGCGACACAGGTCAATAACTGGAGTTAGACGCCAGCCATGTGTCTCTATTCTGAGGATTGAAGGTCAAAGAGGTTCAGTTAACTAAATGCGAAATTACTGAGTACATTGAGAGATTTCACATTTTCTCTGTCCCTCTGAGAGACTTGATTATTATGGCATATGAATAAGCCTCCCCTCGACCATATTTTTCTTTGAAACCAGTCCTAGTATAATTGTAACAACCCATTTCAAAGCCTGAACAAGGCTGACTGTAATCCCACATGGTTCTCTACCATTAAAGGTGGAACAGTTTGTAATGTTTAGTGTGTAATTTGTGGTGACCTTTAGATAATGGTGTTGCCACTCTTTAGGAAAGGTCATACCTCTAGTTCCTGTAGAATTGAGATGCCTGGAACCCACACCACCCTCCACATCTCAGCTAGTGATGGGATGATGTACAGTATATCCGTCACTGACAATCACTGTTGGTGACTCTAAAGTATATACACTACTGTATTAATACCTTCCTAACAACAGTGACAAAAGCCACTGCATGTTCACTATTTAATTCAAAACCATCACCTACACATTCTGTGTTCTCTTTCAGTCGACTGGGTTCGACTCCTCACTGTGGGGACACGCACTCTTGTGTACCATTCGCTGAAGACCACAGGTACAAGCTGGTGACGCTTGCAAGTGATAACCCTGAATATCACCTGTCCCAATAAAGGGACATGGCAAGCGCACCATTGTATCCTTTCCACTCTTCATTGTCCGAAGCGTACTGTAGTTGTATTCTTGTAGCTAGCTACAACTTAACTGTTTCACTGAGTATCCTACGATTAGGTTGTCTTTACTGGAATCGAACTGGACGGAGCAATGGGAGAATGTGCTTGTAATGTCATTGGATGTAACATTTCAAGCTCTGCCCCAACTGCCCATAGAATGATTACTTGTTGTTATGTGTGTTGTCTTTTCCAACCAAGTAGGACTATTTTGCTGAGAGTTGTTGCCCATGCTAGCTTGTAACGTCGAAGAAAATGCAATAAAACTTGAAAGCCTATGAGGAGGAGAAGACTGAGTGGCCCAACCTGCATCTGATGGAAGCCTCTTTGGCTGAGTATTCCGATCCAAGGGCTAGTCACTCTGCTGCTCCCAGAGGGGCGGATCTCATCTTTGACATTTACTGCTCTGCAGCGCATGGCGGCACGGAAGGTTAACAGGAACACGATCCTGTCAGTCTACCTGGCAGAGTTGGCGAGTGATGTCGCCTTGTCCAAGCACACGGGGGCAGGCGTCGAAGCGGAAACATTTATGGAGCTCCACCACGTCGGAGACCCCATAACCCGCCCCATCAAGGCCACGGCCTGTGGGGAAGGTGATGGGCTTCTCTGGCTGGACAAGTCCAAGATTTCGAACAATGTGACATCATCAATGTTTGGGGTGGCTCTGGAGGACCTGAAGGAGAGAGTTGATTCGAGATACAAGGACAAGGAGGTCTACACCTCCGCCCTACCCCTGAAGGACCGACTGAGGGCGGAGAAAAAACCTTTTCCTGGCCAAGTGGCACTTCAAGATCCCAAAATCGCCCTTGGCAGCCCAGACGCCCTCAGGCCAAGGTCCAGCCCAGGTCTCTCAGTGACCGGGAAGCAGAGCCGGAAGCACCACATTTAGCACCAAAGATGAAGGGGACCTTGGTGACTCTGTAGGCTCACAGACTCCTCAGTACCTGGCCACGCCCCAGCTGACCCATCACCTCATTGCCCCTCTTGTGCTGAGCTTGTGAAGAGGATACAGTGGCGTGCTTGTCACCCCCCTTTATTGGGACGGGTGTTTCAATCAGCCTGTACCAGGCGTGATTGAATAGCTGTCTACAGCAAAAGGTACACAACAGTGTCTCCCTCATCTTCTTCAGAAAATCTGGGTTACATTTGTAACCTTTACCTTTCTACATTCATTGATGTTTAGGATGGGGGGCAGTTCTGGGTTGGGGAAGGGGACATAAGCTTACACACATTGATGCATGTAAATGCATTTTTGCAATAGTTAAGCATTGAATGTTAATCTGGTCTGGTAAATTATGAATTGTCATGGCTGTCTTCATTTAAATCATATTAATAGTCATATTAGCATTAAGTGCATAATTAAATACGATTATGTATAATTATTCACATAAATTAGACTTTAGCTGAGAATGATTACTTGCAAATCACAATGAAAGGCTATTCAAGGCATAACAAAATTAAACTTAGGGTGCATTTTTCCTCTTGTCAACATAGCTATTTAAATCACATAGACACACACACACACACACACACACACACACACACACACACACACACACACACACACACACACACACACACACACACACTCTCCCAAAAAGTATAGTGAGAAAATCAGTATTCTATTCCCAATGCCTCTGCTCAAGAGTTTGAAGTCCAAAACTTTTTCTTTTCACTTGCCTTAATAAAGTATAAAATGTGAACACTGTCAACCCAATACAATGTTATAAGGGATGGTATTGAAGCTCAGGCAACTTGTGTGATGTGCACTAGCTCTACAATATCTTACCATCTATACCTCTGTCTTTTTCTCAAAAACATGGACATCAAGGGACACAAAGCTATGCAGATTGCAAGAGATTCAGAAGAATGTCTACATAGATGTTGTTTCGATCCAAAAAAAGATAAAAGAATCACTGATTTCTTTCAAGTGCAAAATAATTTGCTTTATTGTGAAACAAGGAGGAACATTTGTGGTGTGTCAGGTTGTCATGGCGATGCAAAAAAAAGAAAAGAAAAAAATTACAAAATCAGTCTTCTCTATTTGAAAAGTGTGTCATAGGCTTTTCTAGACTGGGTGAGGAGGTGGATAAGCTTGACAAGCCACGGGGTAGGAGACAACCGTTGGCTTTTAAAACAAAGCCTACTGCTCTCTCTGCGAAACTGCTGACTGATGAAATGTGGGTTTCTTCAAGAGCTCAGGAAACCATGAAAGCATTTGATGACAGAGTGTGATGCATGCGCTGAATCACCCTCAGCCTTAAAAAAGCAGACAGAGCAGATGGAGACACTTCGGCTACATATTGCCTTGATACAAACACCTGGAGTGGTTAGATGCAGTTTAGAGATGGAAAATGCTCACTATGGTTTAAAGAGGGTAGTATCTTCTTATTGTATCACTGGACAGTCTAGGATAGTTCATTTCACTTTTCTCATTGGGAACTTCTTGTTCTGGTGAGGTATTGGAGGAAATGAACAACTCAACTCAACTTCAAGTCTTTCAGTACACGGAAGGGTTAGTCATTGTTCAATCCCTGCAATAACACAATGGTATGCCTGTGAGTAAGTCTGATGCTGTTTAGAAAAGTTGCTCAATTTGTAGCAATCTAAAGCCTCTAGACCATGAATATTGTGTAAATAAATGAAAGCAGTTACCACTGCTGAGCCATGCATATGCTAATGAACCTATTTTTAATTAGATAAACAGTTTACTTTCTTCTTAAGAGAAAAACATTAATTGTAATAATAACAGAGCACTCTATGCCCTTAAAGGAACAATCATTAAGTGCAAGTCTAAACCTTATTGTAAGGTTGTAGAGGTATTCCAAGGGGCCAATGCAGAGAGATACGGTGCATATTAGTGCCATACCACCAGTTTGGATCCAGTCATTCCCCAGAAGCCTTATTGATTGACAGGTTACTGCATGAAAAAGTTAGTGGCCTAATGAAACCAGGGTGGCTCTAGTGTTAACGATTTCCTTTTTAGGGCTGTGTTTTTGTTCTCATCAGGATCTACAGGGCCCTGGTTCAATGTTGTTTCCTCCAGCCCATTAAAGCAACCTGCCCTGGGGTTGAAAGTTGAAGCCTGAGACAAACACTCAGCCGTGTGCAGTAAAATGCACCCAGGAGATTACCACACCGAGGAAATGGGTGTGTAAGAGGGGTGAACTTAAGGTTGAGTCAACCTGAGGCCGCGATGGCTTGTTGGCGGAAAGACAATTCCCAGCCAATCATACTGTGCATGGGACAAATATATGCTACCTGGGTATTATTCTGTGTGTGTGTCGCTTGCTTACTGTACAGTCATATCACCTCAGTTTTGCGGATATATTATAACACTTCGGCTCTGTTTTGCCATTGCTGTGAATAGAGTGTGTATGATTAGCGTTGTCACAGTGTTCAAAATTGCAAGCGTGTGTTGTGAAATTACACCAGGTGTTACTGGGGCTGCGCACGCTGATACCGCCAGTCACCATGTCTCCAATTACCCTGGTCTCTGCAGAAACATGATTGCTTGATTGGCAGTGTTATTTCCGTAGCAATTATTTAGATTTTGATTATGTCAATCATTTCACTCTTGCCCCATGTGGCACGAAATAGACATGCTCTCTTTTTATAACACCGGTGTGTCTGATTGGGTGTTTGAGGTGTATTCGTTTACTGTGAAAAGTTAGAACATTCATGGTCTGTTCGCTGCCTATTACCTTTGAGCCCGCTAGCTCATTTTCTATTACTAATGGGCTGAATATGGCTCCTTAATGATCATTTTCTCTCCGTGTCACTAGTAATTGCTAGGTTACTTCTATTTTAGTACAAGCTCAATTCTTATTTTATGTCTTGCATTATTCATTTCATCTCTCATCTTTGACTTTAATTACTACTACTACCTTTCAAAATACTATTACAATACAACTATTACCTCTGCATTGCCACGGTAATAAAAGTAATTTTCGAGATTATCATCATCATCACGATCATCATCATCTATTTACTTCATGATTCAATTAGTGTAGCATCAGATAAAGGTCATTTGTGAGTTGGGTAATCGGTCCATTGAGTATGCTCTTTTCACTAGGCATTTTCTTTTGCTTCTTAGGAGGCAAAATTACCTTGTTTTTCATCTTATGCCAAGGACAACTGTGCATGCACTTTTGAACTGACCTCGTATCCATGGCAACGTATATGTTTGCCACTGCAAGGGGTTCGTACTGTAGACTTACATGAGTTCAGTTATAATTTATTTAATGAAAATCAATGAAAATAATATTGAGAATGGCAGACAACACTATTACACGTTGTGTTCCTGTAATAGGAACAATACCATTTGAACACACTATTAGTTTGTCAGAAAAAAATGTAGAATTGAATAAAAAGTCCCTGCTGTTCCAAATGTGTTGATTTAAATGAACCCATTGCAAACAGTGTCAACATTTTCATTTAAAATAACATTTTGTGTCCGCTTTGCTGTGGAGATCTTGCTTCATGGCTTGGGAATTATTCATTTTAGTTTACAAAAAAATGCAAATAATCTGTCAATTAAGTATGCATGGGACCTTGCAATGTGCTATACAGTACATATAATACTCAAGCTTACTGGTCATATTGAGAGCTCTGACATGTTGATGCTACTGACTGATTTAAATGACCTACTGTATATCTGGATGAAAGCCCGATGTTCCTCTTCAGCTCAGATGTTTGGTTTGCATGTTGAAAGCGAGTGTGTGTGTGTGTGTGTGTGTGTGTGTGTGTGTGTGTATGTGTGTGTGTGTGTGTGTGTGTGTGTGTGTGTGTGTGTGTGTGTGTGTGTGTGTGTGTACTGTCCAGCCCAGCAAACTTAGCTGCCAAGTCAGCATACACTCCTATCCAGGGGGTCCGCACTGGTGGTCCAGAGAACGCATCATCGTCTGTAAGCATGCAGTGCATGGTATCTCAGATGACCCCCTAGAGATGCAGACTCTCAGCACATCTCTATGCAACTATGTAATCATGGATCCCATACACACTCTGAAATTAATGTGTTTACTGTCTAAATAGTATACAGTATATCTAAAAATATTCTCATAACTCTTAACATTGTTTAGGTAGAAACATATTTGGAACGTGTCTTGGAGTAAAACTGTTCAAGCTTGTTGTGAGACTATAATTTGATTTGATATAAATGCTAAACACTGCAAAAAAGCTCTTAGGTATTTATTCCAGTGCTATTTAATGTGTTGTGTTTGAGGTTCTTGGCCAAAGGCTCAGCAAGTAACATACTTATTTGATTGTGAGTGGCTAGAAGCGTTTGGGCTGATTCACTCACGCTGGTGCTCGTAGGCTAATTTCATGCAAACAAGCCCAAGATGCCACTTCCATGTCTGTGCAGAAGTCCACTGGGCGATTCATAAAGCAAACCAATTAGTGGGGCGCTCTGTGTCTGTCAAGCCCCTGAAAAGTGATCCTAAAGTTTTGTTTTTTTGAAGCGTTTTGGATGAAGGAGGTCTGCATGAAGTGTGAACGTAGCGCACATTAACAAGAGATATCTTTGACATGAAAGACGTCCTGCACAACATCAAATACATAATGCTAAGCTGTCGTGCCAATTAATAAAAGCTAGTTAGTGACAAATCTCCTAATATGAAGCCCCACATTTACAAATGAACAGTTCAATACAGCCATTTTTAATTAGACATTGCTAAGCAGGGGCTTTGTAAAAAACTTTTCCCCTCCACGCTCTCTGATCGTGAGAGTTTGAGTAAGTTGAAAAAACATTTAGGTGTCAGACTTCCTCCCGAGCTTGGCTGAGTGGGAACTCAACACTGTGCAGAATTACAATGGTTCTACAAAGGGAATAGTTAATTGGATGGTAATTAATGGCATGGCGAATGATAAATACCTTTGCAAAGCTTTTCAAGGACAAGGAAGCAAGAGGAGAGAGGGGAGTGAGAGAGAAGACGACTTACAGACACCTTTTCTTGATGTTGACAGTTAATCCCCCCCCCCCCCCCCCACCACCACACACACACGCACTTTCCCAAATACAACCCCCAACCTCCCTCTCTCTCCCCCATCCGAACACCACACCATCCCCCTCGTTCGCCCTCATCTGACATGCCCAATCTTGACTAGTTTCCATGGAAACACAGGGATAAAAAGAGTTACTGGTAGATTAAATGAATGATTTGAAGTATCACATTTTTTTTACAGGCTCTTTGAATTGTGTTCCTCAAATTCATGTTGATACCCTTTCTTCTGGTGTTGCAGGATGTTATAGTGTCCCTTCCTTTGGTGAATCTGACAGAGCCACCTTATTTTTTATCATTCAGCTCCCCTACTTATTTACTCTTCAATTTCAGGTATAAACTGTACTGTTGTGTGACTAATACTGCAGACTGTCAGTCTCTGTGTGACATTCCATTCTTCCCCATGTTTTGCAACGTCTCTTTGATTGGTTTCATTCAACAACAGGCTTGGTGCAGATGAGTAAGCAGATGACAAACAGCCAGAGTGACATCAGTAGCAGGTAAAGCTTTTACCAGTTGCTAAGTGTGCCTCTCCTTTCCACATGGGCGAGTCCTGAAGGAGAGGAGACTGTGTTACCTGACTGAGGACAGACACACAGAGTTTAATCCCAGGAGAGCTGTGGAGTAGAGATGGGCTATGGGAATAGAGAGCAGGATCTGGCCAGAGAGACATGCACTGTTTACTGAGCCTCCAGACTACCACAGACCAACACTTATCTACCTACAGTTGGGTGTATACCATTCCGTTGTGTGTGATTTATGTGGAACATAGTTCACTGAATTACTCCTAATGAATCAATGAATAGGGTTGCTGATTGCTAACAACACTCCCTTATTTTACTGCTTTCTTAAACACGGGTTAACTGCCTGTTCTCCAAATCGATGGCACTGGGGTTTTAGGGGTTAATGAGTAACTATAGAACAGAATATGAAGAAATGATTTTCTTTGTCATAATTGGGATTTATGGTTTGTGTTTTTACACTGGACCTAAAGATTAACCCAAAGCCCATTTAAAGGGTGTCAGTTCATATTGCCATTCCTTACAGTCAATCTCCCCAGTGGCCCATGGGTAAACAAAGCCCACACATCTGTTGGCGTGTCCAGCATACCTCTGGATCATGGACAGCCCTGTGTGAATGATTGGGGGAATAATTCAAGTTTAGCGCTCTTTGACACCCCAAACTACAAAACCGACCAGGGCCGAGGTCAGCGTCTGTAAATATCTTCACACTTGTTAACGTGTCAGGCCTCTAATGCGTCGACAAACAGCCCACCAGGGACTCATGGGAAAATCAAAATCAGCGGCTCGGACAAGACTTGGCCCATCGTTACTTTTACAAGTCTTTACGACTCAATTTAGCAGCTGGGAAATAAAACAAGCCTGTTGTCAAAGCTCCAGGGGCCAGATGAGTTAGTGGGCCTCCCCTGTCAATGATCTCTGCATGGGGGTGGAAGTGAGGAGGCAGAGGGCTGGCCAAGCTAATCAACGGCTGTATTTAGATTAGTCTCTTTAGCCTTGGTTCAGAACCTAGGCAAATCAAAGCCTCCTGGGTTATAGGGAGACATGGGACTCAGTTTGGCAGAAGCCCCCTTCCTTGGCATGTTATATGGGCAGCAAATGCCATTTCCTCCTTCTCCACATAATTACCTTACCGGTCTCAATTAAAAACAAACATTTTAAATGCAAATGAATGGCTTTTCAAAAATATGTTTTCTCTTTTAATTTCCCTGTCTTAATAATCCAGATGGGATACCCCTGCTTCGAAATTGATTAGTTTTTTCTTTTCCTTTTTTTAGGTGACTTAAATGGTAGCTTTGCTGCATGTCTTAATTGTGTTCTGATATAGCTCGTATAGCGCTCTTGATAGCAGTGTGTTAATGGCACTGTCTTTCCCTCAGAAAGGCTTTTTTTCTGTTATTTCAGACCAATTGGACCGTTCTCTCAGGGAGGGCGTTGACGGTCTGTAATTAAAATTCTGTTCAGCATGACAACGCTGTTTCATGCCTCATTTTTCACACGCATGATGAATACCCAATAAGCATACTGTACTGTAGCTACTACTGGGTACGTAGATACAGGTACTTATGGTACAAAGATGCATTGACATACAGCCGTACCTACTGTATATACAGTACATGCTCACAGTTCATACATTAAAAGGCCTACAGAACAAATATAGGATAAATGTATAACAACATACATTTGATACTAAACATGCATTCATAGAGAAAAGGTTTTCTGTTGGACATGTTTGTGGGTCCAGCGTGGATGTGTGAGTTATCTGCAGTCAGCGTGTGTGCTGCTGATTCTGTGATGTGTTTACACGACCAGGGGCGGGAGAGACCCCTGGGACAGTGTCCACAGGGCTTGTCAACTGGTGTCACTCACTTATCAATTTCCGCCCCTCTGATCAGGTCTCTGCAAAACAAAGACAGCATCCAGGGGACCGTTCCTCAGTATTTAACCTCCTCTCTCGTCTCCACCACTTGGTTTTCCTCATCAAAGCATTCTGGCTATTTTGTTTCCTTGCTCTGCAGAGAGTTATTGCTCATGACAACAATCATGGTCTCTTTTTTTCCTCTCTCCCGACTCTATTCATGCTGGGATTGTATTACCCTGTGATATTCTACCGCTCCATATTAAATATGTATGAACCCTGGAGATGAAAATTAATTTTGGGAATGCTCTCTTTGAATGTTCAAATATGCCTTCATCTGCCTTTGTATCAAACCTTGAATTCATTATTTAATTTAGGATGATGGGGTAACAGAACGCTGGGTACCAGTTTGTTAGTGATCTCATTAAAAAAAGGGTTAAACAAAGCAGTTCGGACCAAACGAGTTGCAAGAAGCTCAGTTTTGATCCACCAAATATGAACAACTTTGCCCCAAGCTTTTACCATTTCAAGGAGTTTCAAGGAAATGAAATTGGAAACAACCATTAAATAATGTATGGATACATGGATATAAATCAGGATCACCATACTGTGGTTGATATTTAGCAACATGATCCTCTTTCTACCATTCAGTCCATCCTACAGAATAGAACAGAACTGCTCCAAATTGAAATCCACCCATGTGGTTTTGTATGTTCTCCTGAGCATTTCAGTGTTTAACATGGTCCCCTAGTTTGCTCTATGAGATGTTGGCCACACTGTCTTGGTGATACAATTGCTGCTGCATCTCTAAACCCTTCTGTGGGTCACACACAATGACTCAGTACAGCGGGGGAAGTCTCCCGCTCTGCCACATCAGCCCCAATGGGTGGCATTCATTCACTCTGAACAAATCTGAATAACTGCATCTTTCATGAGTTCAGCTATACCAAATCCATATCACACGGGGAGGCATTTTCAATCCCTTTCCACTGGAGACAAATCACCAATGACTTTTGCTGGTGTGAGAATGTCTTTCCCTCACAATAATTGGAAGGACTTCCATCTCTTCATCACCCTCCTGGTTACTACTCCTGGCACCTTGTTTGGTCCTAGTCAATATTTGCCAAAGAGGGATGTGGTCACTAGGTTGTAGTCGACCCCAGGGTTCTTATCAAGCAAAGTGGTTTTTGATTAGTGTTAATGGGGGAGCGTAATGGCCTTTGGCTGTAACACCAGCGCTCATGCTTCAAGTCGACTTTTACCATTCGTGTTGCTATTGTGAGCGTGTGCTTTTCTGCTCTCAAGCCTTTCTCAAGGGCATACTAGTGATGTGTCAAGCTGCACAGTGGCCTATATCCTCAGTAGGGTGATAAATATGTTCTAGGCTTCTCCCTAAGCATTACCTTTTTACACGATTGCTTTTAACCATTCAGAAAATGCTGTTGGATAGTATCTTAGTCGCAATACATCCGCTCTACAATATGTGGTCTGAGGCAGTTGGAATGAAGGTTTTCTTGTTATGCATTGCTCTTGGATGCAGTCATGCCCCAGACAGCTTCCCAAAATGCCTGGCATCTGGTGTGGCTGACAGTCACGCATACTAATGTCGAGTTAATATTATTCTTATGAACTGCGAGTGACTTCACATGTTAGCGAGCACTCTGTCAAATTAATGTCAATTCCATTAATGCCGCCGTCTATTCCACATCGCACGCTGCCTGCACCAGGTGTCTCTCACACACACACACACACACACACACACACACACACACACACACACACACACACACACATCCTCACACAAGGTTTTGATTCTTCCGCAGAAGACGAGAGATGGAGAAGAAAATGAATGTCCTGAGTCATTTATCACAGAGGCCCAAAAGTATAGATGAATCTGGCGATGAAAATCTGTCCTGAGAAATATCAGGAAGATATTAACTCCAATACATCAAAGCAGAGCTAACGTCTCTTAGCTGACTGCCAACCACAGATTCTTCTCTTTGGTTAAACACTGCATACCACCAGTGTCATTTACTCTGTTTGTCCTATTTTTCACACACAAATGAGTAAATAAAGACAAACTGCAAGTCGCTTTCATCAAAAGATTAACATTTGAAATGATGCAGAGCGAATATCATTAGTGTTCAAATACAATTCTTTATGTCTGTCTGATGTCAGTGAAGTGTGAAAGAGAGAAAAAAAAAGAGGGAAATTGCCTTTTCATGTAGATTTCACTAATCGCTTCCGAAGGAAATACAGCAGAAACGTAGTCATAACTGAGTTCGGGATGAGTGGACAGATACAGACCGAAAAATACATGGAGGCCAATGTAATACAGCCTTGCAAGGCCCTGTGGAAGTCCAAATTGTTGATGCTGATGACAAGATTTTGAGAATCCTAAATTGAGGTTCAACTCTCAACATCTCTGTGCTGTGCAAGGGCTCAAAATACCTTCAACAATGTCTGAAAACGAGGTCTGTGTAGTGCATCAACCAGTATCACTGAATCACACTATTTCAATCCTGGTTAAAGAGAACTAAGGGGAAGCATATTCATATTTAAAATCCATAGTGTAGCTCTATAGCCATGCTTTCTCCCTGTGCAGTCTTAGCTGGAATGTATTATGTTTATTTTTGCATGGATTTATTCGTTCATAAATATTAATTCTCCACATGTGTCACATACACATGATTTATCTGAAAGAAAAATATTGCTTTTTTAATAACAAAAGCTAAGATTTATTGGCTCTCGTTACTATTGTTACCGCAATACCTTTCACGTAATCTATTTTAGCACCGTGGGTATTCGCTATTTGCAGCACTAGAAATTTCAGCCAATATTATTCATTGGCCTTTACACTCAAGTGTATGAACTCAAAGAAAGAATGTGTGTGCTTTTAATCCAAAAGGTCAATTTACCAGGCTATTTCAGTGATTCAGTCCAAGTTTATAATTGGGTCCTTGTCTAAAGAGAATGAAGTTTTAAATGAAGACAGACACAGTTACTAAGTATACATTTGGCTTTCATATGTAACCTGGGAATGGGCCTTCATTTGCAACCCTTAATCAGCCCAATGAGATCAGATGTGTGTGTGATTTAAAAAAAGAAAGAGGAAGAAATGAAATGGTAATTACTATTGATTACCTATGTGCATATGACCCCACGGGCTCTTCTTGCATTCTTAAATCAACCCAAATTATTGGATTTGCTAATTTTGTGCTCAGGGAGAGTAGAAATGTGGAAATACCTCCATGAGCCATGCTCACTGAGGGTAAAGGAAAGTGATGAAACAAATAAATCTTTTTAAGGAAGGCGTGGGTGCATAGTTGAATTAATCATATTAGTCTGAGGTAAAGCTTATTGCAATTACAATGCTGTTCAGTGGGGAACATACTGTAGGTGGTTCAGGGTACCTTTTCTTCACTTTACATTGTGTATGGCTGTCACTTTGCAATGGCCTCAGCCTTAGTGTCCTCATTCACATAACTGCTTATGGTTCAGAAAAAAACAAATCCATTTAGGTGTGAAATAGTGGCCCAATTACATGTATACACATTTAATACACCCCTGGGAAATTGAAATCCCCCTTTCAAATGATAAGATTCATTCATAATTATGGCTAAGCGGGTACACACACCCAACACACACAGATGTGATTTACCTTAATAATCAGTCACCAAGCTCTGAAATGGCCCTGAATGTAATAGGTAACAGTAATATTGTAATATTGATGCCTGAGCAAAACTCAGGCATCAGCTACACTGCAAGGTGCTACTGTATGACGGTACTGAGTGAATAGGATAGGGCTTTACTGCCATCTGCTGCTTCAAAAAAGAAAACGACTTGTATAGAAATACGACATACATCTTATTGATCTGAGTATCTTAAAATGCTAGTATAATATATTTCAAATAAGCACACTCCATTTCAAATATTTTCTTTCCTAATTTAGAGAAGAGATTGTTTAAATAAAAGTATACGTGAGTGCACAGAGTGAATTGTGCTCATACTGTATGGTTTCAGTTAGGTTGTAAATACATGATTATATGACGATGCGAAAAAACGCTATGATTCGGATCCTTTGAATTGTCATCTTTAATATTTATTTTGTGGGAAATGAACTTACACATTTAAATGAATGGTCATTACAACTGACTCCTACTATTGGTAGTGTCTACGAACGATTAGTATAACATATCTATGTTAAATACCCAAATGAACATATTAAAATAAAACAGATATCTTGCAATGTATAACACAGCAAACAGTGCTCTTGTAATGGGATTGTATTGCGTCAGTCTCCCAGGTACATACGTTCAACCTCACCCAGGCGAAGCTACAGTACAGTCGTATCTATTCTCCGGCCTATTCTGGAAGCAGACTTCAGGTTGGGGATAGAAAGTGCAATTCTAACACGACGGTGACAACACAGCCAAGGTGACAGTTATGGGGACAAGACAGACAGGTTGTCACCAGCGTGTGGGCAGGTGTGTGTGTGAGAACAGACAGGAGCCGAGAGTTAGGCTGGAGAGGCTCTTGATGTGACAACCCCTACTATGTGTCAGTTTGTAAAGAAACAAAAAGGGTGACTTTTACAAGGCGACAGAGGACAGAAAATGAACACAGGTGCCGCTACTTGACCAACAGAGGACATAAGCTGTTATTGGTGCTCTTTTAAGCTAAGGGGTACACACTGAACCATAGGAGCTCCGTAGAGGCTCATATGGCAGCAGAGACGTCCGACTCTTTGGGCCGGTTGCGGATCACATGCTCCAGCTGGCCCGAGTCGGACACATCAAAGCTGGTCTTGTACTTGGCCAGAATCTTCATCAGGGGACGCAGCTTCAGCCACCACTGTTCCTTAGGAATCCTGTGGCTGCAAGTGGAGGGGTGAGGGGAGAGGGAAGTTGCAGAATTTTAGATGATAGCTATAATGACACAGGTTTAACACATCCAGGGGCTGGTAGGGCTTTAGTGCTGGTGCGAGATATACAATCACATGACATGTATTTTGATGATGTCTGAAGGGAATATAGGTTGGATATTACAGCAGGAAGGGGTAACAGTGAAATGAGTAAGATTGTATACTCAAATACAGGTTTTTAGATGTTGGGAAATATGACTCCTGCAGGCAATAACAGTATACACAACCATAAAACCTCATTTCCACTAGAGTTGGGCAGGTATCAGAATTCTCAAACTGGTATACCTTCCTGCCAAAATACCTGCTACACCGGTAATACCATTTTGACCGGTAATGACCATAGATACAGGGGGACATTTCTAAATTAAGATTACATGTATTGAATAGGGGAGTGAAAGTGTCTGCAATCTTTGTTGATTCTCTTGTGATTGGATCCTTGCTATTTTCAGTGGTTGGTCTTGAGCCAGGTACCCTGTCCCTCCCAAATTAAACACCTATTCATCTCTGCATAATTCTCATAAATTCAAGCAAGACACAACCCCTAGAGTCCCGTCGGATTCCAGCTGAATCAAATCGGAGCATGGCCTCTCTCTCTCTCTCTCTGTCTCTCTCTCTCTCTCTCTCTCTGGCTACCATAGCGGGCTCAAAATCTTCCACAGCGTCGCTGATCACACCTTGCACGTTGCATATGCCACACAAGGACCCTGGGATTCAATGCAAATGAGCATTACCTGCATTTCACCTCTGCCCACTTACACAGACTCAGTAAATTCCCACAGACTGGTAAATTCCCAGTAGCATGACTAGGTCTGCCACAGGTACAGTATTTAGCGATATGCCCTGTCTCAGCTCAGTTTATATAGACAAAAGTACAGCCAGACTACTTGGATTTAGTTGGAAATGTCTCTGTGTAAACAGGGGTGTTGAATGTAAACACAGACGAAACGTCAGGTGTAGGTGTAGGTCAGGTGAAAGGTGACTTACACAAAGTCGGTTTCATCCTTCAGCTGTACGACAGGCTGGAACACCAGGGCTCTGCGACGCATCCCCAGCAGACAGCACGTATCCTCCGTGTTGGCAAACACTCTCCCTGCATAGCAACGTAAACTGTCTGTCAGATCACTCTCTCACACACACCCTCACGCACGCACACACGCACACATTCGCGCGCACGCATGTCACTTCCTCCCAGGCTCTGAGGAAACTCCTTCCTCACCAGACCCTGACAGGACAGACGCACACACATAAGCGTGCACACACACACACACACACACACACAGTCTATTTTTCCAGTAAATATTAAATCATGTTATGTTTTGTGTTTTTTAGAAAGTGTGGGAATGTTACCACAGTGCTGACTACTGTACATGAATCAATGGGAGCACTTGAGTGGGATGGTGAAACACCAGGCTTTTCAGAACCTCCAGATACTAAAAGCACCACTACACACTATACACGAAAGGCTACTGTGGAATGAAGGGGAGATGGGGAGATGGATCTACGTATGTCTAATGGAGTAGATGGTCATGGAGCCAGCATCAATGAACAAAAGGATTTACCTTCATCTTATGTCATCCATGTGCACAGGAAAAATAGACAAAAAACAGAAAGCAACATCATTTCTTAACTGTATCCTTCCTGCAGAAACTATAGTGAAGTATAAAACAACAGTCACTACCACTATCTTATCAAGCAGTACGTGTCAAAATATCTTCATGTGTGTTCACTCTGGTCTTGACACATAAACAATGAACATGAATAAATAAATGAAGCAGCTGGAAATGTCCGTTCCGCTTTTTGACACATTGATGGATGTGTGTGTACAGTAAACAGAATGTTACTGTGCTGCGTATTGAAAAATAAAAGCACCCAAAGGGTTATTGAATGACTCCATGAAGGACCGAGTTAAAGGACTGCTTCACAATCATGTCTCTGAGGGGTCTGGAGATCTACTGTCATTACAACTGCAGTTTTCACTGTACCTTGTCTGAACGTCTCATTCAGTTTCTTGGTGATCCATTGCATAGCTTTGGCTGAGATTTTGGTTCCAAAGTTACGGTCAAATGGAGATGGTGCCCCTCCCTTTTAGAAGAAGCAGAGCGATTATGTACATGTGCTCTCTTCCACGCAAATATCCTTACATCAACAATGTTTAATTCAAGTCAACACAAACAAACGAATCAGATCAATCATCTTGTTGAATCTGTCTCCTCAACATCATAACAAAGAGAGGTCTCTTTACAGTGGTCCCTACCTGCTGCATGTGGCCCAACACGTTCTTCCTGCAGTCAAACACTCCCCTTCCTTCCTCAGAGTACAGCTGGTAGATGAAGTCTGTTGTGTAGTTCTCATTACTGTTCTCGTTTCTGCAAATAGCAGAACGTCAGTTGTGAAGTCCAACTGATGCTAAGACTTCTGACAGTTATTAGACAACATGGCTGCAGGGCACAGGATGCTGTTCTATCACATTACATCAATCTGCTCAAGTTGAAGCTCCTGAACTCAGAGCAGGGCCAATACATTTCCAGGGTAAACCAGGGACTTGAAACACTGAATGTACTGTTGTATGTCCATCCAAGGTGATACTTCAAAACCTCCTCCTGACTAGCTAGTTAGCTGAATCTTTCACACAGTATGGTTCAAAGATGATTAATTGCTGATGATGTCGGATGTCTACTGCACATCAATAGTGTGTTTGACCATGTTCTGAGTCCAAACTGATAGTCTCTAACAGAGCCCATAGAAGTGAGGGAAGGGCATACGTTACCTCAGGACCAATCCTCTTTGAATGCTTCCTTTCATCTTCTCTGTCAAGTGCTCAACATTGGACTGAAAGACATGATTGAGGAGTCATGACTGTGCCTCCCCTTGGCCAGCAGATGTCATGCTTGCTCCATGTAAGGATTTATACATACAGGTCCCAGATAAACTCTTTTCAATACTGTGGAATTTTAACATTAAACTTGGACAAGATATAATGCTAGCCACCTAGCTTAGCTAAACAAAAGTTTGGGTCATGACAGTCATGTCAGCTGTTATAGTTGCTTAGGAGGACATATTTGGTATCATGTATCATTTAGTGTGGGTACATCATTAAGTGTTGGCATTATGATGGAAGTTGAAGTGAAGGGCGTCTCTGTAGGTTATCACCTGAAGGTCTCTGATGTCAAAGGGTTCTTCGTAGATGTAGGCAGCGTCTGCCCCAGCAGCCAGCCCCCCCACGCTGGCCAGGTACCCACAGTACCCACCCATGGTCTCTATGATGAACACACGACGCTTGGTCCCACTGGCTGACTGCTTGATGCGGTCACATGTCTGACCACACACACACAGACACACAGACACACAGACACACAGACAGACAGACAGACAGACAGACAGACAGACAGACAGACAGACAGACAGACAGACAGACAGACAGACAGACAGACAGACAGACAGACAGACAGACAGACAGACAGACAGACACACACACACACACACACACACACACACAGACAGACACACACACACACACACACACACACACACACACACAGTTAGCACATAGAGATTAATCTGAGGTGCCACAAATACCTTGATATTGTTTAAAAAAGTTACCCAATAAACAATTTTTTTCCAGGCAGACTAACTTGAGTACACGAAATGCCTTCTCTTATCATTCACTATCACTAATCTAAGTGATCACTTATCACTAAGTTAGGAATTCTTGGAATATTTATATTGCATGGTGTATCAGTGTCTACATTTAAAGTTCCCATGGAAACTCAGGCCTCTTGATAATACAGTAAATGACTCCTCGTAGAATGACCTCCACACTCTTTACTGAGCGGTTATGTAACAGGTCAGTATGTAACAGGCCAGGACAACTTGCTACACTCAACATTCAGGCCTGTTTATTCACAAATGTTGCATGAAAGACTGTGGTCCTGTAGGAAGATACAAAGCACACAAACTGGTTAACTTATTACATGAACGACTGTACAAAAATGTGCAGTGTTATATTGGTGGCATATCAATTGTTATGTTCAATTGTTCATTTACACATTGTTAAGGGAAATAAAACATACATCAGAAGTATGTTTTCTATAGATAAGGATGTATTATACATTTCAAATAACATCTTAACCTCTACATAATACAAGCCTTGGGTGGAGTTTCTCCCTTACCTCCACGATGGCATTGAGTGCCGTGTCTGCACCAATACTAAGGTCAGTGCCCGGCACATTGTTACTAATGGTGGCAGGCAGCATACACATCGGGATGCAAAACTCCTCAAAGCTGGCCCGAGCCTCATACAGCTGCAGCAGACACTCAAGCGCCTAAAGCGGCAATACAAACGTGTTAGAACCACCGGGGGGTACACTTCTGACTGAGAGACAACCTCTCACATCGAGCGTACCCTGCCATTCCGGCTCTTTCCGTGTGATAGTGGCTATGGCTTCCCATTGGCAGAGAGAAGGGTGGGGGAGGGAAGATACGGTGGAGGGAAAGAAGGAAAAAGGGAAAAGAGGAGGGGCGACTGGAGACTTGAGGGCTGGGAGGACGGGTCACTCCACAGGGGAAGACTTTGGCGAGGCAGAAGTGTGTGTGACGTTCGCAGCTCAATGTGGTGACACTGCACTCGGATGTACGTCAGCCAATCTGCACGACGGCTGGAGGTGGGGAACACAGGCAGCAGGACAGGCACTGGTGAAGTCCGCAAACAGGGGATGAGGATGGTGGGAGACTGAGATGAAGGACTAAAGATAGTGGCCAAGCCTGAGCTAGACTGGACATCTGCTTCACGATTGATTGAACAACTTGCTGTTGTTTCTAGATGCAATATGTGTGTGATGCTGTACTTAACTGCTCTCATGCTTTACATACCTTTGAGAACGTGTAACCCCACTGGTTACTATAGCTACTGCAAACTCATGGTGGATAAGCACTCACTGAGATTTTTTGCCTGTAAGCCCACATCTGTATAACATATCATTTTAAGACTGAAACATTACATAGATCAGTTCAAAACAATACATTGTGGACATGCGACTCAATAGCAATATGTATCAATGTGTTATTACAGAGATGATGTTAGCAGTCAGCTAACTCTTCTACAATAATTGACTATTTCATGACTACAAAATGTTAGTAAGTGCACATAGGGTTAGTGTGTGCTACTGAGCAGTGTTAAGCCTGAATGTTGACCACTCATCTTTGTTAATGAGGTAGGGACACACACAGTCAAAGGGGGCAGGCTGAGCAAACATGGCGGCCAGGACACAATGGTACGTCACAGCATGCCTCCATGTCGTCAGTCACTTACCTGGGCGACATGAGCTCGGCTTTGGCTTTACCAGTCACACCTTACAGTCCAGAGACTCAGGGACCATCTGTCTGTCTGTCTGTCTGTCTGTCTGTCTAGCCACGATGTGTGATGCGTGCTTATCCGTTAGTTAGAGCTGAGGGAAATGTTCAACATCTGACCGAAGAATGGACTACGGTTGTTAATTGAGCCAGAATGTCAGTCATGATGTTATTGAACCAATGCTGTTACAGAAAGTACTGTAAGTATGTTGATAGGAAATACACCCCTGTGACAACCTTAATTAAAGGCACTTCATTAAGTGTAGTATCATAGTGTCATAGTAGCATATTATTTTTTCTATTCATCATATTGCCCTCTCTACTGAATGTAACCTTTAGCCTTGTCTGGCTGTGATTGCTGATTGGCTGAAGCTGGTAAATTAAAGGCCGAGCGGTTGGTCGGTACAGGAGGTGGCACTTATGTGATTGGCTGGCTGGCCGTGCGACGTGGCTACTCTTGCCAGCCTCACTTACATCAGTGATGGCGTTCAGAGCTGTGTCTGCGCCAATGCTGAGATCTGAACCCGGCACATTGTTGGAGACAGTGGCAGGGACCATGACCATGGGCACACAGAACTCGTCATATTTCCCGCGGGCGGTTAACAATTCCATCAGTCCCAGGTAGGCCTGCAGGGCAGAGCCAAGGGCTTTAGTGGCTGCTGTTGCTACTAGGGGAGAGACATGAAAGGGTGCCAAGGGGAGAGCCAGGTCTATCACAACGGACAGCATGAAACAGACAGGTACCACTCCATACACATACACACACTTCCTTCATATCAAGTTGCACGCACACATAACACACTCACAACACATAGCACACACGCACGCACGCACACACTCACTCACTCACTCACTCACACACACAGACACAGACACAGACACAGACACAGACACAGACACAGACACAGACACACACACACACACACACACACACACACACACACACACACACACACACACACACACACACACACACACACACACACACACACACACACACACACACACACACACACACACACACACACACATAAAGAATAGGTGGTAAGCCCCTACACAGAAGTGCGTGAAATGGCTTGAGATAAGCAGATGTTCTCTGTTTTTCATGGGGGCCAAATGATCATTTTTTTATCATTTTGAGAGTTGGTTCACTTTTCATTTTACTGTTTTGAATGCCACAACTGGAGGATCTACTTTAACTTTGGGTGAATTGAGACATTACAAAACAAAAAAATGAACAATGAACCAGTTTCACATTCACTGATTATACATTTGCAACACTAAGTGCCAGAGAAATTAATATGTGCATGACTAAGCAATGAAAGCATGTGGGTATACTCTGAAACTACAAAGGAGCAAATTGATGGAAAGGGTTGGCAAAATAAACATAACAGTGTTCTCAATCATTTACATAATATTAACATAATACTATACTATACAAATGCAGATATATACTGTATATATACACTGTAATAACAATTTTGACATTATTTTTAACTAAGTGTGTAAAATATTTCCATATTTGGTCATTAAATGTTGCACAATGTGAAATACGTGCATACTGTAATTCCAAATGAAAGCTCCAAGTTCATGAGTAAAATAAATATGGAAGCTACAGTATATAACATTTACGAAGAGTAAAAACTGATTTACATACCTCAAATCCCCCAATAACTAGCAATGCATTAATGTTATGTTGTCGCATCTGCTCAGCAATTTTTTCAACATGATTTGCAGGAAGTGTTCTGGAGAAGACATAAAAAATTGGAATCAATAAATCCTTGCCAAACAATAATCACAAACACAGACATAGGATCACAAATTTGGATTACTGACTTGACGTGCATAAAAACATTGATAGCAATAACTAACGATATCAGTACATTTTAGTGGGTCGTGAAAACGATGGATGGAGTCTTGGTTTCACTATTTCACTGTATCCTGTGTGGTATGTGAGCATTTTCAATGGTGACGCTACCGTTTAGTCCCCAACAGAGATCCGCCTTGGCCTGTCCATCCTCCAACATCTGCCCATTTGATCTCTTTTATCTGAGGGCACAACAGCACATGTAAGGGAATACCTCTCAGAGGGTTAGGGTTGGGGTTATGGTTAGTTATGTTCAGCTGGTAGGGAATATCATAAATTCAGTGCATGTTTACCACTATTGTATATTTGTTATATGACAGATTTTTGGTTATGCAGGAACAATGGTGGGAGTGTTTCTACATCGGTCTATGACATCAACAATAGCTGACTCAATAACTGAAGAGAGGTACAGTGAGCAATACTGTCTCCTACACCAGAGCTTCATCAGTGGAACAAACGGAATTGTGTGGCACGCAGCAGCCGGAAAGCGAGGGCACTGTCTTTAGAGATGGTGTAACCTGACTTCAACTGACTGTTCATAGTTCTCTAAAACACCCGGGAAGGGAATGTAATGATAGTGATGACAGTGAAATACAGCTCAGGGCAACTGGGCTACTGGGCTACTGGGTTTTTAGTGTGCAAATGTTCTGATTAAAGTCTGCACGTTACTGCACTCTGTGAGTTATGATTCAAAAGACTGAGACTGATAATGTGACTCTTTGGACCAGAGGAAGAAGACCGGCATAGCTAGTTTTACATGAGATGGTACAAACAATCAGAACTAGGTTTGATTTAATTTAAGACAAAGGTGGCAACTTCCATTGACACTGGCTTTCATGGAAAACAATTCAACTTTGTTTCATTTTCATATCTAGTCACCTCAATCATAATATGTCTGACTTTTTCCCCTGTTTGTGAACTTCAAAGACCTGTGTGTCGGTTACATTGCCCCCTGTCAGTGCAGAGTGGTACTCCATTAACCTGTGCAGGGAGGGAATATCTGTAACAGTAATTGGTTTACAGTAATCCGAGCCGATAATCCTTCTGTCAAAAAATAGTCGATGGGTAAAGGTGAAGCAGCTGTCAAACTGTAATCTAGCTAGACATGCCTCTCCTTGCCTCTGTCTCATGCTTCCCCCAATCACATTTTTCTCAGTATATTTAGTACCACAAGACGATAAAAAATAAATGAATGAAATAAATGATTTTGTTGGCTAAATCATTTCGTGTACAGGCAGGTATGTACCCTACCGTATGTGACTGAACCTTTGATGGTGAATATGACCACTTAAAATGACTTCCATGTAGATCAGTGAATATGACATCTCCCAAAGAGTAGTGAGGAGAACACACCTGTCCCTTGTAGAATCCTTCAAACCCGTCATTGACAGCAAACATCTTGTGTCCCTCTGAGATGCCCACCCTAACAGCGGAGCGCACAGCTGCGTTCATGCCAGCCGCGGGGGCGCCCACGTTCAGCACAGCCACGTTGAAGTTACTCTGCAAGGGGAACGGTCAGAGAGAGAACACCGTCACACCGTGGCTGTGTTACTAAATGTCGCTAGTGCACTGTAAGTCAACATGTCACACTGTAACAGTGTATCAGTGTAACATTCAGTCTTTGTTCACAGTGTCAAAGGCACTCACCAAGCCCGCAAACTGCTACAGTGCAACACAGTCAATATGTTACTTTCTCAATCACACAGTAAGATGTCTCTGTTGCTGTAGTTCACTCATTCCCTGCCCTACATGAACACCTCAGCCCTTCCACTCTGGCCCTCATCGATTAGCTGGGGTCCTAGAGCTCCAACAGTTGTGGTTCTGAGTGGAGCAGGTCAGGATGCAGACAGGGAATTCATACATGTGTTCTGGCCCATGTGTCCATTCATGGTCTCATGCTGGGCCAGGCCTAGGCATCTGACCCTGCTAGCTCAAGCAGAGGTACATCACAAGGCTTAAAGCCTGCCTGGGTCAGAACAGTAGTCAGCTAGTGTTCCCCCAGGTTTCTAGCTCTGGGCTACATGAGCTTAAAGTGAATGTCAGGTACTGTAATTACTTCCTGCAGAGATGTTTATGAACACTTACAGCACTGTAGAGTCATTATAATGTGCCATTTATAATTCAGGTTACCACCAGGGTTAATTAACAATGACTCACTTGGAAGTTATAATTTCTCAGACATATTATGATGCCATGTGAGAGGATTTCAAGAGTTGATTATCCCATTGGCTACTCTATTTTAGGAGCAGTCAGGGCGGACAAAATGAATATTATCAACAAAGGACATTATGTGGCACTGGCAGTTGTGTGGCAAATAAATATCATCAATCATAGATCGGTGGGATGTTAACTTTGAGTCATCGAGATCTGGATTCACTTACTTTTGGGAGTTCTGATTCTGGTTTACGGTGAGCCAGGAGTTTGTAAGTCCTCAGATTGTTTTCAAAACTCCTATAGAAACACAAATATAGCAATATGAAAAAGTATTTGCAACACAAAGTTCAGTAATCAACACAAACTGTAAACAAACGTGTGTGTACAGGACCACAGACAACCACGTTATCTTAGCATTCTCTTAGTACAGAGTACTGAGTTATTTCCTTTTGCTACTGTATTTGTAATTGTAAAGGGGATATCCTCCCTCCAAATTCATAAACTTCAGTGAGCTGACGTAACACTGTGATCTAATTTCCGGCCTGAGGAGACTCTTTCTCCCCACCACATCTCTGTCTGTGTCAGATACAATCACGTGTCCTAGCATGAGCCTGGGGAACAGCAGGGTCACTGTCCCTCATCAGTCACACTGTGCTGCTGTCTGTAGTCTGTACCTGCCGCGCAGCTTCACTGCTTCCTCAAACTTCTTCTCATCCATGGCCTTCTGGACCTCCTGAGTCTGTGGGAGAAAAGTACATTCACATGGATTTTCTACAGGATTTCTATTGTTATCCAATAATAATTCAGTCAATCTGACCAATGAATCCCAGGAGATACTAGCGTGTTGTGAGTGTAGCATATGAACTCGAAAAAAATATTCCAAGCAACAGAGCTTCTTTGTGTGGCTGAGTGAGCAAGCCAATATTACATCATCATTGTGTGGACAATAATAACCAATCCGCCAAATGCATTGGATAATGATTAAGCAAAAATGACTCACTCAGAGAACAAAACATCACTCATCCCACTGACACAACGCGCTGTGTCTCTCATCAGTTCTTCCTCTCCTTCCTCCACTACAGCCTAGACAGGCTGTATGGTGATTCAGTGTTGAGTGTGGTGTTTGGAGAGGCCTTCAGGTACCTACCATCTGAACACACTCCATAAGAGGCAGGCGCACCGACTGGTTACCACACAGAGAGACCACGCAGGCTGGTGTGTTGGCCGTGGTCTCCAACAGAGCCAGGACGGCCTCTACGCCCATACGACTGGCCTAAAGAGGACGGACACACACACACACGCACACATACACACACACACACAGACACAGACAGACACACGTACACACACACACACACACACACACACACACACACAGACACACACACGCACACACATACACACACATACACACACACAGACAGACACAGACATACACACACAGACACACACACACACACACACACACACACACACATACACACAGACACAGACACACACACACACACACAATCTGGTCATGTCATTCTGTCACATGGAGGATTATCTCTTCCTCTCTCAGATGTTTTTGTCTCTTTGTCTAACTGTATTTCTCGCTCTCTCACTCTCTTCCTATTTTTCATAATTTAGGATAGAGGCACAATTGGAGAGCGCTACAGCCATAGCGGATTAACCTCTCTCTGTGATAGAGAAATCCATCAGTGCATGTGCCATGGTACCAAATCTGTTAATATGCTTAACCTAAAACCAAGTGTTTTCCTCCCCTGGCCTGGTGAGTGCATGGCATAAACAGGATTACTGGGGAGGGCTGTAGAGAAGAGCAGAGAAGAATACCTACCAGGATACGGTCAAAGGCAGAGGGAGTTCCTCCTCTCTGGACATGACCCAGGATTGTCACACGAGTGTCGAACCCCAGGCATCTGACAACAAGCTGGGACATACATATCAACATATGAGCAATATTTAAAAGTATTTGGGGACATGTTTTGTAATGTAATTCCAAGTATTATTGCTGTACAGTGTGTAGACAAGTTTTACGTATTGTATACAAACACATGCTTCCATACAAAGACAGACATCACTATCACAGGCTTTAGCTGAGGAAAAGAGAAACAGCAATGCACATGCATACCATCCTTGTTTTCGGTCATGTTAGTGGGGTCTTTTGGTTATGTTAGAGAGGTCTTTATAGGTTGCACTGAGCACATTAGATCCAAAGGAAAGGATATTCAGGCACGAGCTGGTTTAAATGCTTTGCATGTATGTCTGTCAAACTCCTGCAGGACACCCATCACCCATCATGAGGTGTTATATTCTGTTGAAAGGTGCTATACAGTATGTGTGGACATTAATCTTCAGAATTTATAATAATAACTATCTATGGTATACTGTATCTGGTACGGTAGCATCAGATGAGCTGGTAGAGGAGAAAGCAGGTGATCAAGTCAGAGAGCTGGAGAAGTGGGTAAAGCTGCCCGACCACAAAGTGTGTGTGAGCATTCCAGAGGGCACAGCGAGAGAGTGAAGCCACACCAAGGGCAGTAGAGGTCTTTGCAGTCTGAGCTCAAGACCTGACATTCTGTACTGTACTTACATCCTTAACATGGTCTGTGGTTATGGGCTTGTTGTTACAATCAATCGCCCCCTCGGCTATTATTATGATATTCAGCCTTTTCATTCCTGCTCGGTTCTATATGAGGGTAAAAGACACATGGCAGAAAACTAAAACACAGGTTTCACATGGGTTCTCAAAAGACTGAGGCCAACGGTGTAAATAGTCTGCAGACCCAGAGAATGTGCTGATTATTATTATTTAGACAAACTACAGTACGGTCCACATAGTTTTGTTTGCACAGCCTTAATTGCAATTTCCTGACTACTTTATTGCTTACAATCTTGGTGACAATAAAGACCATGCCACCAACCACAATGCCCTACTCTCATACGCCAGCTGACTGTTTTAACACCGTTGGGCCTCAGTGCTTTTGGTTTCCCTTGACAGCACACTCAGGTACTCACGTCCTTCACAAGGCTAGAAGTTATAGCTTTCCCATGTCTGTCAATGGCTCCCTCAGCAACTATGATTATGTTCAACCTTGAACCTCTGGATCGAGTCTGGACCATAAAACACAGTCATTTCCAAACATACGCCATAGTACATCAACATAATGCTACCTGCAGGTCGCATAGTATCTGAAATTAATGTGTTATGTATATGTGACACTGGACAGAGCAAATCCCCTTATTGATAAACAGCATTTCATTACACAAGGGCTAATTTCTTCGAAATATCTACTATTGACAACAAATAAAGTAGCAGTAGCACAACCAAATAGTGTAACAACACTGTTAACTGTTGTAGACAGAGCAGGCAGGCCAGCCCTAGTGACTGTAGATAGTTGAGATACAGTGGAGAGATTTTGTGAGGTTAAACATGAGGTGAGAAGATACATTACCGCCGACAGTTTCTGACACATCTTGTCCTCCCAGCCGTCCTCAGGGGGCATTTCAGGAATCAGCACCCAGTCGGCCCCACAGGCCAGGGCACTCACCAGGGCCAGGTACCTGGACACACACACCAGGGTCATATACCTGCCCTGGTGTACAGCATACAACAGGGCACTACGATGGACTGTTAGCATTGTCAGTTGACAGTTAAATGAGCCATAAAGTTAGCAACTTACCCACAATGCCTTCCCATGACCTCCAACACGAATGTCCTCTGGTGACTGAAAGACATAGTGAGATGGTGAATATAAAAATAGACTGTGTAACTGTGCTAACTCAAAAAGACTAAGCCAGGATAATATTCCTAACCTCTGGGCAGTGGTCATGATTGCATCCACCACCTCGATGATTCTGTGCAGGGCGGAGTCAGTTCCGATTGTCATGTCAGTGCCACAGAAGTCGTTGTCAATGGATCCCACCATACCCACGATGTGCAGGGCTGAGTACTTCTGAACAGCATCTTCTTCAATCAAGCCTGTGACCGAGTTTAATACCATTATTAGCCTCTATTGAAACAATCAATTCTCTTTAAAGTGTTGTGGCTTTATTCTGATGCGTGAAACACAGTCAGGCACAAGTCTAAGAAACAAAAGAGCAATCACTTTTACATGAGAACATAATGTCCCACGGTCAGAGGTTTAGCATTACAGGACAAATCCTTTCAGATAAAAGCATTTATTTTGGGATTCCTCATTTGCCCTGTTCTAGCAAGCTCACAATGGATTAAGTTAGCAGGGGAGGTTTTCAGGTGTACAGTATGCAGTATCTTACAGTATCACATGGTGGCCTGTAAGGCTATTCAACCTGCCATACCAAAAATGACACTCCCACTCATTTCCAAGTTTGCTCCCTGTTATTCTCTCTCTGCAAGACCCTTTTCTTTCACCCCTTTGTCCTGCTCATGTCCTGTCCCCACCTTGCTGGACCAGTTCTCCCAGTAAGCCGCTCCACTCCTCCCTGAAGAGGTTGGCTCCCGTGAGGCTGCCGTCCCCTCCAATCACACACAGGTTGGTGATGCCACGCTCCACCAGGTTGTTGGCTGCCTTCAGGCGCCCCTCGTGGGACCGGAACTCTTTGCACCGAGCGCTGCCGATGACAGTGCCACCCTGGCACGACACGACACGACACGGACACAGATGTGAGATGATACTTACTATCTATGATAAGTTGTGGAATATTTAATGATAAGTTAAATGTGTTTTGTGATCATTTTCTATTGCATCATCAAGGTGCTAATAATATACTATATGTCAGAGCTATGTAATAACTGTAATAATCAATATAAAGTTATGGCCATGTACTCCTCTTCTTTATGTAAGCCATGCTAGACTGTACAGTACTGTAGCATTGGCTATGGTAACAATGAACCACAAATAGTATCATAGTCAATTTTGTTGGTTGTGCGTGGGCATCATTTCTTTGCTGTACTCACCACTTGTAACATGCTGGAGACACTTTCCCATGAGGCCTCTATTATGTTGTCTCCACCATCTACCATACCCTGGTATCCCTGTAGGTGAAGCAGACATACATCACACACACAATGAATGAGTCCACAATTAAGATTGAATACATCTAAGCTGGCAAGCTGCTTGTATGAACCATTATCTCCAAGCGGTATCATGGCAGGGCATCAAATTGCAAATGTCAAAGTTATTAGATTCGTCAAACTGTACAATCTGTACAAACTGTGCAAACAATGGCAGCCCAGAACACAAAACTCAGGCTGAGGGTTTAGAAATCTGTTTCTACTGACATGAGGGCCAAACTGATTACAGTACCTGCATGGAGGGAAATGCATGCAAGCTCTCTGTGAACGCCTTCAGTCAGTTGCATAGTCAGTTGCCACCAACATACATAACTGAGATAGAATCAGCAGGCATTTTTTAACCTGCTGCCCTGGAATTGTCTGTAAGGAAAGCTAAGCCCTTTTATAAGTTTGAGAATATGCAGGATACACAAAGAGTGTCAGAGCGTTTATTTGTGTGCAGTATGCTTGCCAATAGATGAGCTGACTCCAGAGACTACAATGTTATATAAACGGCAATGGGGGAGGGGAGTGTAGTGTGTTAAATTGGAGTCGATTGTTAAGCGTTGTTCATCTTCTACATTGACTGTGAGCCAGAACAGAACAGAGTTCTGCATACTTTCAGCTCAGAGTGCGTGGGCATGGTGTTAAGAAAGGTCCACGATTGTAAGAGACTCACCTCACGAATGAAGTAAACTTTGGCTCCCACGTAGATTCCCATTCGGACAACTGCCCGGACAGCAGCATTCATTCCTAGCCAAAAGAAACATTTAAAGATGTCACACTCTCTTTAAATGGACACTTAATATCAACATTAACATATCAACTGCATAATATTTACCGGCCCTTTAATGTTATGTCATGAAACAGTTGATATAGAGACAGGAGAACTTAGCCTTATGGTCACACCATATGATTACAGTGAATACAATTAAGCTGTGGGTCTTGCTCAATGTAGATTGTTGTGCTTTTATCACCATGAAAAAGTGTGTGCGTGTGCGTGTGCGTGTGCGTGTGTGTGAGTGTGTGTGTGTGGGTGTGTGTGTGCGTGTGTGCACGTTCCTGTGGGTGTGAAGTCCTCTACTACTGCAGAACTCACTGCCATGTTTGGCAAAATCCTCCCACATAGTCTGACAGTTATTCGGTCTCTTTTGAGAGAACTTGGGAGATGCTGTTCTGTGCCCTGAATGCTAATGTCAAGTAAACCCAGACAGAATAAAACAAATGGCTAATGGTTTGGACCAGGCAGGTCCTTGGACCTGGAGTGACTGGAGGAGGCATAAACAATAGAATAAAGGTCTGGTGTCCTGGTGATCTCCAAATTCAAACTGTGTAGTAGCTAAGCTCTGACGCTGTTACTAGGCAACACACTCAGCAAACGACCTCCACAATACAGTAAATAATTAAAATTAAATAAAAGAACACAGAGTGCCCCTTCGAAATAAACAGCATGAACCAAATGTAGGCCCACACTACTCTTACATAATTACAAATGTTGGCCTCGTTTGGGCATGATCATCAGAAGGGATCAGCTGTTGTATTGTCACTTTACAAGACAGGCAATGGTCCATTTTCTGTTATGTTACCACATTTGAGTGAATAGCCCTGTAAACCATCTAAGCACAGCACACTGCTATAGTAAGCTACTGCGCTGACATTCTGATGCTGACTATGTTCCTGTCATGCATGGCCTGAGTTGTTTTAAGACAGACTGAATGCATTCTGATCCTCCAGCTGGCTGATGTGGGGCCTAGCAGAAGCCCTCCAATGAGGCAGACGCCATTGGAATGGCATTGTAAAGCCTTTCACAGAAGATTGATCAATGCACTCCTGCCCTGAGTCAGAGGCAACCTGATTGACCATCAAGCATAAATCTACTGCTGCAGTGTTGCCCTCTGCCCAAGGCAGCAAAGGCATTCCAAATACTGTCGGCTAGTTATGCAATGTGATGTGAGTGTGCAAAGAATAGACTATTGGATGTCAGACAGTAAATATGGCAGCTCTAGATCATATCATGAATACTACTTAATCCTCCCTTCTCTGGATATATGACTTAGACTTACTTCAAAATCTTTCAGTAAGATTTTACTTGTCATCTTACTTCTGTGAGAGAGGTCATTGTTCTGCGACTAGGAAAAATGACTGGATGCATTAACAAAACATTCCCTGAAGGCATATCTTCCCTAAAGTTCATTGGCACCCTAATTGAGGTCCTAATGGCTCTGCTTTAATATCACCCCCTCTTTTTCAATGGTAGCCTACACCTCTTGCACTGGTTGTTAAAGGAGTTGTTACAGTGTAACAGCTGAACTGATTGAATCACTTATTGAACACTCCTGCAGTGACAGGAGATCACATGACCAGGGGTTTCCTCCTCTGATGCTGTGATGACTACTGCAACTCCTCACGTAGGCAACATCATTTTTAGGCTCAGAGGATGGGTATCCCTAATATATAAGGATTACACTGTTTATTTCGACATTGTCATGGTCAAAACATACACCAATTGATAAATAACCCATGTCTGTGCGTGCTTTGTGAAATAATTAGCTATATGCATTGTAGTTTATTTTATTTCTATGTGAGAAAATGCGCATGACTTCCTGGTTGAGTTATGTCGCCTGTCCTATATTTCTAACATTCATCTTCACACCTTCATTCAAGACAATCTCTTTACATAATTAGACGTACAGGAACCATGCCGACAAGTCTTTGAGAAAGATCACATGAACAGACTATAACTCCGCAATGCAGTGGCAGGGATAATATGAGAAGAAATCCGCGCACCAGCACACCATTGCACCCGGTGTAGCAGATCAATATAGCCTATCCTAACCTAACACAATATGAGTGTCAGTCACTTCCATACCCTAAAAAGAAAAAAACAATTGACGATGTAATGAAAGACCAAACAACGATGTCTGCATGTAAAACTATGTTGGAAGATGTGTTTCATCTTGACGGTTGTCTATGTGGCTGACTAGTGGTGAGAAAATGCACTCATATAAATAGCCAGTTAGCTAGCCAGCTAGCCGCAGTATGGCTTACTGAGCCTGTGATCACCTGTATTTCACAGATTTGCTTATTTCAGTTTTAATCATTGTATCAAAACTAGATAGCTATTTGATTCATATATTCATTGTAAAAAGTTATATGTTTCGTTTACATTTTAGTGGGTGCTTTTCGCCCTCTACGCCGGGCCTTCTCCACTGATACAATGTCACAGAGTACATTCTGTCGCTGTCATCTGTCACACAGTACCTTGAGCATCCCCTCCGCTCGTGAGCACTGCGATGGCTTTCCCCGCTCCTGAGAGATTCTCAAAGAAGAATTTCTTGGTGTCTGGCTGCGCCATCTTCACTTCTTACAATGTTTATTAAATCTAAATGAATAATTGCGCACCAACAGATAAATCTAAACAGTATAAAATTGTGCCGGTGATGGAGGGCTAAAATCGTCCGGCCCCTTTCCTCTCTCCCTGCCCGTGCCCGCTATCCGCTATCCGCTATCCCCGCCTGTCTGTGTTTCGCATCTCGTCGGCAATTTGCATAGTGACGCTTATGTGATGAATTGACAGTCGCAACCTCCAATAAGCTGATGCCTCACGTATACACGCCGAGTATTTAGACCAATCGGAGGCATTGTGGTTGGATAGTTTGGTAAGGTGATAAAGTGGGAGGGACACATCATCAGCTCAACATTGTCGGCCTACTGGCCGTGTATGAAACGGTATGGTGGTGAAGGACAGGCCACTTGATCAGCCACAGTTCATATATTGTTTTGTGTCTATGCTAACAATTCAGAAACACAGAACTTTTGTTTTTGTCTTCTTGGTACACCCACAGATGCAGCCAAACAATAATGTAGTCATACAGTTCCATGTAATGCTTGATATCTGGTGGCGTTCTAAAACCCTTCTTTATCGTGTTTGTCCTCATACAGTTGCGTGGATATCCTTGAGTCAAATACCTATTTGGACTGTATTACATTTGTGTGTGTGTGTGTGTGTGTGTGTGTGTGTGTGTGTGTGTGTGTGTGTGTGTGTGTGTGTGTGTGTGTGTGAGAGAGAGAGAGAGAGGGGGGGGGGAGAGAGAGAGAGAGAGAGAGAGAGAGGGAGAGAGAGAGGGAGAGAGAGAGGGAGAGGGAGAGGGAGGATCCTGATTAGCTGCAGTTCTGCCAGCTTGTGTAAGCAGCCCAACACAACCTCTTTGGTAAAACTATTTCTGCACCCTCGAGCGGAGTCTAGAGTAGCAGGACAATTTGTAGATATGCTTCTGGCCATATTGTGGCCCAAGTCACAAACATCCACTGACTGGGCCACAAAGAGATCTTTAACTTTGCCGTTGTTTGATGTCCTTATTAGTCAGTAGATGGAAATGTATGACATTTATATACTTTGTGTAATATTTGCGTATCCAAATTAGAAAAGTATGTATCAGACAATGTCAATGGACCCAAACACACCAATGAATAATGCTTCAACAATCTTAATGCACATATTTTTATTTGATAAATAGGTATTTGTAAAATGTTTTCAAAAAAAAATAAAAAATACATTTGGATGGAATGGTGATCAATTTTTTTCAGGCTGGTTGATCAGTCATCATCGTCGTAGTCCTCTTACGGTGCGGTTCTCAAGTCTCTGAAGGATCTCTCTGACTGTGACATTGACAATCTCCCAAGCACATCGCAAATGGTCCTGAGAGTGTGACAAACCCAGAGACAGAGGTACATGTATTTACATACAGTGCATTGGGTAGAGAATTGAAAACACACTGCTATCTGTATGATACAGCAGGTGTAGGCTTAGCCACATTTGTGATATTAAGATTGTTGGATATTAACATCCCACATTGAATATGTAGGCTTCTCAGCAATAATTTTGACTGATAATATTGTGTTGCTGACCTTTTTGTGGTTGAGGAATGCCTCCAATTTGTTGAAGCATACAACCACTGGCTCATGGTCTGAATTGGAGAGCTGATGTGCCTACAGTACAGTGATACATAATGTCAAGTCACTTCAAACAAGAAGAAAACATTGTTTTAATATGTGATATAAATATATATATATATATATATATATATATATATATATATATATATATATATATATATATAGTGGCATACATTATATGAATGCAGAGATACAACAGAAAAGTTATTCACTCACACAAGATGTTAGCCTCTGCTGTGCTAAGCCCAATTTCTCCATGAAGTTGTGAGAGTGCGGATTTTCCTGGTACATGGACTCTGCCTTGTTCATGATGTCAGAAATAAGTATTTCATTGTGTTCCATCTGTTTAAAACAGAGGGCAGTTCACACTCCATGTCTGTCTAATTTTGATAATAGTAACATACAGCTGCATTTCACATGCAAAATGCACTTTTTATTGTAAGTTCAGAGACAAATCAATTCAATTCACATGCAAGTATTTTGAGGACAATCTGAACCTGTGTCTTACCTTACTGAGCATCAGTTGAGGATCACAGAGGCTCGCCTTGTCAAAGTGATGCACACACTCATGGGCGATTTTACTGCTCTAATATACGAGACAAAATACATCAGGTTGATTAATGAATGAATGAATGAATGTGATAAGGAAGAGTTCTGAATATATTTGTAGCAAGTATTGTGTGTGCATTGTATATTTACCAAGCTGTTTATGCTCTGCAGGAGATCATCCCATCTGATAAGCTGAATGCACTCTTTTTGGGCCTGGAGAAGGCTTATAAGAGTGCAGATGATAAACACTTTTATCCAACACATGATCCCTGAAATAATGGAAATAAAGAATTAGACAGATTATTAGACAGTATAATGATATATGCAATGAAAAAACATGTTTCAACATGTTACATTGATATCTATCACTTAAAATTATAAAACACATTATGATTATTGTTAAGTTGAATGTTAGTTACCTCAGCGAAGATGTCCTTTTGCAGCTGTAATATGAGTTGTCTTGCTGGTGTTCCTTGAATTAGATGATGATTACTTTGTGATGCTCGTCTTTGCAAGGCCATGGTACTTTTATACCAAAGTGATGCTGTTTCTGGGATGCCACACCTGTCATTGGGCTTACACAAAGTGAAACTGCACTTACTATACTGCAACCGTTGTGGAAATCCCACTTTGACGCACATCAAGGTGGCTCACATGAATCCAAAAACATCCTTCCAGAATATCAGGAATGTCACCTTCCAAAAACCAACAAAGTAGGTTTTCTGCCATTTAAATTATTGTACTGTTTGTGCAACACTTAAAAATAGAATGATGAAAACATGTAGAATGAGGGTTCCTGTACATTTATGGAAGGGTTTATATGTTATTAATTGTCTTTAATTGATTGGAACAGTGGTCCCGCAACTACAGTCGTGAGCTCCAATATGCACCTGATTCAGTACAGCCAAGGCATCACCTAATTTTGGGTTAGCTTTGTTTGTCATTTGATCAAAGCAGATTGGCATGCTCTTCATTTCCAACTTGTGCTGAGAGTTATTCTTATCCTATTCTATTCACAGGGAAAGGGAACTCCGTACTAATGCAGTTAACCCCCCCCGAACCCCAAGGCACTGACAGCAATTATATCATTTTACATGACCTGCTTGGCAAGAAAATAAGTTTGGAGCTTAACTCTAGTAGGGAAACCAAGAACGGGTGAAATTATGTAATTCGGAACAGCTGAAGCTGCAGGTAGTGTATTCAAAGGGAGAGCCGCAGGTATCGTGCATGAGGCCTTTATCGCGTAAGTTTCCTTTTTGCAAAAATGATAGTGGGTGTATAGAAGGAAACTTTGCAGTGTGTCCACACACATGCAAGGTTACCCGAAGTATCCCAGCGTGTCCCAACATGCACTGCAAGCTTGAGTGACAGGTGTAATTTCCCCGAAACTCTCCTGTGCCATCTGTGCACGTTCATAGAGAGCTGTGGAGTTGAGCACACCTCTCATGAGGCTGAGTTTAAATGCCTGAGCCAAGCATATCTGTCTAAAGAGTTACAGCTCTCTGAAGAGAAGGAAGTTGTTTGGTAATGTACTGTTGGTCCATTACTCTTGATATAATGTTGTCAAGCAGCCATCGCTCATTGCCGTCAACATTGTTTGCATTGGGGATCCAGAGAACACCTGCATATTAAAGGGGTTCACTAGAGAAACCATGCCTTTGTCCTCTGTTCCACTCTACCAGTTTACAGCTGCATCTCAGAAGCCTGTAATTGCATAGACAGCTAAAGTGGTAATTGAAACTGACAGCTCTGCGGAGGCTTCTTCAATCAAGAGAAGAGTATGCAGAAATGCTCTGTTCTAGCATTGCAACGTCATCTCAGTACTAGCTATGGTTGAGGATTAGCCAAAAAACAAATGAATGAAATGATGGCAAAGCCTCTCCCTCTTCCAAGGTGTGTCTTGTACATTGTGAGATATTTTACAGGAAAATGATACAGGGAACATCTTTAACTGGCAGTGTAGAATCCAGTACTAAAACAAAACAAAAACAAAGCAATTTCCTGTTTCATTACTGATTTCTAGAGCCTGGTGGTATTTTCTCAGAAATTGCTTGAATGCATTGACAAAATGTGTCGGTAGGCCCATGTACACATCTGTGATTGTAGCTAAATGAAATCAAGAAGAAGTTTTGGAAAATATTTAAAGTAAGAAACAATGGAATGCATGTTTTTTGTTTTATCTTCAAAATAAAAAAATAAAGAATATTTAAGTTTGAGTGTCAGAACAACAACATTATCTTACAAAGTAATCAGATGTTCCCCATCTCGTCAGTTAGCAGCATGCCATGAGTAACAGATGGATATGGATAAATAGTTGGGATTGAGCTGATGGCCACAGGATCTGACAGTTGACTCCAGACTCCAGGCAACCTTGGCCCAGTGGCCAAAGCCCCCCTGGGAGAATGCCTCTATATCCAATAAATTGCATTGCCTGTTTGTGGAGATGAGGCGTATGGTAAGAATGACTGGCCACTAAAATCATCATATCATGTTTGGCTGTGTCCTGAGGGAAATCATGTGCCATATAAAGCAGTGGATTGGGATCAGATTGATTGCTTGTGTACTGGCTGGAGTTGTCTACAGCCTCTTGGTTAGTTGGAATATGGTCTGGGATGGGGAAGGTATTGGTTAGGTCCAATATGGTCTGGGACATCAAGTTTGTGCTGGTCCACTGAGACTGACGTTCAAGGATCAACAACCCCCACACAATCAGCATATATTCTACACCAAGTTATAATTACAGCATTTATAATTTGCTGGAAAAGTGTTTTCACATCATAAGTGACTATATTATTTTACAGAGTAAGTAGTAATAATAATAATAATAATAACTTCATCTTCGGATAGTGTACAGTACTCTAGATTAATTCTTCGATCACTTGTTCTGTAAAACATCTCCCTTCCCGTCTCAGTAGAGTGTATGCAACACCCTGCTGGTGAAAAAAAAGAGAAAAAAAGAAAAAGTAATTCTTCCTTTTTCTTGCATTGTAACTGCCAATGATCCCTGGTCCTGGCATAGATTTGTTGTTCTTATGATGACTGATGTATAGATGATTCACTTACTTAGAGAAATGTACTTGTTGTAAATTGCTTTGGATAAAGGCATCTGCTAAATGTCTAAAATGTAAATATAAATGTAAATGATCAACAGGGAGATCCAGAGATTACTGTAGATGTTGAATGAGGTAGTGTTGTTTCCGGTTCCAGAACTTTTGAAAGTGTAATTTGAAGATGAGGGGGTGTTGCAGCATCATTATGGATAGTTTGGTTTCAGAATGAACACAGTTACGAGGTGGACAAGGTTGTGAGATGTGAAAGTTTCCATAAGGTGTGCCCCATTAAGAGAAATGTTTTTGGGAATGTCTTGAACTAAAAGTTCAGTTAGTGCTGTTTAACAATAGCTGAGACATTTAATCTTATATAAATAATATGATCCTGGTTGCTTTTTAAAATGTTTGGTGGGTCCATACAGTATGTTCACCCTGAGTTTACCTCAGCATTGTCTCTGCACAGAACACATTTGCATGTAGAGTAATATTGACTGATTAAATACAGTCATACAAGCTGCATGTGACCAATTAATCAATAAGAAGTTGCTATGGGTTTCAGAAACACTATACTGTATACTGAAAAAAAGCAACTCTTCTCTCTAATGCATTTTAACAGTAATGAACATCTTACTTTATTCAAAGGTGTATTGAAACTGCCACTGGCTGAAAGTTAATTGAGGTCATATCACTTGCCTTGCCTGCACTGTTGGAGTCACACATGGTCACTGATTTACCAAGGGTTTAAAGAAGAAAGAAAGGGGGAAAAAAGAGAAAGATGATTTGAATAAGTTTATAATGTTGAGATAATGGGGGAGACTTTTCAGTCTGAACTGATTTCCCTTCACTCAGATTGCCACATGGGAACAAATGAGAGTGCAGATTCTAAACTGATTTCTGGGGCCTCAGGTTGATGATTAATGTCATGCAGGGGGATAAAAAGACAGCGCAGAGCAGCGGTACCCTTCCCAGAATCCCACACTGCTTCTGATTGGGCTAATCACCCCATTGTCCCCCAGCACTCTCACTCTGGCTCTTTTATCAGGAAGAAAAGGACAACGTCGAAGAAAGGAATTACAGAAACCCGCATTCCCTCGCCTCTTTTCTTCCCGCATATCAAATTTCGCACCATTACCTCCTTTTTACCATAAAACCCCTGTATACGATCTATCTAGCTCACTTTAATGGCGGCCTCATAATTATTTAGACGATTATGTGTTGCAAGCCATTTAGCATGCTCAATGACACATGTTTAATTTATCTGCAGCTTCTCAAACGGCGATCAGAGAAAGAGTGTAGATGGGTAATGGTAAAGCCAGTAGTGCTGGTAGTCAGTGAGGAAATCATTGATGTATGGCTGTTGTGTTTGGAATATGTCATATCCAAAAGCTAATGTGTTAGCTGCTCCTAACAAATAGGGCAAGCTTTATGTTGCATTGCAATTTTACCACTGTTTGTGTTAATGGGTTTTTGCGATGGTTGACTAGAGAACCCACATACTGTAACATACTGCACCATTGAATAAGCTATTAGTCCATGATAATGGGAGTCATATTTGTGCAACAAAAATGTCTGATATTGTAGAAAATGTGGCCTTCCTCAGGGACAGGGAATGAAGTGAGAAAATATGATCAGTTTAAATATATTCCTGCTTGATGAGGATCTGGTGAAAATGGTTGTACAATACGCATATACTTGTGTGGATAGCAGTTTAGACACCATGTAATGGTTTAGCTACCCTGAAAAAGAAAGTAGCTTATGATAAGTTTAGAGTATTGTAATTTCATGCAATTAATTCATACAACCACTAGAGAGTGGTACAACCACACTGAAACACAACAGAAAGTTATTTTCATCCCACGATGCTAAGGAGACGATATCCTCTGGTCTTTGTAGCGGGATTTCTTTAGAGTTGACACATTCACGTCCATATTGTAGAGTTAAAAAACATGTAGGCTGGATTCTTATTCTCAGGTGTATGTAGTTAATGAGGATATAGCTACATACAGTATATGCCATTTATTTAACTGCAGGAAGCCTTTGCATATCCATATCCAGGCATGCTTCTTCATATAATTGTACGCTTTGCAGTTTCCACTACATTGCATGTACTAATAAAGATATGTGGCAATAATAGGTATTTTCTGGTGCTTATTTAAAAAAGTTAATTCAACACATACAGTATGGGGCCTAGTAGCAAATGACACATAGTGGTGCTTGTTATAATGAGTCCTAAATAAACTAACACATAATTCATAGGTAATATTGTGTAATTACCAATGCACAGGTAAATAAATGATTTCAGTACCATACAATAACGTACTGCCACTTTTTTGGTGTATGTTGGATATCCAAAGAGCCTTGCTTTATTGAACTGTCCTGCAAGTAACTGGACAAAAAGAGAGCCAGACATGGCTAGTGCCTTGGCACCTGAGGTTTGACATTAATTGTGGTGAGGTCTGTCCCTTTGTTATTGGACTGTACTGTCATCTCTAGTATCTGCTGTGACTTCTGGGAAAGGAACTTCTGGAATAATCAAAGTTCACTTGTCAGCACCTGGTGTCCCTGTCTTATGGAATGACAAGTTACACACAAAAGCTCACCTGTGACAAAAAAAAAAAGGTTTAAAAGTCATCGACTAGAGATATTTATATTGACTGCCTTAACTGTCAGTGTTTTTCTTTTTAAATGTACAGTATACTGTACATTCAGTTTGGAGTCATTATTCTGAAAGGATCGGTCTTCACTTTTAGAATATATCTTTTGTAAAACTGCAGATGCAGAGCATCTCAAGAATCATAAAACACAGTTAGAAATGAGGATGTTACAGTCCCTTGGTTACAGAATCTGGTACTGTCATAGTGCTGTTATAAAACATTTAATTTTGGAATGTTAATTGTCTTAGATTCAAGATTCAAGATTCAAGATTCTTTATTTGTCACGTGCATACAAGTATACAGTGAAATGCAAAAGTGACAGTGCCACAGAGTAGTGCAGTCTTAAATCATGCACAAATCAAAAACACCTCACAGCAACAATTAAGAGTTGATGTATGAAATCGGCAATCCGTGCAGGCTATGTTGAACAGAAATGGAAACACATGGACAAACAATACTTTCACCCTCTCAAAATACCATGATACACTACATTTACATAAACTCCCATTCACACAAGGAGCAGTCTTTCACAGAAGAATTCCAGCAGTGTCATACATTGATAAAGAGGAACTGAACCACCTAAAAGTTAAGATAAAATTAATAAAATATCTGTGACGTGCTACTGTATGAAGAGAGGTTGGTCTCTTCTCTCCTGGTATATGAATACACACCAAACTCTGTTCTCTGCAGGGTTTCTCCCACCCAAGAGGTCTCTTCAAAGTGAATCTGAACTGCCTCTCTATGTGCAGGAGTTAGCAGTACAGTACCCTCCTTGGTCATTTCATCTCAATTTGAATCAGCAGCCCTGAAATGTCTTTAAATCCCAACCTAAAACCTGGTTGTGAATTCTTTGTACTCTAAGTCAAAGAGTTCAGAGTAGATAAGTTTAAACTTCCTCACCATCTTTTGGAACGTTTGCTCTTTTCAAACATTGAGATGTACAGCATTGGTTGTATTAAAGCGATCATGATTGTTTTCTATTTACCTCTCCTTACTTTATAACTCTGACATTAAATTGGTGCAGTCCTCAATAGCTTAACCTTGTGCACCTTCATCATCTTTACTCAGTAATAACATGGTAATGGTACTTCATTAATTAAAGTGATGACTGGAAGTGTCCTCACCAGAGTGCCTTGTGAGGGAATCAGTTTGATGATTAAGGTCTCTCTCAATCAAGACCTGAGTCAGGCAATCAACAACTTGTTCAAATCTGGTCAAATGAAGTAAATTCCTGGTAAAGTTAAGAGAATGTCTGTGCTATATCCTATTTCCTTATCTCCACTTATTCAATTAATCAGTTCATTGTGCTCAGCAGTCGAACCATTGGCCCGATTTAAACAACCATGATTTGGGATCAGCGATTGCACTATATAGCTATCTCCCCTTTGACTGTTTGTCATCCTCCACTGCTATGTCTTTCTGTCTGCACAGCTATTGACTGAGCCTGTCCAGCATCACTCTTTAGGGGTCTAAGCAGTGAAGCTGCTCAGAATTTACAATTGTAACTGTTGCTATTGCCTATTATTATTGTTCTCCTGCATCCGCCGTTTTTTGCGATGTAAAGCAAATACATTTTACATGGTAATGCATAGGAGCTTGCAAATGGGCACGATAGAGAAGGAGCACAGGCCAAACCCTGCCATGCCATCTGGCAACAAGGTTGCGTAAAACCATACAATTGAAAATGCAAATTTAGAGAGGCCACAACCCTAACCCTGTATGACCGAGAATTCTGAAATTTGATCCATACATCTGTCTCATCCCAAGAAACACATTTGCCTCAAGGACCCATAGATTCCACCATGATGGATTTTCCGCCATTTTGAAATTGGTGAAAAACACTCAAATTACATCTCCTCTGCAACTGCTGGGACGATCTGCATGAAAATGTGTATACAGCATCTATGGATTACGGTCTATCAATGGACAATGTATTTTACAAGCAGCATAAACAATATGGCCACTCTGAACCAATGAACTTTGATGAGGGTGTGTCCTATTGTTTACATGCTTAGAAATCAGACATGGTGAGGTGCATCACTACCGACATCACTAAGACTCTCAGGACCTAACATGTGTAGTTATATTCTGATATGTCACACTGTGGTGCTATAACAAGCAAATATTTATAACCTCTAGATCTGGTTGACTTATAGTCATTACATTTGGCAAAGGTGGTCCAGGGTATGTGCTTGTGTTTGACCACAGGGTGGTGCTATTAAATGTTTTTGTCTTATAGCAGCCATGTTGTTTTAGCTACTCTAATGAAAAATGTACAGGCAAGACCTGTGTCCACAGATCAAATTTCATGTAGATCCGCAAAGCAGCTTAGGAGAAGAAGATGTTTAAAGTATGCCGACTTTTCAAAAACACAGGAAACGCTAACTCTATATTTGTCAATCAAAACACATTGTGGTAATTTTCCAAGTATTCTGTTGGTGCCCTGTAAAATATGCTGTGCGATATTGTGCCATAGCTTAGACCCTGGCATGGCTGCTCACAGCTATATTTTATCATTACTTTTGGTCAGGTTGTGGCCCGCTAATCGTCTTGAACTTTGTTCAGAGGTGAACACGCAAACTGATTGACTGGCCAATCAGGGTAAGCATCCCCAAAACTCTCAGGCCTCAATCACCTTGTCAGTTACCTTACCTCTAAACAGACAGGTCCCAAGTCAGGCCTCTGAGACCCTCTCTGTCTGAGGAGACATCTCAGGCATGCAGAGCTCATGCTATCCTCCTCATACTATGTGTACACTGATTACCTGACAAGGAGGAAACAGGACATGGTCAGTGTTGCTGAATTCCACAAATCTGAATGGACAGGGGGGTAAGTTCCATCCATTACTGCTGAGGAACAGGTTGATTTCTATTAGCCCACAGCCTGCAGATCAACCGGAACAGCCACGCTGCACAGAAAGCACTCGTCCACCAAACTTTTATGACACTGACTGTCTGCTTAATGGTCTGGAAGATTCTTCCCATTTACCCCCGTGCAGAAATAAAAGAAATCTGGCCCGTGCTCAGGAAAAATGGCTACTTCCAGTTTAATCCCTTAGTGAATTGGAAATTAGGGAATGATAAGCACGGTGCTCAATCTTGTGGATATATCCTTCCCTGGTATATGGGTAGATGGGCTATGTGACCTCTCATTAGGAGAGGACTGTCCTGCATCATCGCCTGTCTCATTAAGTTAAGTCAGGACAAACAGACGTTCCCCCTCAGACAAGGAAACCAACATAAAGCTAGTCACTTGTAGCTCATAAATACAAAACATACCTGGGAAAAAAGACCCACCCATCAAAAGGACTTTAATTGAAATCTTATCTGATAATATTGCCAGCTGAGGTAAAGATTCAAAAGTATTCAAAACCAAAACCAAACCAAAAAATGCTTTGTTCCAGCAATAAATCAAAAAGAGAATTATTGACACCATGTTTAGTTATGTAGGGCTGACGTGAAGCCTACTGGGACGAACACTAACACCCACTGACATTAAAATAGATAGTGTCAGGACTGAAACACTAATCAGATTGGCATTTGTCTCCCAGCTTTCCCCTGTTTGGCAGAGTGAGCTCCAGCATATGAGAAATCCAAGCCAGGAGCCCCAGCAGCTCCATGGGGTGACAAAGTTGAGGAAGCCCAGTGGCGATGGGTATCAGAGGGGTGAAATAGGTGACATGTTGTGGGCCTGTGGATGGGTTAGAGGAAAGGAAAATGACTAAAACAATATTGACAAACAAGATGCAAATTGTCATGCAAACTGACTCCTTGACTGTACCACCCCTTGGTTTGATTCATAGTGATAGTCTTACTCTATGCAACTCCACAGTGGCACTCTTGGACTGTATTATGTTCATATTTTGTCTTTTTGCCACCTTAGCATACAGTGTGTAAGAATAGGCTATGCTCCATTACTCTTGCCCAGACAACCATAGATGACATGAGGATAACATTAATCAGGCACCTAATTATCATCAGTCTATGATTGGAGTACTGATTCACATGCTTGATGCTTCACAATAATCTGTCTAAAACAGGCTTCAGTGTTTTAAAGTCACACTGGCGTGAGCACGTGTCTGCGCCGTGGTTCGCCTCCCTGCTTAGGTGCTGGCTCGTGGGGAGAATGGCTGCAGAAGTATCTTACTCTTTTGGGACTTCATGCTCCAGTACTTTACCACCCATGCATATGGGTCCACTAATGATGCTGAGGCCAGCCATCAGGGGATACTATTCCATGCAGACATTTTCACCCAAATGGATTATTTCAGCCTCGTTGGCCACAGATCCTGGAGTTTTCTACCAATTCATCTTACTATTAATAATTTCAGAGAATTTTTAGGCCTCTGAATTAAATAATGATAAATAGGCCCTGCTGAGTGAGCTAGGCCGCTGTAGCCAACGCTGTTTATTTCTGCACGAAAGTTCTGTCAGGCCTGATAAATCGGATTCCTGAAATAGTTTATAAAGTACTGAATTGATGTGGCGGCTTGGCAAAGGGGAGAATTTATGTTAGGAAATGGGCCTGATACCTGGGCTGGTGATGAAAGCTGGGGGGAAAGTCTTTTATATAAATTGTCTGTGGTAGGGACTGGTGGAGATGGGAGGTGAAGAAGACACTGAGGGGAGTAATGGCTGGAGAGGCGTCTGGGCAGGGTTGGGGTCAGACAGGAGAGAGGGCCACTCCACAGGGAGCCGCAGTGGCGGCCATGTGCTGATCATTCATGATGGCACCTCAGAGGCCATCCTGTAAGGAAGAAAAATGAAAACTATTAAAGGCTCGCTGGGCAATGTTGGCTTTGGCGTGTCAGCAATTATTAGCCCGGGCCACTGCTCAGGTCCTGAGACACAAAGTGGAAAGAGGAGGAGATGGGAAAAGAGAGCAATGATCCATTGATATACTGTGCTACACATCCTATGTGGGTGACCAAACTGCAAAGCCCTTTCACATCTTATGGAATTTAGAATTACATCTCAGCTTTGCTTTTTGTTTTTTACGAAATAGTACAGTATAAGGGCAAAAATAGATAATTGAAGGTCAAATGGCCATTAATTCATTGCCCTGTGGTTATATGGTATTTTCACATATTGCATTTAGTGTTGCATTAACACTAAAGTCAGACATGCTTCTGAATTTGGTGTCCTTGCATTCTACACTACAACATTTATCAAATCCTCAGTGGAGTAGGACTCATTACTCATTACAATCTTTTAAGACATGGGAAATCACCTGAGACACATATAAATGACTTCCTTGTATGCCTGCAGCAGTCTAGCTGTTTGGCTTGACCAGGTGGCATGTGATCGACTTGCATACAGTGTAACACGCGCACACACACACACACACACACACACACACACACACACACACAGCTTGTTCACAGCCTAGGGCTCTGTTTATCATTTACATTAACATTATTATATCTGATTGAACAATGCTTACTATTCTGATACAGATGTTTTGATGTGTAAACTAATCTGGATTATTATATCTTATTGAACAATGTTCATTCCTCAGAGACATTATCAAGGGAACCCCTGCTGAAATTTAGAGAGAAAACTAATCTAATGCTCTGAGTGAGTAGGAAGGTGATAAGAGAGGTCACAGAATTCAAACACTGCTATTACTCTAGTGTTAATCCTTCAGGGAGAATGACTGAGCATGCATCAATCACAGAGATGTGTGTGTGGCTAGGGGTTAGCCAACCAACATTAACCTTGACCTGGAGGTCCTTGTCTTTCTACTCTAACTCATGGCCACAAAGGACAATCACCTCCAAACTCTCTCAAACACAAGTTGATATTGGACCAATGCATTGTAAATGTGTGTTTTAGTACATTTGTTGAGCGGTGAGAAGTTTTTGCCTTGCAGCCATAACCAGACCAAAGCGGTATAGTGAGATTTAATCATGCTTCCTCAGCAGCATCAGATAGGCTTCTACACCTTATCAGTGGGCAGAGGGAGAAATCACTTCAAACACCTACGGCGAGAATACAAGTAAGTCATTTATGGTGGTAATCAACAGCCACACTCCAACAGATCCTGTGAAAGAACATGTACAAGCAAAAAGTGAAAGAAATAGAGAAAAGTCAGTTTACAAAAGCGAGCCTTGAAGGCTTTTCTGATGGAAAAAGGGAAGAGAAAGAAAAGAATAACTGACTTTTGGAAAGTTTCAAGAACAGATAAGAGAGATAGGCTAGTATCACTGTTTGATTCCTCGGATTGTCAAACAGCTTTTGATTTTCTGCTAAGTTAAATAAATGGTGCTCATAAGGGGACATCAAAATTCAATAACTCCCTTTGAGAGGAATGTTATTAGATTTTTATAAGAAGCATTTCTTTCATCTATCGAAACAATCTATTCAGGTGAACAAAGTTGATAAGGAAAAGGTAAAAAAAAAATGCCACATTGGTTGAAAAGAAAGTTGAAAACGGACTTGCAAAAACGTGAATACTCTATTGTACTGAGAGGGTGGAACTGCTCTCTCTCACTATCTGAGTTATCAAAGTGTTGCAACCCACTGCATTTACTGCACAACTCTCTGTGAACAATATCCATTCCTTATTGGATGAAAGAAGGCAACACACTATTGTGCAACACACTATAGTGCAACACACTAGACTGAATTTGTATCCTTTACAGTTTGCATGAAGCAATGAAGCTGAAGTGAACCTTAGGATGCGTTACTGGCTGAACAGAGCTTGCTCTCTGCAAAACTTCCATATTTAGAATTGAAATGCTTGCAGTCTTGCAAGAACAGTAACAAATATGTACGGTATGTTATCCACCATCCACCGGGCTACACCATACTGTAGTGTACTATATGCAACAATAGTCAACGAGTCCATGTTTCATTCTAAATACTTTTTGGATAAATCAAGGTTTCTGCCTTCGTCAGCTCCCCTCTTTGGTCAGGCAAAGCAGTAACAGACTGGCATCATCTAATAGAGTATGAAAATAACATACAACCTGCATTTTGCTTCCCTAGCTGTGAGCAGAATAGAGAATCATTACGGTCAATGGACCAAATCCTCCCTGTTTTGTACTAGTTGTTACAGAGCTCCTATTGCTGCTGTCCCTTCACTCCACAATGCCGTCACACTGATCCAAGCTGACATACGTTGGTTATTTACATATCGTTTTTACATCATACTGGTTAACCCTGCATGATGCATGTAGGAGGAGAGATGTTTCTCCCCTTTTATTTACTCCTTGGGGTTGGTTGTCAGTGATGGTCAGTGATGCAAATACACAGATGGATGACCTCTTGGACAAAATGGTCTTCATGATGTAATACTGTGTCCCAAAAATGATGAACCACCCTAAGGCCATATTCTCTCATGCAGTTCTGCCTGTGTGCTGTCTTGAACACTCTATGTGCCAATGGCCTTACCCACAGCAAAATGTACGTAGATACCTGATCCTAGATCTTCTTACAGGCTATATTGACAAGAGCAAGAAAGCATAAAAAAACACATTTGAAAAGGCAGAATACTGACCACAACATTGACATGTAGTGACATTTGGCAGGTAAATGCAGCTTGAATTAAGTTGTCAGGCCTTGTCCTCATGCATGGTCTAAAGTGATGTCACCATGCACTGTGTGCATTTACCTGTACCCATATTTGCTCAGTTCAATTCCAAGGGCCTAACGCCCTTTGAAGGACGAAACAGCCACAGAATATCTTAAGCAGCTATAGCCGTAAGCCAAAGTTGTCCCATGTAAACAGCAACCTATTCAAACAAAGTCTCAGGATGAAACAGCATCCTGGGAGTGGTCAACAACACAGAGAGTGGCCTCCACATTTTGTCATTACATACCGTAGTTCTTTAAGATTAAAGAATCAAAACAGGAATAATGAGATTCAATTTGATATACAAAACATTTACAAGGACCAATAATGTTGTTACAGAAGACCCATAATGACTTATTCAACTTAGCTGCAGTCTTTTCTACTCCATTACCTTGCTCCAAATTGTTACAGTTGTTCGGACATTTTGGTTTGCAGTTCACATTACTGAACTAACACATTTTTCAGTAGTACTGCTTAATAAAAGTAATGGGGAAATATCAAGGATGTACTAGTTGTATATATACTCATCATTTAATGTACAGTATGATCATGAAATGTATTATCATGATACAGAAGTTCCTCACATGTTCCTCTGCTGGAGGATATAAACCTTACCTCTACTTTTCATCCTATTCCTGCCACGTCTCATCACCCATCGTAATTTCTTAAATTTCCACATTCTCTTAAATGCCTCTTGATTGATGTAGTCAGGGCGCAAGAGATTGTGCTTGCAATCAGAGATGTCTAATAAGGTGTTGAAGATGACTTCAAGCTTTGAAATGTTAAACGGGACAGAAATACAAATTAGTCTGGAAATGTGCACATAATTAACAGCCACAATGAATCCAATAATCAAATAGCCCATCCTCAGAGAAAACTATTACATGGGGATTATTAGTGTACCAGGTTAAACTAATCACCCACTGATAGACAGGCTTTTTGTCAGCAGTTTCGTTTACCTCTCTGTTGGTTTGTTATTGTCAATCACTTTCTCCGGAAAAGTGATATTTTCCCCCTTGTACACACAAACACACACCAACACACAAATGCATGTATACACACAAACATGCACACACAAACCACACCACACCACACCACACCACACCACACCACACCACACCATACTACACCACACCACACCACACCACACCACACCACACCACACCACACCACCACACACACACACACACACACACACACACACACACACACACACACACACACACAAAAGAAATACACCAACAACCAGGCAGTCAGTTCATCATACGGCTCCTATTGATGTCAACCTTTGCTCTTGGTTATCTCCTGCACGCAGCCAGGCTTCATATTGAATCAGAAGAGCAGAGTTAAATAAAAATGGAAGGCTTTCACATCCGATCTCATCCCACCTTGGCCAACAGGTTCAGGACATAGAGGGGTTATGATGACAGCAGCTAACAGCTGAGATCTAATGTACACTGTATGTGCATACTGTAGCCCTATATCCGCTAATGTGAATGTACACAATTTTTAGTTTTGATGTCTATGCGGATATATACCTATACCATTTTCATAATTATGATTATCACTATATAAACACATAAGGAGGACAGAGTCATTTGTAGTACTTTAAATCAGTGAATAATGCTTCAAATGCTGCCTATATTGGTTGGGACTGTCCCCTTTTAAACATTGTCAGAGCCACTCTGTTGCATGCTCTACACTGCATGGTCCTGATCATAAGTGTTTATCACGTCATTCTGACACAGACAGGTATGATATGCAGTCCTTCAGCTTACAGAACATCCAGTCCACAGGAAAATTAATTAGTGACATTAAAACAGGCCCTAAAATGTAATGGTTTGATGCATCCCAATGTGTTTATTGATTAATAAATGGTCAAAGGATCCTATTTCTCAGATATACTGTCTTACATTGGGTGCTCTTCTGCTGCCATAGGTGCTTTACAGGACAAATGTGTTTCGGCTGAGCTGATCCAATCCTTTCTCCATTGTTTTTATGTACTTCTGTTTTGCGCTTCTAGAGTTCCACTGTGATTACCTGTCTCTTTACAAATACATAAACATAAATCTAACTTGTTAGGGGCTTTTCCATAAATTCCTCAGAATAAAAAGGGTTGAACAGATGGATGGAATATCATCAGCTTTTTTTTCTACTGAAAATGGATTCCTGTTGTGACAGCATTCACTACATTATTGGTATCATTAAAATCTTGAGGAAAATCTGTGACTGTAGAAAAAGAAACACAGCACCAAAGGTACTGTTTTATATTAATATAGAATAATTATTCGGTTTAAAAAAGTGAATCAATTACTTTTGGATCAGTTCATAACATACTATAACGTATTCATAGTGATAGGTATATTTTGTGAAACTACTTCTCTATGAATACATTTGACTTTGATTGCAGTTTTGCTATAACTGTTACTAACTAGCTGTATTTCAATACAACTAGAGTGAAATTGCATACAAATATTGCATGTCACAATACAGTAACATAGAAAGAAAGTCATTCAAAGACAAGTGTTCAGAGATGCATGAAAAATCTAATTCTACAAAAGCATTTTAAATTGTATTCAAATTGTTCATTTAAATTGTTCAAATCACTTCAATTGTAACAACATTACAGATGATAAACGCATACTATAAAATGTGCTCACTAACAATGTAGAGGGCATTAATCAATGTTCCCATCATGGAGTCAGACTTTGATATTTCCCTATATTTCATTACTTTATATTAATAATTCACTCTTTTTTCTCTCTCTAGGCTTTTAACTGGGGTTTGACCTTTGTAGTCCACACAGAGAATCTATGTTTCCACTGGCTGTCCCATTTGTCCCCTCACTGCACTTGAGTGGGAAAGATAATTACACTTCAAATGACGCTCCACTCATTGTGTCTTGTCTGCTTCTCTCGCTACACAACACAATGGCGAGGGTCAGTGAATCCACACTCACCTCTTATTTACAAGATTCATGTTTATCTAATGCAAAATCAATAGCTCAGGATCAGGGAAAATTAAGGGCCGTCTTACAATCGTTGAGAGCTACTTAACAGGACATCTGCAAGTGCTTTAGTGTCCCGTAAACGAGAGGAATCTGGCCAACTCCGACTCTCTGCTGGGGGGCTTATTAACAACACAATAGTGAGTAAGGTTTATTATGATGGATAGGGCCCTGACCTCTAACATTGCTAACTGTAGATCCCTGGAGAGAATCCTCTCTCTGATACAGTAACTAAGTGATGCATAGTGGAGATTATGCTTGGTGGAGACGATGCTTACACATCTAACGCAACTGTCTTGGCTCTCTTGATCAGACTGATAGAAACCTACTGTAGCAACTCAAGACTATTCCTCTGATCATTATGATCAGTTTGTATGCAGTTTCTTCCTTATCCACTACTGTTGCGATCGCAAAAATAAGCTTATTGAAAAAAGCTTAGCTTATTGACACACGCACAAGAGTCTCAGACATGTCGTAACGGAATATTGTATGTGCAGACAACTACTTATTCAGTACTACTTGTGCTGTACCACATTAACAATGTAACTGATTTGCTGAACAGACTGTTTGTACCGCACAATCTGTCCCGTATGGCAATGGCAAATACATTGTAGCATAACACTCTTATTCAACATCAGAGTTTAATTTCCCCACACAGACTTGTTCTGTTCTTTTTGCTTATTTCCTGGCTTCCTGCACTTTGAATAGATCAGCACTTAAATCTGCTTCTATACCAGCGCTCAGGTTGAGCACCATTTGGCGAAATTTCACTTTTCTTCCCAAGTAAGCACTATCTGCTGCAAACCTCTTTGAACCCAAACAAAGACCTTGCCATCTGTCAGTGTCATTTGCCACAAGTGGCCACGATTAATTGAAAAACAATTGAGGGGCCAAATGTCGGGGTCAAAGCAATATGCATCCCGGCCTCGCAGGTCAGATGCTCATTTCCTTGCTTTCGCCTGACATTAGCCACAGATGTCGGATCACATTGTGCCAGTTTAGTTCAGCATCCACCTTCTTGGCAGTGAACATTATCAGAGGGACAGATCCTAGGGACTCTGTGTCAGAGAAATGCAGAGTTAATCAATGCTGAGACAAATGTGTGCATTTGACTTGATCATTGCAGACGTGTTGCTCTATTGGGTGGACATGTTATGACTGATCATCATGACAGGAATTTACAGACAGGATCATGCCACAACCTTGCTGTTGTCTTTGTGTTCATTGCCCAATAAATATTGTGTCTCTGCTATTAAAACATATATATAAAACAATACATTATGTTTCCTTATGATATTGCTATGACACTGTGTGAGTGCTTATTTGCCTTCTACAGTGTCTTGATTGTATATTTTTACGTTTTCATTAAAACTAAGAATACAGGCCTACATCTTACGGAGTGTTTGAAAATGAGAGGGAAAACATACATGCAGTATATTCCATAGCAGCTTATTTTTTGGTACAGTCATGATTATGAAAACAAGATTATTTTATGATTGATGATGGGATAGCCTGTTGATGCTGTCTAAATTATTACTATCAAATGGAGCTTTAGCAAGCATTAATGCATGAAGCGTGTGGATATAGGCTGTTAATGCACACCCTGGAGTGGATTAATGCATTATAAAACGGATCCCATCACCTTTTTTTGTGAGGATTTCCCCTGCAACTTGCTATTTTAGAAGTTAAGAAGATGGCTTCCTCAAACGAGTGCAGATATCCATGTTAATGCACACCTCCAGTGTTCTACACACCCTACCACACTTTGGAATTGGAGTTTTAATACGCCACGTAATTATAGTTCCCTCAAAATGCTCCCACACATAGACTGTAACACGTAACTTTCTTACAGGCATATTCGGGTATTGTCACTTGTTAGCCGAGGGGGAATGTCTCTAGCAGCCAGGTAGTCCGTAAATATTTCCCCAGGAATTCACAACAGATCCCTCCAGTTCAAGTGTAAAGTGTCTCGTCTAGAATTAAAATTACAAATTGAATATGCCAATATAGGGATACTGTTACTATTTCCCATTTAGCCAACTAGTTAGCCAGCTGCTTTCTCTTGTAAAGAAGTAATATTTTGTTTTGCACTGGTGGCCATAGCTTGTAGAGTAGCTAGTGAACAAGTGCGTTAGCTTGCTAGCATTTCCCCGATGCTAGCTATCAGTTTAACCCGACCCAGCTTTCCTTCCATGAAAATTAAGCAGTGATTATGACTGTCCAGGGAGACCCCAAATAACACATTTCTGGAAAATGTATTCTTGTCTCGATGGCATTTTTAATGCAAAAAAAGAGAAAAAAATGACCATATCTACCGAAGCCCTAAAAGGCAATGATAGTCATAAAAATGTTTTACTCCCATTTTCCTGTGATAATGTTTCACCATTATAACCATGTACAAAAGTCTTTCAGAGGAGCAGAACTTCTGTGTTTATAGAGCTGTGATTTCCACCAATTTTTCAGAGAAAATGTCCAATATCTGTACACCAGATGATGCTAAAAGTGTTTATTAGGATATCCTGTTCAAGACAATACTTTCCTTTTGTGAATTGATCGTGTACAGACATTTTACAAAGTGTTTAAAGACATGCAACATCAGGCGTTAAAGGGTTGACTAGAAAATGACAAAATCTATTGTTAGCTAGAATGACATCGATCGGGGTAGTGTTATTACAGTGTTGGCATGTTAGATATGTATTTTAGGTTTGAGATATTGTCATTGTTGTTTTGTGGTAACCAAGGGTAACATGATTCGAGGCTTGAGAGATATCGGCCATGTTTTTTGTTTTGAAAAGCCAAAGGATTGGCGCATCTACAGGTATATGTTAACATAACCGCCCAGCACCCCTTTCTCAGATGTGTGATTGTCAGAGATTAATGCATGGCTTGGAATGCAGTTTTAGCCAATCAGATCACATATTTCTCTGAACCTGTTTTATAATGGCAGTTAAACACATAGAGGTGAGATCCAGGTGATTCTGGTGTTAAAACAACACATACAGTACCTAAGATTTTGTACTGAAGTGGGCCTTTAAATTGATAGTAACAGCACAGTAAGTTGATGACATTGTGCATTGGTAATCAAAAAGCTATGTTAATGCAACACGATTATTTTGAAAACATATGGTGAAATAACATGGAAACAATGTTGACTCAACTAATTTGTGTTCTTTGTGTGGTGCAGTGGTTTTCCATATGATGCATGTTAACATTTGTGAAAAAACACTGGGCTCATCATAATAATCGTAATCATAATATACTGTAGTATATACATGTGCCATTATTTTAATAGTGCCTCTTTGTCTACAACTGAATGACACATGGTCTTTGAAATACAGTACCCTACTGATCAATGTCAGCAGCTCATCACACTCTTGTAATGAACTTGCCATATTATCTGTGGAATAGTTAATAACTGTGACTCCTTATCAAAATCCTTCATACAGTTATGTTTGACAGTTAACAGAAGGTAGATCTATCTAATAAGCAAATCAATAATGTTCATTCAGCAAATTAACTGCAAAGTATTACCATGAAAAACAATATCACAAGATCAAATTCTCAGCATCATGGGTGACATTATGGATAATGCAATTCATTGCACTTCAGGAAGCAATAAAGGGGAAATTGAGACTCCAGCATACTTAAATTGCAGATAACCTTTAAATTTCCTTCTTTCTTGATCTACGTCTGAAAGTTGTTGATCCTCAGCCTCATATGCTTATAGCGTTTGTGTTAACATATCATTTAGTAGGCCTTTTCTTTTGTCAAGGTAACATGGGGCAATATTTGACAGTAGAAACAGCTACTACTGGACATAGTACAAGCACTCTTTCTGAAGGGCATTGCATGAAGATAACGCCTGTCCAGATCCTCTAGTGAACATTAAATGTCCATAGAATCACTTTGTCTGTCAAATAAAGAATACAACCCCAACTTTCGACCACTGATGTATTTGTTCTCCTCTACTTTGTGGAGGGAGGAGATTGATGACACTTCAATAAATAGCATGGCCACATCATTCCACCATGTGTCCCATTGAAAATGAATATAAAAATCTTAGCGAGTGCATTTAATGACATCTTTAACTTCCTTCATTACCCACCATGAAAGGATTTTCTATCATATTCTTCAACCTTATAATTAACATTAGAATTATTCATCTGATACTCATCAGGTTTCCGACAACCAGTGGTTATGCAGTGCAGTGTTCTAAAAGAGATGGCTGAGAGGCTCAATTACGTCTGCTTGAACAAAACATAATGTCTCTACAGTTGGTGCAGGCTAATACTAGGATGATTTGATTATTATGCACAGCTAAATGCATGCAAATGCCATTCAATTTTGAAGTGGTTAATTTTAGGGACATTAAATGGGAGAATATGTCAGATGTTGTAGCAGGTACTCACTAGGTTTGTTTGATAAAAAAACATGCTCTAATATGTACATTTGAAAGAAAGTTTCCTTGTATTCAAACTATTTTCTAGCTTTAACTAACACAAATTAAATGACCAAATGACTAAATCTGCTGAGATTACACGCTGTACGTTTTCAATAAAGATGCCAATAAAGCTTTTCGATTTAATTTGGTACAGTAACACAAAACAGCTTGCAGGCCTACTCTGCAATGCATACAGTATCATTCAGTTGTTTTCCTTTGCTTCCTGACAAAAAGAAGCCACCAATACTAAGCCTTGAAGTCATTCCATATGAACGAGCGGAAACAGCATGAGCCAACCTGGTTGCTCATTCTCCCAACCCTTTGTTTTTCTCCAAGTCTAGACAGCCATCTGTCAAGCTAACCTGGAGAGCTGCAATGATTTTTGTTCGCCTGAGTGAATACTCAGCAGAGCAATATTTCACATGTTAAGACAAAAAAAAAGAGAATCTGTTTTATCTTACGAGAGAGATATGGTAGTGTCAGGACTACATTACGTCTTCCATCTTAGAGCACAGAACAAGTCCCATCTCTCAGTTGTTTCCTGGTTAAATATGGTAAAGCCAAATAAGCCAATGTTTGAGGTAGCCTAAATAAGTTAAAAGTTAACTTACCAGGGGAGGTTAGTGGAGGTAGGAATCACCAAGTTTGATACCATTTCTCATTCTGTTCCATGCATTACACTGAGCCTGTCTTCCGATTTATATGTCCACCAGCCTCCCCTGATACATACAATGTTTTCTCAAAAGTGAAACTCCACATTTAAGTTATAGAGTGATAAAACTGTAAATACTATGTGTAATTCAGTAAATTTTCCCTCAAGTTCTGTTGTGAGTAAGTATCTTATCTTAACATTCTGAACATGCACCATTGAAGACTACACTTTAATTGTGTTGTTTGTGTGTATTCTGAGAGAAAGTCCTGAAGATCTGGTCTGTCTTTTTTTTTTTTTGCCTCAACAGCTGGGGTGTTCATACTCAGCGAGAAAAGTTTTTGTTGTTGTGAGAATGAGATTTAAACCTAAATGCCATGCAGTATATGAACCACAGGACCATTCCCTCGCTGGTTGTGCACATTAAGATGGTTAACACTAGTGGAGTGGGCACACACTCTTTATGAGTCATGCAGGTCTGAATTGATTTTCAGCCGATTCCAAAATACCACGCAACATCCAACAAATCTGTTTTTCAGCTGACATTTAGGTATGTGTATACCGATGCTGTGTGTGTGTGTGTGTGTGTGTGTGTGTGTGTGTGTGTGTGTGTGTGTGTGTGTGTGTGTGTGTGTGTGTGTGTGTGTGTGTGTGTGTGTGTGTGCGTGCGTGCGTGCGTGCGTGCGTGCGCGTGCGTGCGTGTGTGTGCGTGCGTGTGCGTGTGTGTTTGTTGTGACTGAGGTGTTTATATTATTTTCTTATCTATTTCATTAACAGTGTTGCATGTGACAAGAATATTTTTTCATCAAAGGACAGTTATACCAGTAAACCCATTGCATGTAATTATTGTTACGCTGTTTACTATACTTGAGTTACTTCTCAACCTAAGCCACAGAACTGGAAAACTTTTATCAATATTATTAAAACTTGTGGGAGCTATAGAGAGACGCTGTAAAACTTTGTATCCCTCAGATCTTTCCAATATCTTTAGGTTGGGTCCTCAATAATTGCTGTTAGACTTCGACTGTTCGTTTGAAATCGAGTGCTGGGATTTCCAATATCCCCCTCCACCATGCATAAAGTAAACATTGTCATATTTCACGCTGCCTCACCTTGTCTACCTCTCTTTACTTTCAAGCTGCAAGGAGAACAGTGACCTTTTAGAGTGGATGGCTTAAAATGTCAAAAATGTGGACCTCTGACCGGATTTGGCCTAGAGTTATACTCAATCATTGTTACAAGTCGTTAAGTTGACCTCCGGTATGTTCTGAGGAATTGCTTTACTTGTGTATCTCCAGTTGTTCTTCCTCAGCCTATTTAGCTTTCAGCCCATAATATAATTTATCAAATCTAAACTTCTTCTCAAGGTCGTTATCTACAGTAAGGCTATATTTCAAGGATCAACTAATTAGGGCCCCATGATCATTTGAAAGGAGTAATGAAGTATAGAAAATGCCTACGTTAGAACTTATTAATGCCAGCCAGGACAGCTTTAGAACTGATGAGCCATTAGCAAAAAGGATACAATTAAATGAACAACTAATTAGCAGCTCAAAAGAGCCTTAAAGAGCAAATTGGGTAATAATTATTGTAATATTTTGCACAAATACATGTTGTGGCCTATTCAACCATGTGGCTAAACAATGGGTTGAATTCCTAACATTTTCATAACATTACTGATCGTGATGAATGTCTCTAATGAGCATGGAGATGAGTTACAATAAAATGCAGAGTAGGTGTTATTTTGGGGAAATTGGTAACTTGGTAGAATATAGTTGTTTATAATATGTGTATCATTATTGTTGGAGCAATGTGAACAAAAACAAAAAAAGGAGTCCGAAATATTTACTAAAGTTGATGACCAATGTTGAAACACTGCTCTTGGAAAGAGTAGGAAAACTTATTCAACATTAAATTCCAATAGTAGTACTTTGTTCAAGCTTGTCAAATTGCCTCAGTTTAGCAGCCATTATTTTCCTAGCTGTGCAATTATGTTGCTATTATATATTCCTTCTCCTCACAGAGAAACATTGGTTTTCAGAGCTTTATCTAATTTATGCATCTTGTGAAAGTACAAGTCTAAATGTATTCGTGCTAGGCTAATGGCATTCATTAACCTTCGGAACAGTGAAATGTTTGATTGGAATATGGCATTTCCTCCATCAAAGGGATGTTTCATTTCTTTTGCAACTCCCATACTTCAAATAAACCATTAAATGCTATTTCACTTCAAAAGTCTAGTTTATATATGCTAATAGCAATACCTCATCACTCAGCCTAAGTGAGAATGCATCCTACTGATCTGAATGACATTTACAGAGAGCCAGGATGCAGTAAACTGACATATTGTACTAAGAGTGAAGGAAAAACATACAGTACACATTTATTATAGTTAAAGAGAAAATCATAGCCAAAACAATATGGAATGAATAACATGATCTTAATGTAATATGATAGACAACAGCTCTTTATTTTTTTAAATAATAAAACAGTGCTAATGGTGATAAACTATCATATTAATTGTACATTGGGCTATGCACATGATGATACTGCTGCACAACTGTAATGGGAGTTGGAACCTGCACCCCATTGGCACCCTGTACGAACTAATTCTAATGACTTGATTTTCACACTTTTATCACATGAAATCACTAAACTGCTTTGTAATATTAGGTCTTGATTAGTGGCAACTGAAATGGAGACGGCATTTTGTTTTATCATTAGAAGGATCTCTGACTAATTATATTTTATAATTAATGCACAGACAGTCACAATTTGCTGTGATTATATGAGTGATTACAGATTTCAATTCCGCATAATCTTAAAAGGGAACCACTGAGAATGCCAGCACTAATAATAATGACAGCAACAAAGGAGAAATATCAGCAATACAGACTTGACTTTTATGCCAGTGACAAAAACAACAACATTGTTTACATAGTCATTCAAAATGTATTACATAAACATGTTCTATAACAACATGTGGCATCCCATATCACAAAGCCTTGAATAAAACCATCTTGTTGTCTTTCAGTAAACAATTAAACAAGTATCTTAAAAATCCATGTCAGTATAGTTCAAGCTACCCCAGACTAGGCCTCAGCCTCTCATAGACAGAGTGAGGAAACGTTCACATGGTTGAAGGGCATCGTGGTGAATGAAAGATCCATGCTGCATCCCAAGCGGCTGATCGCCTCCAGAGTTATCCAAAATGTCCGGGCCATGTAATGATTTTTCAGACAGCTGACTAGTCCAGTCTACTCACGTCACTCAACAGATTTCACCAGATAATATGCTTAGACACAGTGGCTGATCAGACATCACATTCACCTGACCTTGCTGTGCTCAGGAGGAAGCGCGTCCACTTATCTGTGCAGTTTGTAAAGGAAAAGGTCCCCACTTTCTCCCCCAGTGTGGTTAAGATTGACTTTGAACCCATTGTTTTACCCGACCAGAGATATAATCTCAGGGATGCTTGAAGCATGCACAAAGCTTCCAAAATACAATTAGATTTTGTAAATTGAATAGACATCTGAACTCTCCAAAGGATCTAGGGGATTTATCTGCCTTGTTCGGCACAATGTAGTCTCTTTTTTGTTGTTTTCTTGCCATAATTGTATTTGTCAGTGAACGCTGTCTACACCCAGCAGTGGCGAACTTAATGAGATGCTGATTAGAGATTCTCAAATTCTCTCATCACTGATGGTGTTATTTTAGCAAAAGAATGAGGATAATTTTCTCTAATGCTACTTGTTAAGGTAATTACACTATAATTGCCTGATCAAGGTGTCATAGAGGAGTCGTGGCAAAAATAGAGGCACTTTGTCACACTCATGTTTAATAGTATTCTCATAGCATTTGCACTAGTCTTCCTTAAAGATAAAGAATTTGGAGAACACGTATTCCCTAATTTGAGTATGTCATCCAGATGCATGCACACACAATCGATGGTAATAATAAAACTCAAACAACAACAACATACACATGGACCTGCACACATATTTTGTAATCTCTGTATGTACAGAGCAATATTAATATTAACTAAAACTTGTAATCTTTGTTTACAGTTGATGCAAAGTGGAAAGTATTAAAGGTGCAATATGTAACATTCAAGCTTTCTAAAATCTTCTTAATGGTTGTAATGACTATGTTTAGTCGGTAGCAAACAGGATATGAGATCCTTTGAAATAAATATTTAATTTCCGAATGCTGTTTTGGTCCGCTTTCTAAAATCCTACCCGACACTCGGTTTGTATACAAAGACGTTGTTACTGGCCAGCGGTGTTCGAGGGGAAAGTAATATTTAATTTACGAATCATAGATTTTCCCTTTTCTCCCTCTGGTGACGATCTCTTCGATGCGTGCATGTAGAAACACAACAGCTACTGTAATGTCCGACATTATGGACATTGTAAGTCCATTTCGGTGGGTTATAATATTATTTGGGAGGATGAATTTCGCCACGGTGGCCAGAGGTGGCAGATTTCCAACAGATTTACGCCCTGCTTCTTTCAGGTATTGATTTGTATTATATGATGCTTTGAATGTAATCCTCACCAAGATGTAATAGTATCTGTAAAATTGTATTAAACAGACAAATAATTACAAAGAAATATTAATACTGAGAAATAATTTGATATGTTTCCTGAGGTTAGGGTATTGAACAGTTTTGCTTCCCGCAGTGCTCCCTGTTAGGTTTAGGTTTTACCATGTCATTTTCTTTGATTAAAAACAAACAATCGAGATGAAAACTAATGCCAATGTTTGTGAAGTCTCCCTGTAGCAATATGAATCCCTGGTGTTTGGCTGAAGCCCCATTTAATTGATTGTACTGTCGGTTGCTATGGGGTTTGGCTCTGTATAATTTTGGGATTCAGATTATTGTATCTATGGAGATGTGGTGCACACATTTAACAGACATTAGTCAGTACCATAAAATCAAGATTTTGCTACATGAGTTATATTGAGTATATATATATAGAGAGAGTTTTATTGTTTAAAGATCCAGTATGTATATTTGAGCTTCACAACAGTGCTAATTGGCCATGATAAATCGTTAAAGATCAAGGAATGAGATCACACGATGAAGACGTTTTAGCCTCCTCTACCTCTTGATCCTCATCGAGCCACATGGGGCTAGGGGTGTGGTTTAGAGAGGGCTAGAGTGTCCATATAGGTCGCCACCTACGACCTGCAGAATGTAAACAAACTGGAGATCATACAGGGTGGGACGAGAAGAGTGAAGGCTATTGATACAGTTTATTGTGACATCTCTGTTTAGGTATTTGTCCTATGTTATAAATGTTATTGCTGTGGTGAAAGGAGCTAAGAGTTTTAAAAAGCTTTGAACAAAGGGCTCAAAGGTGCCTTGATTATAATGTACCCTTGGTGATTGCTATGCTATTACTGAATAGTGTAAGAATCAGTACTTCAAGGCCACGATTCTGTTCGACCCCACACTATGGGACCCTGCATAACGGCCGATTGCGTGGTCCAAACTGGAAACCTCTATGGATAGAAGAATGTACCCTGTTTACATCACACAGTCTCTAAACCAGCATTGAGGACGGTATGTGCCACAGAGGGCGCAGTCACGTCCAGGCTGTAGGAGAATCCCAGCTTGCAGAAGCACATGTCTCCGAAACAGAGACACCCTTGAACAGGGCCCAGGACGCCACCAACCCGCGGGTGGAATGCGCCAAGATCTCCACAGCGAGTGCGTGAGCACTGGACAAAGGGTGTTCATAAACTCTGTTCCGGGGAGGAAAAAGGGCGGGGAATGGGAAGGGAGCATGGAGATGACTTTGGGAACGAACACTGCTTTCGGGCATAACGTAAACTTAGCGTTGCCAAGGGCAAACTGAGTACATGAAGGGTCGACCGATAGCACACACAAGTCATTCACACGCTTTGCCGTGGCCAGGATGAGTAAAAATGCGGCAATAAGACAGCATCCTTACAACAACTGTTTGAAGAGGTTTGAAGCGGTCGCTAGTGAGTGCCTCATGAATCAACCACTTGGAAACCACATTTGGAGGCAGGCCTTCCGAGACTAGGTTGGACCTTTCCACGGGCCAAACCCATAGATTCATCAGCTTGGGATGAGGATGGAATAATTGGCCCTGCGCTTGGGACAATAAGTCTCTGTATTGCCAGGGGGTGCGTAGAGTAGCTAAGCTATTTGTGACCTACAAGGTTTCCCAGGCCAGTTCGGGGCTATTAGGAGTAGGGACTAACAGTTCACTGTCACTCTGTCAAGTGTGGGTAGGATTAGGCCCACTGAAGGGAAGGCATACACTGGTGGGTGACAGCATCTGTGCCTAGCAGAGCACCGTGAAGAAGAATAACGGACATTGCACGTTTTCTTGTGATGCGAACAGATCTACGGTCGCCATAGTGTCTCCAAACCTCTTGGATGACCTGGGGGTGTAGTCGCAATTCCCTTGGAAGGGGTCCTCCCGTGACAGTAAGTCCACTCCTGGTGTTCATCTTTCCTGGCACATGTGTGGCCCTGAGGGACAGCAAATGTTTGCTGCTCCATGTCAACAAACTCTGCGCCACTGACAGGAGTTGGAGAGATCCTCCTTGACGATTGAAATACGCCACTGTAGATTGTCCGTTCTGACCAGGACGTGATGTCCCTGCAGGAACGGGAGAAAGTGCTTGAGGGCTAGAAACACTGTGTTGAGCTCGGGCATGTTTATGTGGGCTGTTAGAAAACAACCCGACCAAACACCACTGTCCGTCGTGTAATGCCCCCCACCCCTAAAGTGACACAGATCCAGGTGGAGTAAAGACATCCATCATTGGAAGTCTCGCAGTCTGTCCTTCACGTGATGCTCATTTAAAACAAGGTATAAATAGACTGAGATAAAAAAACTGTGTTTTGACATACAGGTGCCTCTTCTTTGGAGGCCGGGTGCGCGCTGACTTCTATTCACATTCACAACATTCGCATTGATCATGTAAATAGCTGTCTTTTTGCCGATGTGTGCGACCCATTATTATTATTACAGTTGACAAGGATAAGCCATTCATAACTGTGGAGATGTTGGCTATCAAAAAAGCTGTGATAGTAAAAAAAAAAGTGTATGTGTGATTTTTAAATTGTAACATCGCTATTTTGTTAGAAACATACATTCAGGAAAAGTCAGGGAAGGAGGGGGACATGGGCTTTACAACAGCAGTTATTTTATTATAAAATAATGCCTGTGGACATCTGTTTGGGACAACTAGAGTTAAAACAAATGCTGATCTAAACATCTGCCAACATATCTGACCTTAAACAGATTACTAAAGCACATTCAATTGTAACCTATTGATGAAATAACTTGCACTTCTTTGTGTCTCGTAAAAAATATGCAGCTGCCCCTTTCAGGCCTAAGACGCAACAACATGAAACAGCTGATAGCTAGTTGAGCTACAAAATATGAAATACACTACGTTGTATTTATTCGCCTTGTATAGATGATATTTCTAACTTTGAATTCTCTCTCTGTCTACTTTCTGCTGCATATGGTGCTAGTCAGCTGTCACTCTCCAGTCACGCCATCCGGCTCCAGCGCACTGCAATCAACATTGTTTTCTCTGATGGAGATTGATTGAGGCGAAACCATTTAGGGGAGGGTGGGTTGCTCTTTTTTACTTGGCTTTCATCTTTTTTCATGGGCACCCTGCCCTCTTTAGAGATGATAATGAAAAAAAAACACCATCCAGGAGGGGCATGATTCTGCCATACCCTAGGTTTAGCTGAAATGATGCCACTGCATGGATCAGAATCATGATTAATTGTTAACAGTTGACCACATATGATTGAAATGGGTATTTATACACAGTATACCCTGTTATGTACCTGTTAGTACCCTGTGCCTAGACTACATGATTTCCCTCTACTGCTTAGTCGGTCTTTTCTCTTCCAAGTGTTTGACACGCCTAGCCTTGTTGACCAGAGCAATCCTGCCATTGAGTTAAGCCCTCTCGAAGGAGTGAAGGAGCACTCAAGATGTCTTTGGAAGCAGAGCACTAGGTAAAAACATGTCCTTTCTACACATGTGTGTCAGTGCTTAGTCAAGGTCCCAAAAGTTACTGTGTATCAATTCCAGAACTATTTTATTCTATAACTGAGTCCCAGAGTTTTTCCTGGTCTGGTCATGTGGTCGGGAACTCCTGGTCCCGCTCACAATGAATGTCGCTTAACTTTGACTTCGTCATTCTTTTAAGAAGGCTTCAGCTAGTATGATGACTACATGTATATGAATATTCAACTCATATCAGCAGAGCAGTACATCTTATGGTTAATGTGTGACTGGGCCAAAGTGATAACTGTGTCCTCTCTATGCCTCTCATGTCCATCAGTGAACCCTAATTCCCCCTGGTAATGATAACCCCATGCTCTGTCTATTCCTGTAAAAGCCAGAGGCTTTTCAAAGGTGTTACATTGTCACAAGATGCTTGTATCTGTGTCATCCAACTGGTGTGGATGCTAATGATAACAATAATAAAACCTCATGTCATTGTTTCCACCAGGCCGGATTTGGCACTCAGATTTGTCTAACCTACTTCTGCACGAGCAGGGCTGGTCTGTCATTCTGTGTTACAGTGAATGATGGGCAGCCTCCCTTATAGCTACTGAAGATGCCAAGGTTTGGAGGAGCTTTTCTAACAACTGATGTGACAGGACTATTTCTGATGGACCCCAAACAGGGCTGCATTTGACTTCGCACTTATTTGCAGCCAATTTCTGCGACTGTTCACCTCTATTTTTGCTCAATCATAAATAACCAGAAATTTCCCTTAATGGAGTAATTTACACACACTCTGCCATGGCCATTGACAGTACTTTTATCCTCTAGCAAATGTCTGGCATTTACTGAATCAATGACTTGAGTTATGAAGAGGAGCAAGAAGCCTCGCTGCCTCTCCATTCTTCTCAACAACAAAAGAGGAAGCGCATTAAAAACTAGCATTGATGGGTTGTTGTGAGTTTCAGTCAATGAGCTCTCCTGGAGTTAAAATTAAAAGGCTGTTAGGGGGAAAATTGTTTTCTCTGGTCATCAGTCATGTCCTGAATGGTCTTTTTCATAGTGATTAATTAGAAGCCAAAAGAGAGGGAGGGAAAGATCCAGCCGGTATAAAAATCCTGGTAGTTATCCTGTAGCGTCATGAGTTAATGGACACTAGCTCGCCTTGACTAAGTGTTATTGCTCCAGTCCATAATTTCATCTTGGAAATGGGCGAGGGAGTGGATCTTCCTTATAGTAATTGAGTATTGATTTGAAAATAAACAGCAGCACGACTCCCACTGAACTGACAGACCATCCTTCGGACAGAATCGACAATAAATGAGCCTGTGGTTCATGGGAAAGTTATGGATCAGGACGATACAGTCAAGCGCACTGTTCTCCTGCAATCTTTCTTCCAATATATATTGGATTTTAGATAACCCATTTACAAGGCTTGTCATCTAAAACCTATAGTTTTGAGCAGGCAGATGATAAGTTAAGTCAAGGATTCTTATTCATTTTTGTCTCTACTGGCACTGCAGGAACCATTCTCTAGTAGCCAATGTTCTCTGTTTGCTAAAGTAGCCTATTTCATTGAGGTTTGTTTTTGTCATTTATGAAATTGTCACTGCAAATGAACAGTATCCACTGATACTATCAGATGACATAAGGTTCTCATTAAATTGGATATATAGCAGTCCTTATGTCTTCATAACTTAAGTTTACATCTAATATGTTGGTGTTAGCAAACACCATTAACTGACTATTATGGGAAAATGAAAATAATAACCAGCCTAGTGAGTCGACATGATATCTGGAGTATAACACTTACATCATGCTCACCGTCAACCTCTGTATAATCACTGCTGAACTGTGTGTGCACACTTCACATTTACCCGAAGCCACAGTTTACCGTTAACGACATACAAATGTGTCATTTGTTTTCATTAACCACCACTTCACTTCTGATTCAGTGGAAACAGCAGTGCATGGTGGGAGAGGAGTGGAGGAGTAACGCATAGCTCAGTTAATGACCTCTAGATCTCTATCAGTTGCAACTACAGATTAGCACAGAGATGGGCTCTGTTCATTTACCACTGCCCTCGGAGCGCAGAGGTGATGTTGCCACATATTTGCCTTTCCTGGTCACCGTGCCATTGTCGTTCACACCTGCTTAATGAGCCTTGATTATCAGTCACATGCTAATATTTCATTTTTATCAGTGTGACCCCATGGAGCATTATTAACCATTATCAATATTTACTTGTCACTTATTGATTGCCTTTTTCCCCGTACATTGTTATCAATGTGACGTGCGGTGTCAAGCAAACTGTTAATCATATTTAAACAGATACAGTGAGATCAAAATCCATTTTCTATTATCCTTGAGGTTTCATATCAATCCATGCAATTTGAAAGGGACTTCCAGCATGTATGGATGAGCAGATATTGAATCATGAATTGCAAATAACTCGCTACGTTATGTGAGCAATGTCAGTCAATGGCTTTTTAATGTGGTTGATAAACCACATAAAAAAAATGTACTACATAGCACATTCACGGTAAGGATACTTGTGAATATGAAAGTAAATCTGTTGTGTTACTATTCTTATTGCCTAAATCTCAGAATAAATGCCTCTATATAATCATTAGCTAAGCAGTATGTTTTCTTCTGAGGCAGGATAGGCATTTTTCGTGGGCACATTAGGAGTGACACCTGAGTTGCGTCAGTCCTAAGATGCAGCAAGAATGTCTAAAATGTTTTTAAAAAGTCTAAACATCTGCTAAATAAATCTGACTTCACCCAATGGGATATGATGTCCTCCTCCCTCAGCCTTCTGTCCATGATATAAAAACATGCTTAAAACATTTTTTGTTGCCAATTATGGTACTGTACATACTGTACATATGTCTAGAACTAATTATGTAAAATTGTGGACAAAAGGTTGCTGTCTTGACTGTCTGTGATGTTACAGTTTGCTGAAAATGTCAAAGTAATTAATAACTCGTACACTCATGTAAGAAAGAACTCTCAGGAATAAGCATACCATTTAAAAAAAACGTTTGGTATCCTCAACTTTGTTTTTTGTTAACCCTTACGTACTCTAAGCTTGGCTTGTCCATTAACTGATGCCTAGCAGTGGGGAGATGAGCATTTCAGTGCAACTCTGAGGCAGAAAGTTAAAAAAGGAGAGAAAACCAGGACAAGACAGAAGCCTAAAGAGCTATTACCCAGTAGAAGGTAATGGTCCGAGGCACGGGAGGATACAAATAGCTGAGGAAGGGCACTTCACCCAGATAATGGGGTTGAAGGTTTCTGGCATGGACAGATTCATGTACAGACAAGGTTCCTTTGAAACAGTGACATTGGAGGGGCCCATAAAACCCATGGTATAAAATATAGAGAAAGTTACTCAGCACTAATAGGATCCCAGGCTTTTTGGAGGCAGATTTAGGATGGCCTGCCATAGGAGACACAATGACACTAATTGGATTCAGCTACCTGAATTCAATAAATGAACGCTTGGGATCAATCAATTGAGGCCCAGGACAGTTTTAGAGGCTGAGAAGCAATGAGGGGTCTGCAAAAACAACTTTTACCCCATGCCTCAGTCCCTCAAACAACATAAAACATTCTAATTATCACACCTGAATATTTTAACTATCAGAATGTGTAAAGTCTTCACACGAGACACATCTGTCACAGCAATAATGTAAACAGTTAGCTTGTTATAACTAGCTGTATGGCTAACTGGATGCAATAATGCAAGAGCAAAAGTTTGTTGCTGTTTCTGTGAGAGAAATTTGGCAAGCTAGCAAGATCATTTCAGGAACAATACTTTACACATTTGACTACGGTTGTGATCAGAGCCGTGTCGCTGCGTGTTATCACAACGTTCTAAAACTGGGCAGGTTGGTTTCGTCTCCTCTCGGCTGTTGTGTCTGTAGCCAGTCATCTACTGTTGTTGTTCTACTGTGAATAGAAGACGTGTGTAACCGTAAAGACAAACAGGGAAGACAGTTATGGCTGGTGAAAGACTGTGATTCATATTTTTCATGACATTACTGAGTTAAATAAAGACAGTTCCATGTAAGGAAAAGGCAATTAAGTCATGTTACAAGGCCACGTGAAAAGATAATGCGGTTGAAAATTCTTGTCATTCTTGAAATTATGTTATTCTTCATTATACAGTAGGCTATTCTTTACATTATATCAACGTCACAGTAGCGATTAACAAGCTAATATAGATAGTACTAAACGTAAGCATGTTGTAGCTAAATGCAGATAAATGAAGAGGACTGGGAGGACACTCCGTACTTACAAAGTCATCATCAAGTGATGCTGTCAGAAAGCTCTTGTGAGCCTCACTGCTGTCCTTCTGACAGCTGTGTCCTCTCCCAAAATGAGCACAAATTCCTAACTTCCTCTGGCTCAGATCAATACGCCTCAGATAAGACAGGACATCTTCCAGGAGCTATGGGGCATAAGGATCTGCTCTGACATATCATGATTTTGGCTTTAATTACTTGTGATACAGAGCAGGCTTCAGTGTGTGTGTGTGTGTGTGTGTGTGTGTGTGTGTGTGTGTGTGTGTGTGTGTGTGTGTGCGTATGCATATGTGTTTGCGCGTGCACAACGCGTGTGTATGTGTGTGTGTGTGTGTGTATGGTGTGTGTGTACACACGTATGTGTGTGTGCAGCCATGATTTTGGCTTTAATTACTTGTGATACAGAGCAGGCTTCAGTGTGTGTGTGTGTGTGTGTGTGTGTGTGTGTGTGTGTGTGTGTGTGTGTGTGTGTGTGTGTGTGCATATGTGTTTGCGCGTGCACAACGCGTGTGTGTATGTGTGTGTGTGTGTGTGTGTATGGTGTGTGTACACACGTATGTGTGTGTGGATGCATGCCTGGGAAGGGCTCCTCAGCACTCAGTCTCTGCGTTCGTGAGTGCCATCCTGTACGATCCTTCACAGCAGACAAATATATTATTTGTTATCTCCCAACAAGCCAGCCCTCTGGGCAACACCGTGGAATGGGAAATAAATGACAGAGCGGGAGCATGCCCGTCGCTCTCCTGGCCCATGGGCCTGTGCGTAAATAGCTTTTAACGTGGGATCAATAATGATAAGTTGTGATTAAATAGATTATTACATTCTAAATTAGCCACCCGGGGGCTAACACATGTTTGTGGAATAACCAATGGACGGGTGGAAGTTTAGCCAGTCTGTAAAGAAGGAGTTGCAGACGCCTTTGAAATCATTCTCCTGCAGTTCCCACTGTTCATCAGTGGCTCATGCAATATGTCAAATGTCATACTGCATGTGGTGCTCTAATGTTCAAAACCACACATGTCAGATGGAAGGGCCCCAAATTAACCATCAAAGTAATGGTCCAATATTAATAGTGCTCCTTGTTTGTTATGTAAAGATAAACTGTAACCAAATAATCAAGCACATGGGATTTTCTTATCACATCACACAGGTTGTGCTCAGTGAAGCACTTTGTACTTTGTTTAACCAAAATACCTGAAGTAGAACAATGCCTTGTTATTTTAATTGAAACCAAATTTGTTCTAAATACCTAATCCTAATTTCTGACAGCTCTCCACATTCTCTCTCTATAATAGGCTCCTGAGTCTTGTCTCTCTCCCCACTGCCTTTGCTGAATCCATTTGACGTGAAACAGAAGTCCATTTGTAAAATCTTTTATTAGGCCTTTTATTATGTATGCTTGTAAAGATCTTAATAGAGATGTAAAGTAATGAAATTCTGCAAGTTCTTAAAGTGCTCATAAATCTCCATAACTTGCCTTTTCAAAGAAAACCTGTTTCCATTGAGTCTGATATTTTATTCATACATTTTATGAAAATGTTCATAGAGTTTAATTACGCTAATATGATTTATCTTACTGTCTTCTAATATGTTCATTTTAGAAGTTGCCTTGTTGTGAAATGGCAGCTACATTGAGGTAATATAATTAAACAGTGAAAATTATTTTAACATTTTTGTTCATCCAAAAAATGTCTGAAAGGGCTAGAAAAAAAACAGTTTTCTGCGATAGGCTGTTTTTATGATACCCTCTCAACTATTAATATCATTCACATACAGTATCATAAAAAGTTCTATGAGATATTCAGTACCTCATCAGAGTTATTTTTTTCACTCACACTTATTAAATCATTTAACTCACAATTACTAAGTCACTTTAAGGGAGAATCCAAATAACAAAAAAAGGCTCTATGATATTGTGGAAGTTTTCAGAGAAATGTGATGTTGATGAGAGTTGGTTTGCTGATAAGAGCAGACAGAGGTTTCACACTTGGCCGGAGCATATCGGTAATGGCTTTAGGAGCAGCAGTATCACTCTTGACTCCAAAGGAAGAAAAATACAGGGAAAGTGCCATTATTCTGGCAAGAGGTTTCAGAAGGTGGTGCCTAGCTTTGGAAGAGAGGAGGTCCAGAGGGAAGGATGACTTCTGTGGAACAGCTGTCTCAGTCACAGGATGGTGAGATTAACGTTTTCTTTTTTCAACAAATTCCAAAAGAACCCCCTAACATAAAAACCCCTAACATACTGAGCATTAAGTAGTGTAAAGTAATAGGTCAATTAAAAATTAAATACAAGTTAATTTTGAATGGTATTGCACCTCATATCACCCAACACTTATATGCACAACAGATCTTTGATAGTCTAGGTTTCAGCTCTGATTTTGTATTAAAATGTTCTTGAACAGTGCAAACACTGGGATTTTGGAGCATTGGTTCTGGTGGTATTATGCATCAAACTTTAACAACCAATACATGACTTCCTAAAAACTTACAACAGTTGCACCAACAATTCATAAATCACGTTTCGTCTTTAGTTGTGTCTATAGTTGCTGACAAAACTTGAACTTTAGTTGTTACAAACTAAATCATGAGCATGATATAGTGTTGTGTAAATGTTGCAAAGATTTCAACCATTCATCTTTAACTTTTCTTCGTTAAAAATACAAAATAACTTCTGTAGTGAAAACATGACAGTCAGCACTTCATCCTGGGCCTTAAGCACATCGTCCAGAAGTGCAGCCATTTGCACTTTTCATAAGCTTTATCCCTACCTAGTTATTCTAAGATCTGGAGCTAAATTTGTCCCTCATTCCCACTCCCTAAGCTTAAGCCGTCAGCCCAGTAATACAGCTTCAAGAGCACATCTTTCCACTTATTTATTTATATAGGTGTCTCTCTTTGGATAGGCTGACATGCAGCCCAGGACATCACAGTGTGAAGCTGAAATTCTGGGTTATTTCCTACTGCTTCAGTACATATACTTTATCACTAAAGCATGCTGTTTACTACTGTGTACAGTGTTGTTGATGGACTTGATATACAACAACAACAACTTGTGTAGACAGAGATCATATAAGTCACATACAGTGGGGCTATTGCTGTGTCACCTAGCATTTTCCAGTTTAGCCGTGCCTTGAGCGCATTCTCCAAAAACAGACAATTTGCTGGTTTGCGCTGAACCTGAATCGTGATTGCTCTGTCCAGTCCGTCATGCGTTCAGCTGATTCACACAGAAAGTTTGCAGTTAAGGTTTGTCTACCGTTTAATCAATGGTAACTACGCCCTTCTCCTTATGTTGTTATTGCCTTAATGTCCAAATGCAGACACATACTGTACAGTAGTAGACAACGCATATATGTATTTGATAGCGTTGTAGGAAACTTGACCGTTGGTTCTGTGATGTTGTTTTTTTCAGAGTAAGTTCTGTCAAGTCTGTCTTCACTCATTGAACTTGACGTGAACACGTCAAGACACTTTCATGACAGGGAATGAATGTGTTTCCCTGTATCTAGCAGCATTTCTATCCATATATCAAGGGGTGACTTTGATAATGTTTGCTGTGTAAAAATGGGCATGCTAGTCTCTGGGCAACTCTGCTCACAGAGGCATCAAAAGAGAGCATCTGACAAAAGATGGCAGCAAATTCTGTCGTGGTGGAATCCATGGTGTGTAGAGCAGCTGGAGAATTCACCCAAACATTCAAGTCACTGGAGAAAGACAGGTGATGGTATTGAGACCACTCAACGTTTGATATCTGCACACTTCCTCTGGAGTCCCAACATTTGAATCATCACACTTTTTATTTGTGCAAGAGTACTCATGCATTTCCAGTATTCTGTTAGTAGTTGAAATGTTGACAGTGTGTGCTTATCTATACTTCTCATGCTACACCAGCATGCACTGTACGCTGTGTCAGTTTTTTGATGTTCACAGGATCCTATCCACTCAATACAGATGCTACTTCCCCTTCCTTGCTCTATTCCCCTGCCTTGTGTACCACAGTATAGGATTGTGTTTTAATGGAAGATAACGCATTCATTATCATATCACTCAAAGACAGTGTAGGAAGACAGTTACAGTTTATGAGACAATATAATACATTTAATACATTTTGTTTTTCATATTTTTAGATTTGTATTATTGTCTGTCTTGTTATTTGATCACTCCGCACTCTTTTCTTTGAAATTGTTGGTCCCAAGTCTCATGCTATTGACCGCAGTCTAATCTACCTGTGGCTAATCTGATAGGTCTACTTGATCCCAGTGACATGCCAAGACTGATTCCATGCCCTTTTTGCTGTGTATTTTTCATGAAACATTTCCCTGAAGACAATTTTGTTCTTCATTTCACTTCTCATTCTTTTCTTCCTTTTGTCAAAGCTCAGAGGTGATGTTTGAATGACTTTAGGGCTGTGAGGTATAGCACCAGACTCCACCAGCCTAAAGAAAGTGAAGGGCGGGACATCATGATATGTCACCTTAGATTACATCATTAATGGCTTGCAGCGATGTGAAGGTCTCTGGCCAAATCAGTTCATATGTTAGACAAGACGTACACGACACTCTCAGTTAGTCACAGTCCTCTCAGTATGACAGAATACATTCCATTTTACAATCTCTCTCTCTCTCTCTCTCTCTCTCTCTCTCTCTCTTTCTCTCTCTCTCTATCCCTCCCTCCCTCTCCCATATCTGTATGTCTCCTCCTCTCCTTGTTTCGCTTTTTAGGAATAGGAAGAAGCCAGTCCATTTCTCTAAGGAGGTAATATACTAACACTGAATGTTCATTAATCATTCTTTGACTTACTGCGAAATATTAAACAAGTCATGCCACATGCTAAAATAATCTCCAATCTCATACTAAAATAACCTCCAATTAAAATTGCTCATGGTACTGAGGGACAATTGTTTATGAGTTGGACAATTTATGAGTTGGATGTATATTGTGGGCCTATGACCTCTGACCATTATATTCCTCCAATGAAAGCTACCATTCACATTTCTAATCTTTCAGTAGACAGCTGAGAACAGTTTGTGCCTTAAATCTCAGCAAAGCAGTAGACAATAGATGAATTTCCAATGACAAGGCAACACAATGATAAGGTGAGTGTTTTGAAACAAAAGTGACCTTTCAGTCTCATTTGCACAAAATTGTTACCTTTCATTGCATAATTAACTCTGTAATTAAATGTTTTCTTCATCCCCATTTTCTCATTATGATCCCATGGCACTCAATGCCTTTGTTTTTTAATCTGTCTCCACACAAAAGCAGTTAATTAAAGATCTGTATGAATATGATCATTAATGGGGAACTACATGAAAATCCACATCAAATGTAACTTGCTGATTAAGTATATTTTTGATTATCTTGCTTTTTAATGACAAGATTCAATCAGGAGACAAAATAAAGTACTAATTTGAGGCTGTAAACAAGTAAGCGAGTACTATTCAGTGCTATGTGATGTCTAACAATAGTACAATGAATGGCATGACACTAAGGATAGGCACACAAGAATATTTTGGGGGGGGGACTTTTTCCCAGTTTTGTTCCCAGAGTCAGCCAGATGTTGATTCTATTAGAAGCTTCACTCTGTTAAATTCATTTCAAGTGATTGAGGCAGAATGAGATGCCTGGGAATCCAAGATCCAGGTGCAGTTGTTTAAGTAATTAATGATGACAAGATCTGAGTCTGATTGCAAGTCCCCACTTCACTCAAAACGTTGTCGCTTCCCAGTTTGAACCGCAAAACGTATGCTAAAATAGATACTACTGTATTGCTGTGCTATTGCACTATTTCTACTGAGGGGTTATACTTTATACTTTAGACACTCATGCTCCTTTGTTGTTCACCAATGAGGCTCTAATATGACGATAGAGCTCCACCTGCTGTGGTAGAATTCAATCACTCTCCTTCTCTCACTCCTAAAATTATAAAGTATGAAAGGTAATGGTTAAATTAAGTGTCCTCTTGGGTACATTATCAGACTGTACCTGACGCTTGTGTCAGCAGCCTTTTCCTCAACATGCACATACATACATACACACACACGCACACTCACACACGCACATGCGCGCGCACACACACACACACACACACACACACACACACACACACGTACATGTACACAAGCGGGAACACACACACACACACACACACACACACACAAGCACACACACACACTTGCAGATTAAACCCTATTAATGCAAACTCAGAGCCAGAGTGACAACTCCAGTAGCTTAATTGAGAAATTGAGCATGAATCTGAGTGGGAGAGACATGGCAAACAGCCTTCAGCAAGCCTCAATGCTAATTAAAATATACCTGTATCTTGTTATCCAACATCTTGTTTAGAGGAGGACGCAACCAACACCCCAGAGAGGATATTTTCTTGCCACAGCAACACAATAATGTTCGTAATTGTGTACTTTGATATAACTTGATATGCGGTAAGTCGCTTTGGATAAAAGCCTCCGCTAAATGACTAAAGTGTCAACATTTAAAACAATATGTTCATCATACATACATGAAAATCAAAGTAGCCTGTGGTAGTACTGGAGGTACTGTTTCTTGTGGTGATGGCGAGGAAGGATAGAAAGTATGCTTACTGTATGTTGCAAATGAGTGACTACGTTCTGTAACAATAATATTGAAAACAATGTTGCCATCAGAAGACAGGCCTATGAATATTAGAGCATAAACAGAAGGTGGCCCCCTAAAAAATGAAATAATAATCACCTAGAAATATAGCCACGGGTACTTGGTGTCAGATAGCCTCTTCAGGTGTCGGAGGGTTAATCAGGAAATTAATTTATCTTCTTAGCAGAAGAAGTAATTAAGGCTGGAGGACAGAGGCATCATATAATTGAGAGTGAATAATGAGGAAGAGGCACGCGCCGGGGAAAATAGTTTGGTAATTAAGACAGGACATTTGGCACAACATGGAGGAAAAATGCCTGTGTCACCTATGGCACCGTTCTATCGCAGTGATGTAAGGCTGCATCGGTAACGAGGCAAGGTAAAACGATGCTCTGGAAGTGGATACGACATTCTCTCTCTGCACCTGCAGCCAAAGTGAACCAGTATTAATAAACCAGGGCAATGTAGATTTATTGAATCACAAAAATAGATTAGATTACTTGTAATGCAATACAGGCAGCTCCAGTTATGTATACTCTGACACCAGAGGTTACTCAGGCAAGTTTAGCTTTAAAAAAACAGATACAAAAACATATTGTATCACAGTGCCTCTTCTCTTTCGAAAGATCTAATTTAACTGAACTGTATATAAGAATATGAATATGTAGATATGAATAGTGTGTAAAAATGATTGTAAAATAAGTTTGTTGGCGTCTTGATTTGATTTGATATTACTATTATTGTGTTGTATTAATTAAGTATGTATTTATGTATCCAATTATTATTATTATTATTATTATTATTATTAATATTTTATTTTATATTATAATGTATTGTTATATTAGCTTATGTTGTTCTTCTATATGTATGTTGTTCTTCTATATAATTTGTACGTGGACCCCAGGAAGAGTAGTGGCAGCTAATGAGGATCCTGATAAAAAAAAATACACAGTACATGTCCATGGTATTGTAGTACATTTCCATTTTACATTTAGATGAGTTCATATTTTACTGACAAAATTGTTCTTACATGTGGTGATATTATTTCATGTCTGATGTGTTCTATGATCTAAACAAGGCAACATGGTGAGAGGTGATCGTAGAAAGAGTGAACAGACCTTGAGATATCCAGAAATGTGTGTGCTATGGGAATTCAATAGGCTGCTGCACAGCTGTAACGGCAGTAATGTTGGTTTAATGTGCAAGATAGTAGCACCAGTGGCATCATTACAGTCATTATCTGATCTGAATAGATGGCGCCCGTCCCCTCTGCATTTTCTGCATGGCAAGCGCATAAATATAGAGAATCGATAGCGAGAATAAGAATCATGAGAAATTGCTCAAGCGTTGGGCCAAAGTGTGACACTTAGACCAATGAGAGCTGTTTAACGGAACATACAATGCTGCTGTGGCCTTGCTCAATTTATCGACTGCTCTGAGAAATCAACAGTGGCATGGGCTTAGCAGTCTCTCCTGGTAATAGGCTACATAGGCCTTTTATTCTGTGCTCCGCAGAAGGTGACAAATGGACATAATGTCTGTGCCTGCCTGCTGCTGAATTTATTTGATTTTTTCCTCCCCCTTCACTTGTGAATCTCTATAATATATCTTGACGCTTAAAGTATCGAGGGTAAATTCACTCTTCTGCATTGTTGTTTGTAACCTTCAGGCTGCCATGATCTATCAGTTGGAGCACTTTCCGAGTGCCATTCTCATCGCTGAATAACTTGAAGAACACAACAGAGGGAGAGAAAGTATACAAATAAAGAATTGTTATATGGACAAATGATGGAAATGTTAATGATAAAACATGTTTAAATACAGTAAGTATCAAGCAGTAGTAATACTAGTAGTAGTTGCAGTGTAGTGATTGTTGACTCATAATGTGGGTACGGTTGTTTGAGTTTGGAACCCAAGAAGCACTTCTGTTTATGATTTAGTACAGCACATCACAGATGGTGAACTGAGTAGTAAATGATGTAACTGAATGATATGACAATTTGTTTATTGCCACTTCACAATAAATCAATCCATTTTCGGATTGTTTTTATTTCAGTATAATATATCATAAACATGTTTCGATAATGTCTTACTGGTAAACATTTCAATACCACATCCATATTCATGGCTCTGAGATATTTGAAAATAATTCCTGATGACCATAATTTTGTTTAATATGTGAGCTGTAAATTAAGACAGTGTTTTATTAGAGGTGCTTGGTAAATACATATTTCACCCATGAAAGCCTCTGGTTAGCCATTCATCATTGGGCTCCATAGATGTGATGGTCCCTGGAAGATAATTCACCAGTTGTGGATCTTGAGCAGCAGATGATCTATACAGTCCTAGAAAATGTTATTTATCGCTTTCATAATTACATTTGGTATCGTGGTGGAGGGACTGTCATATTATGATTAATCAAGTATCATTGGCCTGTACTCTAAAGGCCAAGTAGCAGGTGCTGCTCACTCCAGCTTGAAATGCTATTCTCTTCTGTGTTTGCATGTAAAAAGGTATTGTGGTATTCCAAAGCTGTTTTGAGATATTTTTGACAAAGGAAATGTCTGAGAATAAACAGTTACCACTAAGGATATTCAGGTGTTTTTGCACAATAAAATAACATCATGGACTACGTAGTGAAACTGTGTGTGTGTGTGTGTGTGTGTGTGTGTGTGTGTGTGTGTGTGTGTGTGTGTGTGTGTGTGTGTGTGTGTATGTGTGTGTGTGTGTGTGTGTGTGTGTGTGTGTGTGTGTGTGTGTGTGTGTGTGTGTGTGTGTGTGTGTTTAAACCTGGAGAGCAGCAAGCTAGGGATATATTTGGCTTTTTGCCCGATAGGGCTACAAATCATGATAGTGATTCCCTGAACAAACTACTTTTTGACCTTTACTTGGAACCTTGTGCCACACAATTATCCTACAAGCTTGCACTTTGTCTTTTGAGATTGATGAATAGAAGAATAATAGGTCCCCTTTGTCATTTGCATCTATTGATTAAATGTCAGCAATTAAAAGCAGCAGGTTAGATTACAGAAGACACAGGGAGCAAAGATGGAGTTGAAGCTAATTCAAATGGCTTTTAGCTACAGTATAACCATATGAGATTCAACTAATTATAATAGAAATCAACTTCATTAGAATATTATCAGATCACCCAGAAACTTTTAAATTTAAAATGTCATTGATGTAATATTTAGATGTAACCCCCTATCTGTAAAAAAACAAAAACATGTGTAAATGTCCTCACCTATTTTGAGTACCACCACCAGGCGAATGTGATGTGGTGCTTGAATACACAACATTCACCTCAACGACACCTCAACGACATAAAAATAACTGTTGCCTTGATATCAGGTGGTGAGGTTTTACGACAAGCATCTCAAACGACAACGACTTTTGATTGTCTGTCCACAACTGTGTAAGAGTGCACGCATCACCTTGTCCTGTGTTCTTCCTTGTTTCACTTGTTAGCTTCAGGCAAGAGTCTAGCGCTGTGTTTTTATCAGTCGAGTGAACCTGCTGTGTGATCAGAAGCAAGGATTACACTCAGGGAAAGCCTGTGTTAGCGCCGTCTTAAAAGTGCCTGCTTAAATTGGGAAAGTTGGAAGCGCAGCGGCTTTTTTGATCAGTAGGGTTGAGAATCGTACACAATTGGGCTGATTTTCTCAGGGGAAGGTCATATGTGTCTTACTGACATGAGATGAAGTGGTTTTAAAACAAACTAATATCACTATACACACACACACACTAAAGTTTCAAGCATACGTGCACACATGCAGTTTCACTTTAAGTATCAAAACCTACAAGTATCTATACCATATTTTCTATCACAACTTTTGTAAATTTTGAAAGTATTGAAAACTGATGATATTCAACAATTACAACATTTTATTTTAAATATATGACGTGTCCCTAACTGTTCACAATACAGATACTCATATTAACACAAGACACCATCCAGTCATGTAGATATCCACCTGTGTGCTATATGTACCACACAGCCAGACACATCAAAGCCCCACTGCTATCAGAGGGCTGTTTGACTGTTGTCCTGTTGTGTTTTTCTTACCTCCTCACCTAGTCGGTGCCCTGAGCACAGCTTGCTCAGATGGTTAATTATCTCTTGTCTGAGAGGAAATCAACTCCCTGGGGGCCTGCACTGTATCAGCACTGTCTATTGAGCTCCCTCTGCTATGGCCAACAGGCTGGTTAATAACGATTCATGCAGCTGCCAATCTTTCTGACCGATGTCATCAATATTCCACTCTGCCAAATAACAGCAATTAAGAGAGAGATCTAACAGTAAGGAGCAGGACACACATTGCTTCTAACATTCTTATGACAAAGCTGACGGTACATTTGGCTGCATATATTCACACTGACTGCTACTCGGAAATGTGCTGCTTATAATAGCGTGATGCATTTCTTTTTTTTTTTTTTTTTTTTTTTTTTTTTACATATGTTACCTTTTATCCAAGTTGTGATTGCTTTGATTGGTGAGATTGTACTGATACTGTAGTTACCAAATAAGTGTGTAACATGTACAGTATTATGTTTTGTGTGGATGCGGCCTGCCGTTTCCCCAGGCAGGCTAATGATAAAACACAGACCTACAGTATGTAAAACAGTTTGAAATGTAATTTCTCTCCTCAGACAGATATAGGTTGGGAGCTTAGTGTCTTATGTGTATACGGCCAGACTTGAGTTTCTGCACATCATTCCTACAAGGTCTTGCTTTGGTTGGTTTCTTAAGTTACAAGGTCTGTTTCCAAATCAAGGTGCATTTTATGATACTGATGGATATGCAACCCACACATTAGCCTCTGTGCCCAGCTGAGATATACTTATACACCTACCCCCTGGCACTAGTATACCCCCTGGCACTAGTATTCAGTTTGCAGTGCACCAAGGTTACCCACAACATCAATTATTACATATTGTACAGTATATTAAGGAAAGGTTTGCCTATAAATGTTTAAGAAGATGTTTTTGTTAAGGCAATTTATTGTGCATGCTTTCAGAATAACAACATTCTTGGTTTGCTTGTACACTATGTACATTCTATTACTTCAGCTGTTTAATTTGACATGTGTTCATTTAATTAAGTAAAACTAAAGATTAGTCTCAGGATTGTTGAGGCCCAAGTACATTTGACTGTATTTTGTTGCATATTGAGGATTTCACTTTTAATTTTAGATTTCATTCTCTGGGAAGAGCTGTTTTCAGTGAGCCTACTTATATTAGAAATGTGGTTCTCCTATGGGAAATATTCTTACTTTTATATTATTCTGTATAGTCTGTGCATTCTAGATATCTAAAGCTACTGTGATATCATTTTTGAAGAACATGGCATAATGCTGATTTTGGTTAAAGACAAGTAAAAGCCAAAACACTTTGAACAGCATGTGTTAACCACAAATTCATGTACAATATTTTTCTCATTCAGTGCACAACTTCTTCCAACTCCCTAGGAGACATGTTAAGAGTCACAAGCTGTCTTAATCACGGGGAACAGCATGAAATGCTTCATAGCACTGCTACAATAACAGCCTGACTAGAAATGCACAGGGAGGGGCAGGTTCATACTCTGGCCCCTAAAGTGTAGGTCTGTGTTATTATATGCAATTACCCTGATTACTAAACCCTTAATTTGAATGACTGAGGTGAATTTAATTTACTCTTGCTAGACTATTACAGCAAAACAATGTTCGGCTGTTAATTATTTATATATTACCTTTTAATTGAATGTACCCTATTCAGTTGGGTTGAATCCTAACTCAAGATCTGCACGCATAACCACATGTCATTGGTGTGCCATTCGTGTAAATCTTGCATGAACGTCAATGGGAAATTGTGCAATGAATCAAGTTACACACACGGATGTCGAGTTAGACTCCACCAAATGTGAATAAACGTGTTTATTGCACTGTACAATACAGACTATACATCTGATCATGTACACCTTCTGTTCTTACTCCTAATAAGAGGGAAACAGTTAATTACATACTGTATATAAACTCACAGGCCTTTTTTGCCACTAACTATCTAATTAATTATTTTGTCTTTTTAACATCACTCTAATCCCACACATGACTCAAAAACTGTACTTTAACAGTAGGCCTCAAAACCCTGTACCTTAGAAGGCCTGTTGTTGCCCTAGTTACGGTATGGTACCTCTGAAAGTCAAATTCCCCAAAACACGCTTATTGCTAATTCTCCATGCGTCCTCAGACAAATATTGCTGCTGTGAAACACCATATCTAGTAATCAATCATATCACCTCCATGAACCTGCTATGCCATTTATTAAGTGCTAAACAAATGGGCCGGAGCAGGCAAGCGGCTGTTTCCAGGGCCAGCAAATGAAAATCCAAGCAGAGTAACAAATTAGCTCGACTCCTCTTTCTGCGTGCATACTAAATGTGCTCATGGCAATGCAAAGGGACCCCAGGTACACATTAAAATTGCAAAGGTTATAAAAGAAATTAGCATTTTGCGGGCAGAAAGCTAGGTGACCATTTCCTTTGTTGCTTTCTGAGGCATTACAGAACTATTAGAGTGTATTGAGTGTAAGTTATTATTACCGTAATAGCTGATTATTTCCCTTATGTTATTATGATATTGGCTGAAAACCGTATTGGTGGATCTGGCCATTGCACTCATAAAGTGTCAAAAGCGCTGATGACGCTGGAGCAGTAGTGGTTTGGGGTAGGGACAAATACGATGAAGAGGCTCACTGCCAACTTAACAGTACCGAATATTACCAACCCTTATCCTCAAACCCAAAATGTATGAAACAATAATTGGGTGATACTGTATCTTGTGGCAAGCCAAGGCAAACAATTTCATCTAAAAGCAAGAACTTGATTTTTTATTCCCTGCCCATCCTACAGTAGGTTGGCGTCCTTCTACATGCTGCCTCAGGTGCACAAGGATCTTGGCAACCCTCCCGGCAGGCCAATAATCAGTAACAATGAGACCACATCAGAACCAGCTACCAAGTACGTGGATTTTTTCATTAAACCATTTGTATTAGAGCTACCCTATTTTTTACCACCGATACCCTCAATAAACTCTCTGAGCTTGGAAATACTGGATCCTCTCTTTTACTAACTATGGATGTAAAATCCCTTATACACTAACACTTTAAGACACTTAATCTGAGACCAGAGGGCAGTACACCCCCTGCTGACTTCCTCTTGCAATTAACTGAATGTGTTCTGAACAACAATGAGTTTCTCTTCCAGGACAATCTCTCCAGGACAACCTCTAAGGGACAGCTACTGTATGGGTGCTTGCTTTGCTCCAAATTACGCAAACCTTTTTTTGGGTCTACAGGAGGAAAAATTAATCATGAAAATCCTTTTTTGGACAAGATAGTGTGGTATGGGAGGTACACTGATGATATTCTCCTAATTTTCTCTGGGTCAAAAGATGAACTTCTACAGTTTCACAATTGTGTAAATTCAATTACACAACGGGTTGATGAAAACTAGCATTGTGATTGGCTGAGAGGCGTTCAAAGCCATGATTGAATAACAACATCATGGTTTAATCACCTATTATGATATTACTACGCCACAGTAGATTTGTGTATCACGTTCCCTTGACAGCGTTTGTAGTTTGTAGTCTGATATAACTATATCAGAGCAGGGCAGAAACCACCACAATCTATCACGAAATACATACTTAAAGCATTGTTTTCTCGTCACAATTTTCGTAATTGTTTTGTAACTGTTGCATAAAAGCAATAATGTCCCCGAGGCCGTGATTTATCGTCAATATTGTCACTTGGTAGGGGTTTGCTTCACAACACTATCTTCAGAAAAAGCATGGACCGCTATACGATTTTCAGGGATAACAGTTTCCACCAGTCTCTTCAGTAGTCTCTTTAGTAGTCTCTCTCCATTCCCTTTGGACAGTTCCAAAGGCTACAGTTCCAAAGCCTACATCACATTTGTGACAGGGATGATGATTTTGGACATAAATCAAACAAAATGCATGGGAGATTCAAACAACAGGGTTCCAAATCCAGCCTTCTTAACCAATCAGATCTGTTGAGAAAGTCTTCTCATACACGCCCCCAAGCCCCAGAAACCCAACCCAGTTTATGTTGTTACTCAACACAGCAATGAAGCGTCCAAAATTAAGCATATTATCAGACGCAATTGGTGTATTATTGAAAGTGACCCATCTTCATGCAATGTGTTCTCTGAACCCTCAGCCTTCTCATTCCGATGAGCCCCAACCCTTGGTGCTTGTGCTTGGCCCATAGCCTCCGACTTTGTGATTCCATCTCCAAGATGGACCCAAAAAAGCCCCAAAAAAGCCCCAAAAAAGCTGTTAGTTACATTGGTTTGGAGTCACATTTAGAAGCATTTACTGTATATGCAGTATTAAGTTTGCTCAGCTGTGGGTAAACACCTGTTTCATTCCATGGGAAATTTGATTGGCTCATCTGGCTGGATAGCTGAACAGTTCAGTTCAGTCAGGACACTTACAGTACGTCAGTTTAATCATGTTTAATAAAAATGGTAGTACATTTAAGTTTGGTGTAACTGAATGACTCCGCTCTGTACAGCTCCCTGCCTGAAATGAAACATCCTAAAATACAGCAGGGAGCCAAGCAGGTGGAGGCTGGGGAGGTGGGAGGGACGACCCATGAGTAAACTCTGTAACACTTTATATTAAGGTCACATTTGTAAAGCGTTTACAAATGATTTATAATTAGGTAATAAATCACTTATAATCAGTTTATTATTCAATTATAACCCATTTACAAGCAGTTACAAATCATTAGTTTACATTGATCGATATTCACCTGGTGCTTGCCAAATAGGGAGTTTGCAATCAGGAGCCAGTTATTAATGCTTTATAAATGCACTTTAAAATGCTTCGAAAACTGACCCTGATGTAAAATAATGCAATATTATTTGCAAGTATGTCGAGAAACCACCTCATTGTCTTGTGCTAGTTTCTAGTTCACAGAGCACGTCTGTGACCCCCCATGGATGATTATCAAGATCTGGTCATTCTACAAAAAAAAAACAATCAGTACCCAGCCACCACCTGCTACCAGCATTTCTGTTCCATCACAGACTTGTATCATGCATTTCATGCTGCCTGTATGCAGGCTGTTAATTGCTGCGCTCCATTGCATCTCCATGTCAGACATTAACTGTACTCAGCGCTTTGTGCTTGACACTGTCTTTTGATTTCATTCACTTGACCTTATGATGCTGACGAGTGTGTGTTTGTGTGTGTGTGTGTGTGTGTGTGTGTGTGTGTGTGTGTGTGTGTGTGTGTGTGTGTGTGTGTGTGTGATATAGCTATTTCCTCCTCAATGATGATCATTGCTTTGCAGGAAGGTTGGAATTGCAAATAGCAGGACATGGAAGATAATGGGATACAATGCAACTATTACTTGAGAATTACAATGGAGTTCCTCTGCTACCCCTATCAAACTAAGTGTTTGAGAGTGATGTAAACAGATGCTCATTCATGTTCAAATCAAAGTGTGAGAATCATGAGGATTGAAGAATAGTCACAAGCGGTGTATTCACCGCACCTTAGAAGCACATGCAGCCGTGAGAAACACCTAGAAAGCTACTCAGCAACCAAATCTACATAGTGACTTAAAACACCCTCTTCATAGAGGGCACCAGCTGTGCACTAGAGGAAGAGTCAAAAAACCTTTATCATTGCTAAATTGTGTTTCCTTAATCCTTTGAGAAGACTTATAGAGGACTACCAAACAATCTAAACTGCAGGGATTATGCCAGAAACCTGTCACCTGAGCCTTGAGAGGCTGTGGTTCTGTCGTCTTTGCTGCCCCATTCACATGTATAGAGCAGCCTTGGACACACAGGAATGCAACACCTTTAGTCTAGAATCTAACCAGTCTAACCATAGCTGAAGAGGGGCAAGGCATTGGCAGGACAGCGTCCTGGCACCTTGAACAGGATAATAATTCGTACCATGTTCTGAACCAAGGTTGTTAAGACCCCAAAACAAATAGAGGAGCTGCATCGCAACAGGACGCGCACATCTACACAGCAGGACTAGCGCATGTCGGACTACACCCTGCATCCAACATAACAGTGCAATAGGTAATGAGTGTACAGTAAAAATGTCTTCCCCCACAAATGATGTAGCGCCCCTATATAAAAGAGAATGAAGGAGAACATGTCAATGAAGCAAGACGTTAATACATAAACTTTTAACATGACACACTGTTCTCACTGTCTCTGTTAAAGAGTGCTGTGTCCCCGTTGTGCACAGGGAGGCTTTTCTCTTCGGGCGATCACCTTCTGTGACCAAAGACAAATAATCTGGGCGGCAAGAGCTACTATCGTATGCATTTGTGTTATTGAGTCATTATCAGTTTTACGTCTTACAGTTAGTTGGTTGGTTAAGTGGTTGAGAGTGGCTTCAGTGGGGTAGAACTGGTAGCAAAGAGAGTGCATTGTTGTGTAATCATTCTAAGAATGTGTTTTGCAGGCCTCCTGTTGTGTTTATTTAAGAGTCCTGAAAGTTCCAAGGCAGTTGCAGTAAAAAAGGAGCTCACAGAATGTTACAAAAAGCTTAATAGTTTAAAAGCTTTTATCTGAGTTTTATTTTGAGTTTTTAGTACAATTTACAGTTGAAATTGTTACACAGGAATGTCTGCGGAACCAAATGATGGCACACAGAGAGGGTAGGGTTTAGCCCGAAGGCGTATTTAATAATAATAATAATAATAATAATAATAATAATAATAATAATAATAATAATAATTATAATAATAATAATTATAATAATATAGGGAGAGGGGTGGTGGAGAGAAGGATAATCCAAGGGGGTCGTCGGGGTCCGGTCCGGGGTCGATAGCGGGAGGTCCAGTGTTCGGGAGAGGGAAAGGCGCCGTGGGGTAATCCGTGGGGAGTAGTCGGGGTTCGGTCCAGGGGTCGGTAGCAGGGATGTCTAGTAGTGAAGAGGGGGTAGGGGGTAGGGGCTAGGACCGTGGATGGGTAGAGGAGGGGGAATCCGAGGAAGACGAGGGTTCTGGAGGGGCACAGGAGAATGAGGTGAGTCACAAGGGAAAAGACAAAACACAAGGAACAGCTAGGAACTCGGGAGGGCTAGAAGCGTTGTAGCGGAGATACACAAAGATTACTGTGTGGTTACAGTATGTTCTGGCACTGGAGTGATGACAGGTCAGGGTTCTTATAGGTGGGTGATTGGGAATGGGTCGCAGGTGTGCTAATTGGGGATAGGGAACAGGTGCGCTGTCGACTGGGGGCTGGGCGCTCCAGCGATGATCGCTGTGGCCTCGAAGTGCCAGAGGGTTGGTTAGGGGGAGGGACCGTAGGGTTGGTTAGGGGGAGGGACCGTAGGGTTGGTTAGGGGGAGGGACCGTAACAGAAATGGTGTTAATAGCTTAAAAGGTTGAACAAAAATTTTACCTTTTGGTTTCCATATACCTTCATGTTAAAAAGTGCACTTTCAAGTTTGCAACGTTTAAAAAGTTGAATAGGTATCAAAACCATAGCAGTTAGACGTCTCTGCATGTTTTAAAGTTGGATCATAATAAGCAAGCCCACCCAAATAATAATAAGTATGTCAAGCCCACCTAATAACAATAATAATAAGTATGAGCAATAACAATAGTTGGACCTACTGAAGCAAGCCCACTAATAACTATGAATAATAACTATCGTTGGACTTGCTGAAGCAAGCCAATTATTAAGAAAAGGTATGAGCAATAACAACAGTTGGACTTGCTGAAGCCTCCTTCAGAAACGGAAGCGTCAGGTGTGTCATGAGGCTGACTGCTATCCCCACCCCTTTGTTGTCCCAGTCCAAAGCCACAGTATACTAGGCTGAACTGGGCCAGAACCAGGCACTGGAAGGCCACAATGATTCATACCCTCTTTTCCTGTTGAAGACATGGGTTCAACATATTTCAAAAATGTATTTTAAACTTGCATCCACAGAGAATATTAGTTTTTCTTTATCAATACATACACATTATCATCATGATGACCATAATTATTTTCAGGACACCAATTCAAATAATGTGAGCCACATTTTAGAGACAAAGCAGGCTATGCAAATTGTAGTCAGAGTGAGTGTAGTGTGTTACGAATTGGGCAGGGGGGAACTCATCAACATTTCTCTAACGCTTGTTATGGATGGAAACAGCAGCACGAAGGCCTTTCAACATGAATGCAGCCTCCATACTGATGTTCCGACCCAGTCGTGAACTTCTCCATATCTCAACCAAACAGACATCCCCAAAATTGCAAATGTTTGAAATCCTTCCCCGAGATTTCCTCTATGCAATGTGAGAAGAGCAGCATTTTCCTTCTGCGTTAATAAACTCCCCAAACCTCACCTTTTATCCAGCCGTTTAACATGCATAACGTGTGACTCAGTGATTACTTTTACACATATTGCCTTTGACCTCCTGTCAGCTAATTATCATAATGCCATGCTGAGGAGAATGAGCCCTCTCCTGCTCTTTTGTGTCACTGTAATTGCATTCTTAATTTCATAGTTTAAGAATACTGATATCACCACCCAGCACTGATATCACAGGAGTTTCGGCATTGTGGGAGTTTGGATGTAGAGAAACCATAGACTACTAGGTAGAGAGTTTGTCCCAAATTGTACAGATGATTGTATCAAGTTGGTCAGAAGGTGAGTTGAAACCCTTGATGAAACACAAACACAGAAGTCCTCTGTTTTTATATCTCTAAAAAGTTGTTAGTTGGGAAGAAAATGTTAGTTTAAAAAAAACATCACCTGTATTCATTTTGGTAGTAATATTTAATTGTTCTGTCTTTGTGGTTTTTCACTGCAAAATCAGCTTCAAAGCAAAAACAAATCATGCGAAACATACTGTCTGCACTGACCAACTGCAAATCCCCTATAACCTTGTCAAGGTTGGACATTCAGAGATAACATGATTCTGATCCGATAGTAGTAACACAGATAAGAAATGTACATTTTATAATCAAATATTGATTTATTTTTTCAAGTTTATGGAATCAAAATGACATTGCAAAAAGGACTCACTCAAGATTCGTTATTGTCATGATTATCATTGATTTCAAAGTTGTTTTTTCAGAGTTGCAACTGAAGGAGATAACAGATGAAAATTAATGAAAAAGAAAAAGATAATAAATGTCGGTTTGTAGGGTGCTAGCACATGTTTAAGCCCGTCAATCTAGCCTGGTTTTAATTGATAAATCAGCCAAATACCATATTGTTTCACAACAGGTAACACAACATATATTCATAAATTCATCATCAAATAAATCCATGAATTTAATAAATGAAGAAATACATTGTCATCAAATGTATGTATGCCAATACAACATCAAGTGAATGTGTTTACAGACAAGGAAAAGGTACTGTAAACCACTTTGGGGCTCCTTTTTATCAATGAAACTATAGTCAGTATCAAAATGAATACATAACCTTTTTTATGTTCAATAGGGCACTTGGCATCATACAAATGTCAAATGCAATCATATTTTATAAGCTTCAGTATAACTGCTCATAGCATGACACAGTGTCATGATTTCAAATTAGAGATTAGTTGAGTCACCAGATCAATACAAGCTGTATAATCTGTGAAATTGATTTAGACAACATTATCTGAATGTCAAATGCATTTGACAAAAGTCTTGTGGGAGTAATTTATAAATATCACTCCCAGTCATAGATTGTTAAAATGTTCTTTGAAATTGATTTCTGATACAGTAGTAGAGCAACATTTTACAAAATGTTTCTGTTTCAAGGTAACTTCAGTGATTGAGGATCCTCCAAACATGAGACGTCTAGGCTCGAGCATTTCCAGTTCAATGAATAACGCCCTACATAAGCGCCACTTAACACATCCTTAGAGAGATCAATATCTCTTAAAACAGACAACATTATAAAAACAGAAATTAGTAAGTGCCAACAACAGTGATATATTGTATCACTTCTTGCCCTGTGTGGACCTGCAGTTTTTTCAAATAAGCATGTACAGTACTGTATCATTGTTTACAAAGTACTTATCATTCTTTAGCATTTGTCAATCCATCCATCCATCCATCCATCCATCCATCCATCCATCCATCCATCAGCAAGTTCAACTTATTATTATTAGTAGTAGTAGACTTGCTTCAACAACATTTTAAATGATAAAAACTGCCATTTGAAAGATAGATAATATTACTAGTGCTACCAAAAAAAAAATAGCTAGCTATCTTGCTGGCTAGCATATAGCTTTTGTCTCTAGCTAGCAAGCTGTCTTTTACAAATTGACTATCTATCTATCTATCTATCTATCTATCTATCTATCTATCTATCTATCTATCTATCTATCTATCTATCTATCTATCCACAGTCCTATTTTCTCACTTTATTTCAACTAGCCAACAAATCTATCTATCTGTCATCCAAACCACCTTTAAACTATTTCCACAACCAACATAAGACTTCACAAGCCCACAATGTTTCTTCTGGAACTTATTTTTCTAGTTTGATTTTTCCTGGTTAGGTCTGAGTGCTAAGGCCAGTCCTCTCCCCGTGCTGATGAATGACAGAGTTGGCTGGGGTCCTAATGACTGGCGGAGAGGGGCTGCATGGCCGTGCATGTGAATGAGGTACATGTACATGACCTCCTCAAGAACATCTGGAGAGGAGGGGGCAGACTAGGATGAGCACTTACACCTGGACATGATGTGTACAACACTCTCACTGTGTGTACACCTATACATGTAATATGATTTTGTCTCTTGACATGGCCAAGTTGCCACTTGAATGTGCTTCCAAGCAACACAAACTGGGTGTTAGCCAATCCAGCAGCTAGCTCCTGCAGTGGGACATTCTCTTCCCAGATTGGTAGCCGCAGAAGTCACTGCCAATAATTTGCCTAAAATAGAGCTGGTCGCTTTTCTGGATGTGTCGCCCCACAGTCAAATCGCTCCTGCCACTGACTTCCATTGAAAATGACTGATTCCCAGTTGCATTGTAGCACTTCCTTGCTAGCTGCAGTACAGTATGTTTACAGTACACACAGCTACATGTAACTCACTAAATAAAAAGCTTATTTCACAAACAGCTTATTGTTTTAGCATGAGTTCACCGAATATTCAGGCTATATTTAATGTAAAGTACTATTGTAGAGATTGTAATATGATATAATTGGACATAATGTCCAGCTACATTATATCACAATCAGTACAATATTATTTAAAAGATTTCTAAAGAAAAGATGCCGGGACATCATGTTAAACATATTCATATCTACCGTCTGTATTAAGGAATTCAAAATGTGTCTTTATTTTGGTAAATTCAACTGGCAGTGCGATTGCTTTCAAGATGGGAATTGGAATTCTCTGGGAGATCTTGTGCTGTCATTATGTAGAACAAGGCTGTAATCAAGCACTAAGACAGGCTCTAATTACTCATCGCCCCCTGTCTTTCAGTGACTACCCTGCCCATGAATTACAGGCTTCACGGTGACCCCTCTCCATCAGGGGTACCAGTGACAGGCCTAGGTCTCTCTCTCACACACACACACACACACACACGTACACACACACACACACACACCTGACAGCTAGTGCACTGACATACTCCCACATAGTCATGTACGCCCCATGTGCAATGAGTATGTGTTTTTTATCACACAATGCATATGTGGACTAGAATTCTCAAGTATATTCATGTCTGCCATATCTATTTTAATTATTTGATTATGCAAAGTGGCATAGCCACACTGATGCAATTTTGTGCAAATGTTATTTACCATGATGCACAAATGTACAGATGTCATGTCCTTAGACCTTTATTATTATCTTATCTGAACTATAGATGTTCCTTTCAGAATTTGTAAAGCGATAAAATGATAACAGATTGGCTAAAAAGATTTACAAAGGTAGAAAATGGTTAGAAATGTCACCTAAACATAGCAGAGGGGTAAGCTAAGAAGATATATTATCTGATAAGAAAAAAGAAAAAAGAAAAGAAAAAGAAGCTGCTTGCACCTGCATAGCTGTTATCTACAAGATGAGAAAAAATAGCATGACAATTTTTACTTAGTAAGTAACTGACAGTCACCTTGACCTGCCCCCCTTACTCTCTCTCTCTCTCTCTCTCTCTCTCTCTCTCTCTCTCTCTCTCTCTCTCTCTCTCTCTCTCTCTCTCTCTCTCTCTCTCTCTCACACACACACACACACACACACACACACACACACACACACACACACACCAGTGAAGGTCGCTGTCATTGACTCACTTCACTATCTTAAGCTCAGGTTATGATGTATGAAAACAGCGACCAGGGCTGATGTTAAAGGGGAGGTCTTGCAAGCCTCTAATCCAGATCAACATGGCGTCAACATGGCTTTATTTAAAAACCTAAGCCAGAAAAAAATGGGGCATGGTGTTCTGGATTCCCGCTAATGGTTGTTGGAACCCCCCACTCCCTCAACCCCCCTCCTCTCCTCTCCTCTGCTCCCCTGCTGAGGTTGATTTACCTTTGCGTGCTACTATAGGTCTCCTGTTATCACGGCCCTCTCAGACAGGCCCGCTATGATACTGTAGCTCAGGGAAAGTGGGACAGTGGTGGCACCTCGCGAATGATGGAGAAGAGCATCTTATCTCTAATGGAGAGATCCATCATTCTTATGCTGAGTGAGATTTCCCGTTGAGTGTCTTTCCGGGGACTTGTGAAGGAAAAAATAGCATAAATGCTACTTAGGATGTTTGTGTTATTTTTTCCGTCATATTTGGGTGATCCGTAAGTGGGTTAGATGTTTGAAGTGGTAAGAGTCTGTAATTCTGTAGACATATATGATCAAATATAATCTCACCTTGAAATGTTTGTTTACCTTTTAGGGTGGCCAGAGCCAGTAACACAAGCCAGTCATACAAGACAATCTTCACATTCTTTACATTATATAAAAGCTTAAGATAATAAGATAATGAGACTTCAAAGCACATTAACAATCCTGATGTTGAATGATACAATTACATTTTAAAGTCCTAGTCTATAGAGTAGAACATTGGCACAGCAACCAGAGCAATGGAGCTGGAAATACAGTACAGTCAAATGAACCACAGACACTTGTGTACCTCCTTCCCAGGGCAGATAGAACCACTGCACCCCGGAGACTGATGCTGGATGCTGTGGCCGAGACCAGTCACACTTTGATTAGGTGCACAGCAGATAGATGTGACAGCCTTCAACAAGGCCCTAAATATATAGACTTCGGAAAATTCAGTTACTTACATAACATCATAGAGTCTCTTAGCCTCACTCCAGCACATAAAATACAGTGTGTCCCTCTATGAGCCCGCCCCCGACACAGGGGAGTAATATTGCCTATGATGAGGGGGTCCCAATGGGCCAGCATGGATCGACACTGCATCAAACATCTTACTATCCATCTCAGCAGGCCATAACACAGTAAATATTAAGTAGATTTTTCAGGAGACTGTAAGGTGGGAACAGCTTTACAATCATTCCTACTTTACTGATATGTATTATCTTCATAAATCAGATTTAGGATATGGGTTTCAAACCCTTGAAAAATCGAATTCAAATGCAGCTTCAAATGTAATTGTTTGTTTTTATATAATTTTATTTTGCCTGTAGCCCTCGGTCTCTGAATGCTTGTTCCGTTCCTTTCTGCAATGCGCCTATTACCGACCCTGTTGTTTTTCCCATTGTGTCATGCAAAGACAAATAGGGGGAGACCTTCACTTACTTCACTTTTCTGTTACACATACAGACCTGTTTTGTAATATCTGCAGTTGAGAAGCCAGACTCATAGATTAAGATAACATAGGGAACTCTTAAACTCTCTTATCTGGTCACTAAGCACTGCACTGCAAAGCCCATAATAAAATACCCTTAGATAATAATATTTAAGAGGCTGACCATAATATCACAAGTAATTTCTATCTAATAACTATTATTTCAAAGTGTGCCCGGCCCTGAACAATGGAACAACCCTGACTCCATATTCAGAATAATGGCCATTCTACTTTAATAGTGTATGGATCCGGCAATCATCATTGATGTCGTACGTAACACAATGCCATAATGCTTATTGTAATGTTCAAAATAACTCTGCTGTGTGTCATATTGATTTGGTAAATTTCTCAGATGAGGATTAATTTAGGTCTTTTAGTCATTTTCATGCACCTTGGATGAGATGACGCCTCTCATGCTTGATATTTTCCTTTTTGTACGAACAAATAATAATAGGCAAGCACTCCACTGTTTTGACCTTATGTCATTTTATTTATTTTTTTCTCCTGACTTTTTTGTAACATCAGTCACTACATGACTTGCCATGTAATAGATGATACAAATAATTATAATATAACTGCTTTTGTTTATGTATTCTTGGTATACAGCATATGTTGAAATGTTGTTCATCTCCCAACCACTGAGTCAACGCCACCTTGGAAGACTGCACTGGCAACCTGTGAAATCCTTCTGGTGACTAGTTTTAGAGATAACGATGAAACAGATGGCTTCTGCGGGTGAACATCTTTGAATGATGTCTCATCTGCAGTCACGCTCACATCTTAATTAAATTACAGAGAGAAAGACCTTCCAGGATCATTAGCTGTCAGCAAGCATCTCTTGGCAGGTATCATCGGAAAAATGTGAAGTGACATTTTAGTCATGTTTTTATGTAATTATTTGTAATGTGATGTGGAATTGTCAACTTGGTGTTTTGTTTTCTTGTGATGATCAATAGATCCAGATATAACTATTTGAATTACTCTGTGAAGATACAAATGGTCTCTCTCTCTCTCTGGCTCTCTCTTTCTCTCTCTCTCTCTCTCTCTCTCTCTCTCTGGCTCTCTCTCTCTCTGGCTCTCTCTCTCTCTCTAGCTCTCTCTCTCTCTGGCTCTCTCTCTCTCTCTCACACACACACACTGCATTTTGGATGGATACAGCATGGATATAGCAAAGTTACAGAGAGTCTATTTCTCTTTTTACTGCATTATAGTTTCAGCAGTCACAAGATATTACTGCATCGTGAGAACAGGAGTGGTATGAGGGGTGACATGCAGCCCAAGGGTGATTTGTTTAACTTTGAAAGGTTCTTTGGTTTGTGCTAAATTTGCTTGGAGCTACAGTAGCAGATCATCTAGTCCTTTCCCCAGTGGTACCAGCCAACACTGCCTGGGCGATGCACATGCGTGAGGAAGTGATACCGCCACCAGGGACCAAATGACAGCACTCATTTGGACAGTGTCAGGCATGACGCTTACTAAACAAATGGAACAAACACCCCATTATATAATCTCTTATCGCTCTACTCTCTCAGGCACCATTTTGTTCTCTAACCAGTTGGATATGAGCTGAATGAATCTCATGAATCACATTACAGCATGTTTAATTCACCAAAGTGAGCGTCTCAAAGGAAGAGAAAGAGGGAGTAAAGAGGAAATGACAGGGGAACAGAGGAGAACAGAATGAACCAGGTAGAGACACATTAAGTATTAAGAGCTGGGAAATGTTCTGCTTTAGGTGGAGTTGGTCCCTTGGTTGTCAATCTGCACAGCTGGAGGTGCACGCTCCTAGGGGGGTTATGCTCCCGCTCATCCATCCACACTAATCCAGCCTAAGCGCTTATCCGTGGAGGTGTGGTGGAGATCACCTGGGTCTGCCGGGGATCAAAGCTTCTTCAGCAAAAATAGGAGAAGTCTTTGGAGGGAAAAGCTGATGTAACAAGAAGGGAGAGATTAGCATTAAACTTGACAGATGCAAAAAGTTTGGGGCGTTAATCTTCGCATGAATCATAGCACTTCTGGGTTTGTGTTAATGACATACTACCTACATAAGTACCCATCAAAGGGGGCATCATTTCACAAAATGAAAAGGAAGGTTATTTCATTTTTAAAGCGAAGAGGGATACAGTTGAAAGGGTTCATATTAACCTTAAAAGAAAGGTAGGGGGATGCAGTGTTTCTCTAATGTCCCTATTTAAAATGATATGTCTGGCTATCCATAATTTAGCTGACTGCTGCAGCACTCCAACTTATTGAGCTAGCCTAGAGCTCTCCAGTCATATTTCAAGTCACACATAGTAATGTATTTTGACAAGTAAATTGCTTGCCTTTTTGCTGATAGCTACTCACATAAATAATGAATTCTTAGTAATAGCCACAGAAATAATGCATACCAAAGGGTGATGTGGATGAAATAGTTATTATTGATAGAGGGCACACATTTTGATTCTACTCTCTGGAAAATGGTTTATTTCGCCAACATCAAGTGTTGATGGCACACAGACGTTTTAGTCTGTCATTCAGTGACTATGGTAATCTGCACATGGTGCTAACGTTTTTGCTCTATGTAAACAAAATATATAAGGCCCCAATGTGCTTCTGATAAAGAACGCTGCGCACCCCTAAAACTATGTGCAAAGACTGTTTTAGTAATTTAATTACAAAACCATTACAAACTTTGCACCAATATAGGCGGAGCAGTAAATGGGAGTTTTCAGAGGGTTGGCAAGGGGAATGGGACAATTATCCATTCCATGTTCAATAATTACCAATTGGCGAAAATATACACATATTTTATCATAACAGGCATAAGTCTCCTCTTCAGCAAATTAAATACATGTTCAATAGAATTTGATTTTTTTGGAGAGTGACTTGGCCATTCAACAACTTTCCACTTGTTGGCCCTAGTTGCTATGGCAGTATGTTTTGGGTCATTGTCCTGCTCTATGATGAAGCACTGTCCAATGACTTTGGAGGCATTTGCTTGTACCTAGGCTGACAAGATGTTTCTGTACACTTCAGAATGCAGCCTTCTGCTGCTGTCAGCAGTTACATCACCTCATCATGAAGACAAGTGAGCCAGTTCCAATGGAACCCATACATGCCCCTCTCCACCATATTTCACAGATGAGTTGGTATGCTTTGGATATTGGGCAGTTCCTGTTTTTCCACTTGCCATCACTCTGGTACATGTACAATTTTTGCCTCATCCTAACCCTAACCCTAACCCTAACCCTAACCCTAACCCTGTCCACAAGACCTTTTTCCAGAACTATACAGGCTCTTTTAGGTACTTTATAGCAAACTGTAACCTGGCCATCTTCTGCTGGTGAAGTCTTATGCGTGTGGTAGCCTAGACTCTGACACATTCAAGCCTACATCCTGGACAGTGTTCCTGATCAGTGGATCAGTTGTTTTGGGGTTTTTCTTAATCATGGTGAGCATTCTTCAGTCATCCACTGTAGAAGTTGGCTTACCAGGCTGTTTCTGAGCTCACAAGTGCTTTCTTTCCATTGTATGATGTTCCAAACTGTTGATTTTGGTAGGTTTAAGGTTTTGACTATGTTTCTGATTGATTTTGTCTGATATTTCAGCCTCATAATGGCTTCCCTGACTGAACACACCTGACGAACCAGAAACACCTGTCAAGCCAGTTGTCCCATCACTTGTGGGTACCCTGAAATTGGGGGACTATGCATAAAAAGTGTTGTAATTTCTCAATGAAGAAACCAATATATAAGTATATACATACATACAAATAAAAGCTGAGAATCTTTACTTTAACTTCATAGTAATTGTTTGATTTCAAATAAAAACCTTTGCAATGTAGAGCCAAAAGATGAAGTAATTTGATCATTAAAAGTGATCAAGTGGCTTAAAAATACACTTTATTTTGACCTGTTCTAGCCTTCCTAGCCTCCTACTCAAGTCTTACACACACGTTGCTAGGGAAATGGTGCCAGAAAGAGGCCATCCTAGCAACGCAAACTTAGCAATGACAACTGTCAATAACACTGCATGGTTATTACAATTTTGAAAGACAAACAAGCAGCTTTGTTAAATGCCAGTTAAATGAATACCCTCCTTAATAAACTATTTGTAATAAACAGATACACAGGGATGTTTAAGTTGCAATAGAGCAGGTAAAAGCAACCTCATCAGCTAAATCCATGTCTGAGATATAGTGCAATACATTGTGTTGCATGGTACTGTAGGTAAATAGTTAAGGTTTTAGGTTCATCCCAAGGATTCCACTTGGCATCAACTTGTTGCATAGCTGTTGTTCTATGTTTATAATTTTCACAAATTACAACAACAACCAAAATTTATGTCGGCCAACATGTTACTCTGTTTGTGGTAGAATTGAATATGTCTATAAATCTAATTCCTATATCCTTTCTATTGTTACCCGTCCAATTAAATTAAACACTAGTTTGTTCCTAAGCAAGTGTCTACAGTACTAAGAAAGTTTAAAGGAACCCCTGAACAACACACTTAAAATAATCAAATAAAGCATTGTCCAACCTCTAATAAGACTAAGTCTATGAAGATAGATTACTGCCAATATTATTGTAAATAAATACAACTCACCAATGTATACCATGGTCCATAAAGAAAAAAACACAAATATAAAAAAATAGTAAACAACCATATTTACAAATAATTTTGCATTTATAGTAATAGTTTACAAATACAAATCAAAGGGTGTCTGTGTGTGGATACAAAATTATATTGGTGCTTTGTTTTTTGTTTACGGATCAGGTTACACATTTGTGAGTTGTACTCTATTTATTTACAATAATATTGGCACTAATCTATCTCCATATATATTTTATAGCTTTGTTTTTATTGACGGGAAGAGGTTCTCTACCAGAGTGGCAGATGAAGGAAAACTCCAGAGTGCTGGCAGTATAAGCATGATTGGAGTAGTAGTGATAGATAGATAGATAGATAGATAGATAGATAGATAGATAGATAGATAGATAGATAGATAGATAGATAGATAGATAGAGTGCAACGTGGTTGTAGTAATCTGTTGCTAAAGGAGCTTCTTTGCTCTGCCACAGTGTCATGTAGGAGATGGGAGGAATTGTCCATGATGGCCAGGAGTTTGGTCCTCATCCTCCTATTGGCCACCTCCTCCACAGTGTCCAGGGTGACACCGAGGACAAAACTAGCTTTCCTAATAAGCTTGTTCAGGCTCTTGGTGTCACCGTCCATGATCCTGCCCCCCCAGCATACCACTGTGTATAGCACTGCGCTGGCCACCACTGACTGATAGAACATGTTCAGCAGAGTCCTGCACACGGCAAAGGACCTGAGCCTCCTCAGGAAATAAAGCCGGCTCTGGCCCCTCTTGTACAGGACATCTGTGTTACCAGTCCAGTCCAATTTATTGTCCAGATGCACCCCCAGGTACTTCTGGAACACCTTCACGTCCTCTCCCTGGATGGAAACAGGAGACTGGGGGACCCTAGTCCTCCTAAAGTCCACCATCATCTCCTTTGTCTTGCCGATGTTGAGTAGCAGGGGTTCTGCTCACACCACTCAACAAAACTGTCCACCAGTCCTCTGTACTTGGTCTCCTGGCCTCCACTGACACATACCACAATAGCAGAATCGTCTGAGAACTTCTGCAGATGGCAAGTGTTTGTATTGTGCCTGAAGTCCGAGATATAGAGGGTGAAGAGGAAGGGAGCCAGAACTGTCGCCTGGGGGGCCCCAGACCGACACACATCCTTGCAGCTGTACAAACTGTGGCCTATTGGTCAGGTAATTCGTAGTCCAGGAAACAATGGGGGAAGGGCATACTGATAATGCAACTGATTACACTCAGATCCCTATCGACAGCTAATGATAGGCAGGATCAGTGGGAGGCAATAGTTGCAGGGATATTTGTGTATATATATATATATATATATATATATATATATATATATATATATATGTGTGTGTGTGTGTGTGTAGGGATTCCATCATATTTATTTTGACATTCACAGCACACACTAATGCACTTACCTCTCTTCTTGCAAGTCCCCTAGTGGAGAAACAACACAGACAGACACAGTATATGGACAAACCAATTTGGCTTTCAACCCATTTCCTCAGCATCTTTGAAGACAAAGACATTTGACACTGCATCAAACACTGCTCTTATTAAAGAGAGAGAGAGAGGAGTGAGGTAGCAAATTGTTTGTTTTCAGCCAACATGAAACAAGGATCAGATGGACCCTGGGCCATAAACATGATAATAATGATATTATGTGGATCATAAAGCTCTGTTTTTGTAGTACCTCACAGCTCGTTAGAAAGTCATATCAAGCTTAAATCATATCCCATAAAAAAAGAGAAAAAAAAGGAAAACGTAAAATAGTCTCGCATAGCCATATCTCCAAATCACATTGGTCTCACACCTCTTTTGGAGTCTGGAGGTCTGGAGAATTTCTGGCTTCGGTTGAACTGGATGGAGCAATGGGAGAATGTGCTCGCAATTTCATTCCCTCCATATGCCGATAGAATGGTTGCTTGTTGTTATGTGCGTTGTCTTTTAAGACCGGGTAGGAGTATTTTGAAGGAAAAACTGAATTCTGTTTTTTTTTTTAGCTCTGTCCAAGCAAGGTATTTGATTGGTCTAACGTGTCGCGAGGTGTCACTCATTTGAAACAGGTTTCCACCCCTTTGTAGCTACTTTCCGCTAAGGATTTCCCCAGACTTTCCAGAGTAGGAAAGCCAGGTCCCAATGAGGTTAACTCTTGAATAATTTTCTATATGAAAACATTGATCTCTCTTTAAATCAGTCTGTTACAGCATTTATAGAATCTGTCAAGTATCAGAACTAGTGAACCCAAGTGCAGGATACAGGTATAAAAATAATAGAGAATTTAATAAGGGACAAACAGGGAAAGGGTAATGGGGTAGACTGGGCACGCAGGTGGGCAGGGCAGGCAGAGTAGACAGAGCAGGTAGGCAGGACAGGCAGGGGAGGCAGGTGGGTAGTTCAGGCAGCAGTCGGTACACAAGAGGGCAGTTCTAAGAAGAGCAGATAATCCTGTAGGGGTGAGGCAAAGACACAGTCCAAAAACACACAAAGTCATAAACCAGGAAAAACAACAAGCGAGAAATTGCTGGGATATATAGGCGTAAGTACTATAGCGAACTGGCAGGGAGTAAATGGAAAACCAGGGTATAAAATAAAGAAGGATGATGAGGAGAAGAGCTGCAAGTGTGTAGATGGTGATGTGAATGATCGGCAGGAACCTGGAGCCATGCCCACACCAAAACACCCAGGCTGGGAAGAGGGAGAGAGACTGACCCCCCCCCCACCCCCTACAGTACACCTCCCCTCCACCTGGCGCACTTCCGGGACCGGGTGGATGCGCCTGGCGGAAATCTTGGATGAGCGTCGGAACCAGGATCTGGGCGCGAGGGACCCATGACCGCTCCTCGGGACAGTACCCCTCCCAATAAACCAAGTACCGGACTCCATGACCCCGTAGGCGCATGTCCAGCAGCCACCGGACAGTGTAGGCTTGGTGATCATCAATCATCCGGGGGGGAAGGGGGGGCAGGATGTGAGATCAAGGTCGACTGGGGACAGGCAGGGGACGGAGGAGGCCGGAACGGGGTCTAGAGGACGTCTTGTTCCGGGCACAGATGGATTGGAGTGACAAAGGATCAGACATCCGCACTCAAGGAGGGCCACCAAAACCGTTGCTGAAGGAATGCCAGCATCTGATTGATCCCTGGATGGCACATGAGGTGGGTGGAGTGAGCCCACTGGAGAACCTGGGAACAGACAGAGTCAGGAACAAACAAGCGATTGGGGGGGTGTTACCTGGGTCAGGTTGCTGGTTCTGGGCTTGCCTGACCCGCAACTCAATCTCTCAGGTGAGGTTGGCGACGAAGCAGGTGAATGGTAAGATGGAACCTGGCTCTGTAGTCCTCTCCTCCACGGAGTATAGCCGGGACAGGGTGTCAGGCTTGCTGTTGCGGGAGCCAGGGCGATAAGTCAAAGTGAAGAAAAACAACACCCGACTCGCTTGCCGTGCGGTCAGTCGCTTAGCTGACTGGAGGTAGTCGAGGTTCCGGTGGTCAGTCCATACAACGAAGAACTGGTCAGCTCCCTCCAGCCAATGTCGCCACTCCTCCAATGCCATCTTCACGGCAAGCAGCTCCGGGTTGCCAACGTCGTAGTTACTCTCAGAGAGGGACAGTTTGCGGGAAAAGAACGCACAGGGGTGAAGTTTATTGTCCTTAGGGGACCGCTGTGAAAGGACCACACCTACCCCAGTGTCCAAAGCATCCGCCTCCACCAAGAACTGCAGGGCCGGATCAGGTTGGATGAGGACTGGGGCGGAGACGAAACAGCGCTTCAACTCTGTGAGGGCAGCCTCAGGTGTTCACCGGAAGGGAGTAGCGGTGGAGGTGAGGGCTGTAAGAGGGGCCGCAATGCGGCTCTAGTTTCTGATGAACCTCCGATAAAAATTGGAAAAGCCAAGAAAACGTTAGAGCTCCTTGAGATTCGTAGGGGCCGGCCACTCAGCTACCGCGGACACTTTGGCTGGGTCCATTTGTACTTGCCCCGGGGCGATGATGTAACCTAGGAAATTCACCTTGGGAACGTGAAACTCACACTTTTCTGCCTTTACGAACATTTTATTCTCCAGCAGGCGCTGGAGAACTTGGCGCAAATGCTCCTTGTGCTCAGCGAGAGAATGGGAAAAAATCTAAATGTCATCTAAACAAACTAGGCTTTAAAAACTGTGCGGGCATTGGTTAACCCAAACGGCTTGACCAAATACTCAAAGTGACCAAGGGGGGTGTTGAAGGCAGTCTTCCACTCTTCCCCTTCCCGGATGCGCACCAGATGGTAGGCATTGCACAGATCCAACTTCGTGAAGATGGTGGCACCATGGAGAGGGGCAAAAGCAGAGCTGATTAGAGGTAGAGGGTATTTATTTTTGATGGTAATGTTGTTAAGCCCTCAGAAGTCAATACATGGATGCAGTGAACCATATTTCTTCCCCACAAAGAAACGCAGGTGGGCAGGACAGGCAGAGTAGACAGAGCAGGTAGGCAGGGCAGGCAGGGGAGGAAGGCGGGTAGTTCAGGCAGCGGTCGGTACACGAGAGGGCAGTCCAGAGACAGGCAGATAATCCGATAGGGGTTTTTCAGGAGGAGGTCGAGGCATGATAAGGCAGTCCTAAGAAGAGCAGATAATCCGGTCGGGGTTAGGGTTAGGCTAGGATTAGGGTTAGGCTAGGGTTAGGGTTAGGCTAGGGTTAGGGTTAGGGTTAGGGCTAGGGCTAGGGTTAGGGTTAGGGTTAGGGTTAGGCTAGGGTTAGGCAAAGACACAGTCCAGAAACACACAAAGTCATAAAACAGGAAAAACAACAGGCGAGAAATTGCTGGGACGTATTGGGGTAAGCATTATAACGAACTGGCAGGGAGTAAACGGAAAACCAGGGTATAAAACACAGAAAGGTGACGAGGAGATGAGCCGCAGGTGTGTAGATGGTGACGTGAATGATCGGCAGGAGCCTGGAGCCACGCCCACACCAAAACACCCAGGCTGGGAAGAGGGAGAGAGACTGACACCGGCTAGATGGAAGTGGAGGACGTGACAGAATCCTTCTACTGTGCAGACGGTTATCCTTTGCCTTCCTCTCTAAATGGATGTGCTTCATCTTTGCATATGTTAGTGCAAAAGTAACATCTGAAGTCCACAAACATATAAATGAGAACTCCATTTGAATGCAATGGTTGTTTGTGAGGTGGATTTTCTTTGCATCTTTTCTCTTTTCCTCTCTCTCAGTTTACCTCTTACAGGTGACATGTTCAACAGAAAAGTGGTGAATAGTGTCCATCCCAAAAGAATGAGCCTTTGTCTTCCGCATTCTAATTAAACTTACAGTGAATTCCCTTTGGAAAGCTCTGAGGTAATTGAATTAGTGAAATAAACAGCTTGTTTATCCCTCAGCTGAAGCACACAGAAATAACAGGTGTATATTTAGAGAACATTGTGTTATTTCCCCTTGAAAATCAGAGGATTTTCAACATGTTGCCCAACATTTGTTTTATTAACAGTGTAGAGTTACAGTCAAAGAAATATATAAAGGGGACTCCCCCCCCAAAATAGCAGCTCACAAGCCTTTACGGTTTTCCTGCTGCCATACATCAACCCTCCTCTCCTCTTTACGGTCAGCAGAAATTACAAGGACCAAGGGTTAACTGGTATAAAACATTTGGAGGACACAAGATGGATGCTCGCCTTGGAGTCCGATCTGTCAGCCTTTGTTTAAACTGAGGAGAGTAGATAACACTCTGTAACATTTTCCATTACCACTGCCTCAAAGACACAGTAAAGGATTGATGTCACTGACAAAAAGTGACATCTAGTAAAAAGCCTATTCCTAACCCCTGTTGGAAAAACACATACTTTGAAGGGTCACTGTCGTTTAACACTTTGTGAAAATTATATTTCTTTAACGCAAAATATTTCAAGGTGGAAGCCAGTCAACCGATTTCCCTGTGTAAGCATTATAGAAGAGGCTAAAAGGCTAAGAGATTTGGAGCCTGCTGACACAAAATTCTGTCCCTAACATTCTTAGTGGACGAGTAAGGATGGGCATGTACAATACTATGACTTCACAGTCAGCAGTCTTGTCTCTGCCAGCTGAGTAGACCTGTGTAAGAAAATTAAGGAATGCTTCTAGTTTTAGGAATCGTTAACTTGAGTCACATACCACTGCAAACCAGTGTTGTCACACCTATGTTGACACACACCTTTATCTTCTCAAAAAGATTGATAAATGCCAGTCAAGTTATTAGGATGTGTAAATGCCGTTTGAACAGTGAGAAGGATAGAATAAGATCCAGTCAAATATTCTCAGTATAAACAATAAAGAATGAAGATTTATAATGCAGTACCCTCAATCAAAAGTATTGTCCTCTTTCACTTCAGCTGTTTCCCATTTCTCACATGTTGAGGATGGAGAAGGTTGCCCTATGGGTGGAGGGGAGGCTGTGGACCCACCTGTTAGGCTGGTTAGAGAGAGAATAATGGAGAAATGACTCATTATCAATGATCCCACTGTCTGGTGGAGCCTGATCAACCCTGGCCCTGTAATACCCCAGAGGCCCTTTGAAGACTGAGACATAATCTCAGTGCTACAACACTGACAAGGCTGTCCTGGGTTACCCACCTAATGAGGTAGAAAATACTATAGGAAGGAGGAAGCCCAGTTAGGAAGTCCAGCCACTGAGTTAAAGTGACTTAACTCAAAATGTTGGGAGATAGCCTACACTATATGTAGTGCTACAAACTAGTGAACTTTCCAGTGCCTGTAATATGTGGGTAAATGTGCTCCAACTGTACCCCTGTGTAATAACGCCATATTCATCATGACAATGCATTGATCAAGTAATTGCTTTGGAATTTCATTGAAATGTTTCAGTAGGTGAGTGGTTTTGGATATCAAATAAGTGAAATAAGCTCCTATCATCACTTGTGTAGGGATCATTTGGAATAAATATGCTATGTTTTATAAAAAAGTAGTGGTGAGTTTACATCAGGACAACCCACCAACAGATCCCTTTGTCTTCCCTCTCTCCCTTTGCAGAGGAAGAAGATCTAAAAGGGGAGCTCCTGCCTGGGACTACCTTTGCCTTGTGTACAGAGAGGAGTACCAGAAGCCACATCCCCAGAGTCGATTCTGTAGGAAAAAAGGGGGTAGTGAAGGATTAAAGCTTGTCTAATGATCTGAGGCAGGGAGCATGTCTTTTAATAGGCTGCAGTGGAGCAGGCTGCACGGAGAACACACAGCGCTCAAGGGTAACAAGGCATTGTCAGGAACATGAAAACACAGCCAACAACAGCACTCCACTAATCTAATACCTTCATTTAAAAAAAGGGATGGCAGAGGATAAGACAAGTGTTGTTTTTTTCTCCTACCTCTGTGAGTAGGGATGAGTCATTTGGATAGAGGGGTGACTCACTATGTTGTCGGTTATTAGCGGCTGAGAAAATGTTGAGGCACAGTCTATACTGTACATAGTGGAACAAGTATTAGATTTTTGGCAAATACCTAAAGTGCTCTTGTTTTAGCTTGTCCAGCACAATGGAACCAATAGATACAGTGCCAAACGTGCAAATCCCGCCAACCCAGCATATGGCAGGTATGGTCCCTGGGATCTCATCAGGTGTCTTATATTGGAACACTTACTGTTGTAACACCTTGGTTCTACACATTTGGTTCCAACACATAAAAAAAGCACTGTTATGACAGATAAGGCCGTGTTTGTATTACCATGAGTGGGCTACCTTTGCTATGGAAATGAGAAACAAGGAACTCGCAGCGAGAATTCTTTTTAGACCATTCAAAACTCTTGAGAATGAGCAGGAGCGCTGTTCAACACCATTATACTTTAATTAAAGTTAGGAGAGCACTCAGTATAATCCTTTTGCCTCCCCAAAGGATTTAGGTAGGAACGAGTTTCTTCCCAGCAGCATGATTTCTTACAATGTCCATAGGCTTTGTGTTTTCGGGAGAATGTCTCAATTTGTTCTTTTTTTGTTGGCTATAGCATTCCAAATGTAGACATTTCTGAAACTGACCACTGAACTCAATATCTACTCTTATTGGGGGTCATGGGCAATAAGCACAGAGTCATACTCAAAATGATACAGCACTGTACAGTATATCAGATCCAGGCTCTGTTATGTTGCCTCTGGGAAAACGCTTTTACCTCAATTTACCCACCAGCTAAGGCATCAATACAGTACTGTATGTACACATGTACAGTAGCTGATGGAAACCTATGTGTTGTCTTCACAGTATCCTCTGGTACACCCCTCTGTCATAAGCATCACCATGATGATGTGGTGACACAGTCTCACGTGAAGTGTGTACATTTGTCTCCAGAAACATCTTGTTAATTATTCACCAGCAACAACATGACAGGAGGGGTAAGAGTGTCTCTGGGAGGGTTCAGGGAAGGGCAAGTGGAGCTGTTTGTTGGCGGTGCTATGTGATTTATGTTGGCTCATTGGGAAGACTAAATCTTCTCCCCTCTCTGTGGGGAGCAGCTGAGGGGACATTTGATTGAAGTCTTAAAATGTTTAGAGACATAAATAAGCTTGACTCCTGACATTATTCTAAACTCTGACCATTTAACTGAACACTGAGACAGGCGTGATTAATTAAATGTGCAGCACTTACAAACGAGGGATTCGTTTTCTCAGATTTAACGGCATGAATGGTAACGTAGTGCCATCATGTTTGTCCCCAATCTCAAGCCCCATGACGTCTCATTTTGTTGCTTAAAGGAACAGGTCAGTAACAGCAGCTTGGCAGTTGTTACCAGCAAAGACAACAGATAAGATACAGGTGTACTCTACATGATTATTTCTTCAATGAGAGAAATGTGATAGAGTACACTTTCCCTATATAGACAGTACAGTATATTGTGTGTATATTCTTAGAACACTTCCACCTAGAAAAATGCTATGGAACAAACAAGCAATTCTGAACTATCAGGAAATATCAGGAAATATAACTATCAGGAAATATAAAATGTTTCAATCATAGTTCAAGGTATGATCAGTTTAACCTGCGTTTAGCGTGACCTGTAAGACTTTGACTCAATGGTTGAAAAGTGCTGAGAGAGAGTAACGGGAGGAACATTGTGCCAAGATATGTGATGTCATAGGCCATTTTTCTTGGCAAAATTATTGAATTACATTGAACTAACGACAGTTCTTCCAGATTGGATAAGGGATGAATATATTAAGGGCCCGAATGATTAATCCCATGAAATGTCTTACTGAAATATAGCATTTCTGAAGGTAACTTTAGCTTTCAAGAAAGACGGATGAGGAGTTTGTCATAGAATTTCTAAAATATAATTCCCATTTTAGGGTTTATAAATCTTGTTGGCAGGGTGGAAATACAGTGACATAATCATGAAAAAGTGTGTATTAAAGCTCAATTGGTGAGTAATGCATGTCCTACAGATTGAATGGTACATATAAACCATGTGCAAATCACTTCTCAAAGTTGTGATGTTACATATGTATAATCCAGTTGTTGAAGCATGCTTCAACCCACTTTGAAGTTAAGCTTCCAGGCTGTTGAAAGTAAAACTATCTTACAATGTCAGGTTTACACAGCTTACAGAGAAACTTTAAAAACATTTTTGAAAAGTTGGTGGATTAGAGCATTAAATGCAGTACCAATACAAACAGTCTTTGTGTGTGCGTGTGTGTGTGTGTGTGTGTGTGTGTGTGTGTGTGTGTGTGTGTGTGTGTGTGTGTGTGTGTGTGTGTGTGTGTGTGTGTGTGTGTGTGTGTGTGTGTGTGTGTGTGTGTGTTTCAGTGTGTATTCACTGTTGGTTTGTTTTCCCTGACAAATATAGGCACCACTAAGAGCAACTGAATATTGCTATACACAGTGGAAAACACAACATGAATCAATTTCACAATTAGCCAGTTCACTGTTTTAATTAAAAAACAACTGTCTTCTTTGAAGAAATCAATTCCAACTTAGAGGGAGGAAAGGGGAGAATTCCCTTGCCAGTTTAGCATCCCTAACCACTGTCAATTCAAAGAGATGCACAAAGATGCTTTTGGGCCTTTGTTTGTAATACACAAAACATTGTTTTTATTAGAACATTTCCATCTGCCTGAACAAAGTTTGAGGGAATGAGTGTGTTGTGGCTGTTTATATATTCAGTGGTAAGTGTTACTACTGGGAATAAATTGAATAGCCACTTCATTTACAGTCTTTCAGTAACTTAACAGTGACAATGTAAAATTATCAACATCCATTTAACATACGGTATCACCAGAAAGCTAATTTTCAGTATGAGTGCTTGCCGTAGGTCAATATGCAGTAATCATTAAGAATTAATGCACAGACTTACCCGTTAACATTATTCAACCAAAAGCAACAAATAAACTATTTGTGTGGCTTTCACACTGTATCTAGCACTTTTCTTGAACGTCTTTCAATCTCTTGGTATGCCCAAAGTTATTGATGTGCCTAATTGAATTTCTATTGACAGTGTGTCTCTTTATCCCCTAACAAAGACACAGTACAGACGTACCCTCCCAGCCATCATGTGCCCATGCATCTGATCATGTGAAGGAAGGTTATAATATATATATAAGATTTACATAAGATGTATATAAGATTTACCCCCTTTCTTGTTACCCTACTGAACATCTCCACATGTAAAATCAACATTTTATTGAGCATCACCTGCCATCTTGTCTCGGCTGCTCACCTTTATATCTAGTTTAGTGGGAAAAGCTGAAACTTCAAACTCTGACAGCTGCTGTTATTCACTGCAGGATCAAAGTCTAAATTTCAGAAACATACCGACAAGCTTAACTTGAAGGATTTGCGTACAGTATGTCTTCCTGTGTGTTGTTAAACTGTGTTTAGCCCCCCCCCCATGTCTGAATTTTCTCTCAGAAGCAGATCATTAAAGGCTCTGTGATAGTAATCTCTGTGAGACAAAAATAAGTTAGGCTGCCCATCCTCCCCTAAGAGAATTTACGTGATTCACAAACTGATCAAGTGTAATCAAATAGTCTTAATTTTCATCCAATATTACATTTTACACTCTCAGAATTCTCAACCCCTGAGTATAGGTCACAGCTTTCACACACTTGTATACTGTATACATGTTTAACATGTTCCATGAACAGTACATCAGTTAGCTCAAAGTTCAAAGTTCAAAGCTCTTTATTGTCACATACTCTGCGAGCAGAGCAGTTAGATGCTTAATTTGCACAGGGCCTCAACAGTGCTATACACAATAAATTAACTTCTTAAATGCTACAATACACCCAAACTAAATTGCATGGTAGAAATACAAATCAAATACCTGTATGCTGTACTGTATGATATATAATTGTCAGACAAAATAGGGGAAATGATAGTTCTCTCTTCCCTTGGTAGGAATTATGCATGAACCCTTATGTCAAAGCATCAGGACAAGCCTGCACTTTCAATGCTGGAAAACATGTTCAAATGTTTACTACCACCATCTGCTGTTCATATGAAGAAATTTGATTCTCTCACCGTAACCTGTTTAGTTTCTAGGTCGGTTCGAACAATGAAGAAATTCAATATGGTATGAAAACCTGAATATGATTACAAAGTTGATTCTTCATGAGTCCAATTGGATATAAATTATGCAACTAATATCCATTTCATATTCTTTATACATTTCCTTCAATGTAGCTGTATTATAAAAAATGAAAATATGAAAATAAAACACAGAAGAATAGATGACAGGACAAACATAAGACTTAAGAATACATTTATTCCCAATGATTACTTCATACAGTTATGGACATGATCGAACGAACTCAACACAAGTGGTCACATGACCAACAAAGATATTTCATGATTAATAATGATTGATAAATGCTTTGCTCATCCCTGTGTGACAGGACAATCGGTCAAATACCTGATGTGATGACTCGAGTCTACGTTTTGCTAACTACGCATGTGAACATTACACATTAATGGTAATGGCTGTTTTAACAGAAAATGAGAATAGAGTATCAACAAAATAACCAATTTAATAGTTTCAAAGCAACGTATGACTAAGTTTTAACCATACGTTAACGTGCGTCAAGGACAACACAGGAGAATGGTGCCCGTGACGGGCCTAACCCAAAACTCAAATATCTCGCGGTCTCTCTCCTTAAATATAATTCCCAACAAAGGACAATGTGTGAGATACATTACAATCGCAAAGGAAGGCGAGGGTATTTGACAAATGGTGAGGGTGCGACTTCTTCAGGATGTCCGCTAGGCTCATTCAACTGTAAATAGTTATAGACATTAAAATCAAGGCTGGCACCACCAAAATCCGTCTACAGTATCATGTGTTTCACATGCTGACATAAATGCATGGAGAAGCGTCCCATATAAAGCTTAAAGTATTGTATATTATGTATTATATTTGCATTTAGAACAATTGAAGTCGATTGTTTTCTCAAGCAGTTTGTGAGCTGAGGGATTTTATTTGTCGTTGCCAAGGATACTCACACCACAGTTGTCAAATGTCATCCAGTAGAGTAGGAAAGTCATAATCGTAGGAGGTAGAATACAGTATTTTCCATCCTGTTCATTCACAGTGAGCTGGTTACTAATTCTTTGTAATGTATTTTTGATGAAGCACCCCCTCAACCACAGAGTTATCGGAAAATATGAGACTCTCCTCAGCAATCTCAAATTCCTATGCTCATGAATGCAAAATATAGAGAGTGATTCATTGTTCAATATGAGGGACAGTGTAGTAAGGTAGGGATTGAGATGGCAAGACAATGAATCAATGTATATAACACAAACCATGCAGGTATACAACAAATCTTGATAATAATCTTCTTGATGACATTTTTTAAGGACAAAAGGTTTTTCACACCTAGCTCAAGTCAATATACTGTTACGGTAGAGTACTCTGTCATGATTCCTACCTCAGTATGATCATGATTTATATAACCATAATATTGACATGTGTTATAGATGTGTTATTGATCCACATTTGATTTGAGTAAGTCTCGTGAAAAGGCCTAAACATCTGATGAGGCCTTATAGAAAGACTTTTGGACAAAAAGAAGAGTGAGTCCCTTGGACAACTGTGACAGTTCTTCCTTCGTGTTGCGAGATCACATGGCCCCTACTGTAGGTCAGCGTCGCTCAGCCTCCTGGGAATCCTCTACCGCTGGCCTCATCAGTACCCCACAGAGACTGCTCTCTCTGTCACTACCAGCACAAGCCCTGATTGGATTAAAGATTGATTACGTTCCATTCATACCACACAGGGGAACAGAGAGGCAGGTTTGGGTCAATGGGATCTTGTAATCAGTGTCAATGCAGTTTGACGCATGCTGAGGTGTTAGCATATTGTTAGTCTTTCAGTGTGACATGCTTGGAGCGACCAGAAAATCCTGCCTAAACCTGATATGTTCTCAGTGTGAGAACAGTTCATCTGTGACAAATCAGAACGATAAAGTTCATACAGTTCATTTCGTCAAAATGGTAGCGAGAGGATGATGAGAGGTTTTCTGCAGTAGGCTGCATCTGACAAAGTTGTTACTCATAACTCCAACTATGTACTTCTGTTTTGGCATCATCTATACACCTTTTCCATTACATTGATATGTTACATTTGTTCAAATTATAAGAAACCTGGAAAGATAAACACCAATATGTTGTGTTTTGGTCTGGTATGATCACATTATATCATGTGTCATGCAATTTGTGAACTTTTATAACAGAAAGATTATAAAACCACCATCTGTTTGTTGTATGAAATGGCTGGCAGAAGATCTGGATGACCTCTCACAAAGCCATGAGCAGCATATGCCATATAGCAGTAGTCAAGGCAAAACATGTCCAACATCCACCAAGCTCATAATGATAACTCTGCATCTGCAGGATTTATAAATCCTATATCTGGATTCTCCAGGATTTACAAAACAGAACACCATATGGTATAATCAACAAGCTTAAAAAAAATAATCAAAACAATGCTGTCTTTTCAACTTTAATATCTCAAAAATCCACAGAGACCAACCTAGCAGATGTCTTTTTTATCTCTTATTTTCTTCCAGGAAGTAAATTTTTCATGAGGAAACAGTCATAGAAGAGTATCAAGCAGGATATTAGAGATGTAGCTTAGCTTGGTGATATCTTGTCTCTGATTCCACTCCAGTCAGTGAGGGAAGCAGGCTATGATGCTGTCGCGCTCAGAGGAAGCAGTTTCAAGGATTACTGTCGGGGCGTAAAAGAGGCAATTAATCTCCGTCTTCAAAATGTGATATAGTGGAACTTCAAGGCCTTTGAGGATCTTTGGAGAATGATGAGCCACTGTTTACTAATTTCCCCTTTAGGGGGAGAAAAGTAAGGAGGGGGGGGGGGTCAATTTGACCATCTGTGTAAGGTGCAATAGAGGCTTATTGAAATGTAGTGATATTCAAGGAAATGCGTGTGACATTTGATTTAAATTGATACACTGACATCAGTAAGAGTCAATACTGTAGCACATATTGAAATACCATTATTAACAGCATTCCAGCTGGCATGGCCCAGCCTCGTCGTCCTTGTGATGGCCAATAATATACAACACCCGGTGGTGGACGATATTCTGTAGTGTGATAGAACACAAGGTATTTTCCAAGGAATGAGGCCCTTGGGAGTAAAGTAATTTCATATAGGATTACTCTAATAAGGCAAGCAGTTACAGCACAATGCCTGCGAGTGGCTGAGCAAAGATGATATGAAAGACAAGAGTTGAACAAAGAGAAACAAAAATGAAAAAAGAGAAATAACAGAAAATAAATTATTCAGTAGATAAACTTGTGTAATTGTTGTTATTTAAATTAGATCCAGCCCTCTCTATTGGGGAGCTGAACCATTTAGTTTGGTGTCCAGTGTGTTTGTACAGGGTATTTGATCAGACTCCAGGCCTGTTGGTGTGGGAGAGGCCGTTTGCCCTTCACTCCTGGCTGTCCTTGTCCTGTGTTTGTTAAAAGGTTAAAACCACTACAGTTAATAATGTTTGACTGTGTAAATCACAGTGGCCCCAGTACCAAGGAGACATCATATGCCCTGAAGACAGCTTCACAAAACACATCCACTTCAACGAAACAGGAAATAAAGTATAAAAAAATATTATTTATACTTTATAAAATCAGATGGCTACATACAGTATAGTAAGTAATAAAAATCACTGTTGCTGACGTTTGTGAGTTATTTATTGGTACAAGTTCCATTAACTTCTATTTATTTATGCACTGATTCATTTATTGAGTGATATCCTCTCCCTGTTGTCTGTGTGTCTGTTTGTTAGATTTGTCTGGTGTAAACTCCGGGTCAGGGTGCAGTTCTCTTGCACACTCCACCTGACATAATGAGTAGAGAAACTAAACCCAAATGCAGCAGTCCATTTCACCTGCAGCCAAGGAGTTTAGCCTGATTAGAACTGGCACAACAAGCGCCCTTACCCCGGGACTGCACTACGGGTCTCTCTCACACTGTCTCAACAGATATAATTCTATATCTGCCTGTGTAACACCAAACACATAGAAAAGCACAAAAGCTGAAAATGTAACATGAGTTGTTAGTGTTGGTTATAAGTTCCTGAATGTCCTCAAGTTGCATCAGGTCTCTCTCCTTCAGTAAACAGAGAGCACATTTATTTTTCTTTTCACCATTTTCTCCTTCCCTTTCTCCTTCTCTGTCTTCTCCCGATAAGCCACATTCACCAAAGGATACAATAGGCCCTTTGTATAAAACTACGGCACTGATAATGTTATGTGACATTAAGGGCAGTAATGTTAGCCCCCATTCAGGGGGACAGTTTGAATAAACCATAGTTAATATACAAAGAACACAAGAATATTCATGGAAAATGAAATGTAATAGAAATGAAATGTTCTAGATTGTCAGCCTGATTTACCAATTAAAGATGTCTGATTGTCATTATCAGTTTTGTGGGTATGTGTCAAAAGACAATATAGTAAATGTATTTAAGGTCATACTATAGAACATTTGGTAAGTATTTAAGTGCTATTCACTCATTCGTAACCCTTTTCACTAAAAATCTACATGCACAAGTTAAAACAGTTAAACATAATGCAGGGCTCTTCTATTCAGGGTTAGGGTTAGTAAATATGGCTGTACGACATTGTAGGTAATCCCACCCAGACATATTCTGTTCTACCCAGGGAGGAAGGAACAGTGCAAAACAGCATGTATCATATTGTATTACATTCATTACATACCACGTCTAGTCTAAACATCAGTGTCAACTCTGTAAACTGTAAGAGTCATTTTGATCGACTCTCTCTTTCAATCTGCTGCCTAAACATAATGATTTTGCAATGGCCTTAAATTGTGCTGACATACTGTAAGGAGTCGATTGTTCCCCTTCTCTTTCTTATACCAGTATTCATACAGCATCCCCATAAATGGTGGCCCAAGAGAAGGCTATTTCCGTGCTGTCACTTACGTCTTTATCTTCAACTTCCAAATGCTGGGGTCAGCTAAGACAAGTTAGCTGATGCACACCAGACAATTCTCTCAAAGACCATAATGTGATTAATATGAGTATGAGAGCGGTGAAAAGAAAATTAAAAATCAGAAGTAATTCAGAAAAGATTATACTGTATCTCACTAAAATGCTGATAGTCTGCACTTCACTGATGCCACAAAGACTGTGAGATGTCAGAACATGACTTCATATCCAATACAGTACCGTGCAATCGACTTGATTGTGCAGTTTAATGATGTCATTGTTGATTGATGTAGATCTGTGCTAACACACACACACACACACGCACACACACACACACACACACACACACACACACACACACACACACACATACATACATTTGGATGAAGTGCCACTCTCCATGAATTGCTTTTTTTTGATGTGCTTGTTGTCCTCAATCATCTCTGTGCACAAAGCAAGGAATATATCGAAATAGAAGATTTATGAATTTCTCCAAAACCCACATGAACTGCTATAACAGCTCAATCAGCAAACTTCAGCACTGTGACTTCCATTCTGGACTCCCAACTACTCACTCAGACCCCTTGCCACAATTAAATATAACATGTCGTGGAGAAGCAGCTAAAACTTCTACAGTATGTTCCTACTCCCCTGTCTTCCTCCTCTCCACACTGTGTGCCCATATGGCAATAATGAGGTGTGTAATGACTGGGGATGAGGGGTGAAGGGTGAGAAACAGGGGGCTGAAAATAAACATGGAGACGTGTGTGTGTGTGTGTGTGTGTGTGTGTGTGTGTGTGTGTGTGTGTGTGTGTGTGTGTGTGTGTGTGTGTGGTGTTGGATTAGGAGCTGAGGAGTGAAATGTCTGCGGAGGGGAGATGAAGGCAGATCTGAGGCTCCCTGGGAGCCCCATGTGAGGAGCCTGAGCAGCAGATAAGGCCACAGCGGCCTAATCCCTCCCACAAAGCTTAAAGTCAATATCCACACAGGGAAGGAAGGGGGCCTCCAACTCCACATCACTGACCTGGCTGGGTGAAGGGCTTCACAAGGGAGAGAGCAGACTGGGAAATCATCACCCAGCAAAGGGAAGTTTCACAGAGACCCACATGACAGTGGTGCAACAAGGTAACTAGTGTCTAGGGGTTATGGAGGTATATTCAGAAAATGCTGAATTGTGACACTTGGTTCATCAGTTTCAAATGAAAAATCTGTTTCAAGAATGGTGTTAATTGTTTATGTTTCACCTGTATTGTGGCGTGATTGGCCTACCTCCATAGGAAAAAAAATAGCACTGGAGTTCTGCTGCTTCCTCTATAGCTTATAGCTGCAAACTGAGATACTCTATTACCAACTTACCAGTTTTGCCTTAGGGCTTATGTTAGATAAATGGCTCTCAAGATCAAATGCAAATAATATATTGTATAATGGATTTGTAATGAATCACATAAAATTTGATGTCTAGTTAAGATGATACATTCTATCATAGTTCTGATGAGGGCTATAATAGTATTATTAATATAATTTATATACTAAAACATGTCCATGCTGTTCAATGCTGGGTAAGACACTGTATATATATTTGTGTATGTTTTGTTGCATGCACAATGCAACATATCTGTTGTATGCATCATAATTGGCTCCCCTTCTCTGGACGTATATTTAGAGTTAAAAATGGGTCAAACATACTGTATACATGGGAATAAAAATAAGTCTATGGTCACATTTATTGTCTTGAAGTATCAAAATTTGTAAATATTTATGTGAATAATGTCACTGTAATGACATGTTTAATTATACAGTATGCTGAATAATTTCCCTTAATTTCTCGGCATTAAAAAGCATATCAATGAGATCTTCTTTAACGTTATGTTGTGATTACATTGTTTTCATTCTGAGGATATTGCTGCAGAATATCAGAGCACTCAAAAAACCCTCGGAGGCCCTCAGTGACGGGTACTAGCAAAAGCAAGACAAACAAGATTAAAGGAAAATAGTACTTTCATGGAGAAAACAACAAACTACCTGAAATCAACATGAAAACATTTTTAGACACTGCTTTGAACAAGGGAGAGGACTATTTTGCCCGATGAGAATAGCGGGTTTGTGAATGTTTGACAATGTGGTTGTGATGTAGCTAATGTTATTACTCAGCTGCAATTTATACAAAGTTTTGTTTTATATAGTTATCTAAATAAGTAGCTCACAACTGAAATATCTCAAGAGAGGTTTTTTATAGTGCCTAACATTCAATTTCCTTAGTAGACCTTACGTTTTAAAAAGTTGTATTGTGTCCTGCTTGAGTATGCCTGGGTTCAGCACCATGGACAGCGGCTAGTAAAGTGAAAATTAATATAGGGAGTCTGGAAACCTCTCACAGTTTATAATGTTCAGTGGGAGTCCCAGAACAGGTGATTAACAATGATAAGCTCCTTATTAAATTGAAAAAAAAAAAATGGTAGAAACTTTAAAATCAGGAAACAATGGGGGGTAATGGGGTACATTGTTTAAACCTTTTCAGCAAGGCTGTTGCAACACAACATGTCCAGTATTGAGTCTTCCCACCAGGACAGAGCTAGAATCAGCCACAGCTCTCTGTCTCCCCAAGTTCTTACACACAGTGTGTGTCTGATACCCCATCGCTGTAAATTTCCTTCCTTGGTGTTATCTGTGAATGGTTTACCCCCTCACACCTTCATTACGTCCCCAGATAGTGGCATTGGCAACTTGTCACTTCTATTGATTTCTCTTAAACTGCAATTTACATGGATATTTGTGGGTGTCCTCGGGGCAGGTCGTGTCCCACCGGACAGACCTGAGTAGTGCTCCCTCCCTCTGGCAATGTGGAAATGTTTCCGCCACACAAAAGAACCTCAAAGTGACTTTTCCATCTGACATCAGCAAACATGTCATGTTTCCGAAAATGCATGGCTTTTTTAATGTCAATGGGAAAATAGATTTGGGTAGGAAGGTTAAAACTGATGTCGCTAGATGCATATTTTTGGTGTGTGTTTTTAGGAAAACATCAGCATTAGTAAATGTGAATCGTAGACTGCTTTATCTTCTGGATCACTGACTTTCAAGGTTTTTAGGCTCTGATTTTAATGTGTTTTGTTGTTGTTTTGTTGTTATGTTAATTTCTCATGTCATGTAGAATGAATACAATTGTAATGCAGTTGTTAGCGCTATTTCCTTTCCTTGCATCCAGAGTTTGGGAAAAAAGTGAGGACAAACCGTAAGGTCATCGTGCTTTTACTATGGAGTTAAAAAGCTGTGTTTATGTATGATTTTGAATGTATCTGGCACCATAGCACTTCCAACATACACCTGACCTTGCACAGATGGCTGGGGGAATACAACATAACCGCGAGGTAGCAAAAAGCACAAATGCTTTTTGAAAGAGTCAACACTGTGCTTTAACACAAATGCCAAAATGTCAGTTTCTTCAAACATTTTCAGTTGCAATAACCTGTCAGTCTTTTACCTCTGAAGTTGAAGGTCATACAAAGTCTGCTTTGTCCTCTGCTTAAATAGGACACAGAAAACAAAAGAAATGTCATTACATCAGCCTACAGTTGTTCAGTCCTTGCATATTTAAATATGTTTGCTTTAAACAGCATAGCATGCGATCATTGTACAGTACTGTACATACAGGTACTGTATAAGGACTACTATCACGTTCCTTGAGCGGTATCTTTTAGTTTACTACACTGTAAACATACAAATAAATCCTAGCTTGATGTGTTTAATACACCAAGCCTCTTGGGACTTTACATTATAACACTATACACTATAAAAACTAGACATTCTGATCATGCAACATAACATTCTAATATTCAAGAACATTGACTTTGGTTCCTCTTACGCGTTTCAAGGTCAAAGTCAATGAATTTAAGATTATTCACCCTACTGCACATCATCTTCAATACCACAGATGTCACTGACACCACACTTTGGTACAGAATAAAGGGGAGAAAGTCTCTCCACATCAGGAGAAAGAGAGAGAGAGAGAGAGAGAGAGAGAGAGAGAGAGAGAGAGAGAGAGAGTGAAATACAAATAATTATATGAAAATTCCAATAATGTTTTGCACTATATGGACAAACACATACTGTACACGCGAAGAGAAACATATTAAAAACCAACCAAGACTCTGTCACAGGCTGATCTTTACCTCCCTGTCTTGTCCTGTGGGATGAGAAAGCCATCACCCAAATAAGCAAGGGAAGAGGGGGTGCAGGGGTTGGTGGGGCTACTGGTGATGTCACAGCTTGGAGACAGTCATGATTGGGTCTAATTAGAATTTGCGGCAGCAAATAGATAGGCTTCCTGCATGATTGGATTCAAAGTGGCTGGTGCCAAAAATTCGCAGAGGTGCAGAAACTAGACGCTCTACATACACCACATCACCCTGCGTGAGGGAGGCGGTATCAGTATGAGCTCTCACGCTGTGCTGAAAATACAGTCTCTCCGAGAGGGAGGCTTGCTGGAGTTTTAGAGGTAATTGTGCAGACAGAGCTTTAACAGCGAGACGCACTCCCTGGTAAGAGTTCGCGAGGGAATAAAGAGAGTCAGAAATATCTACAACGTCACCGAGGACTGTTTTATATTTCGAACTGACACAAAACAACTAAGGAAAACCTTAAGCAGAACAAGTTATTTCGCGCGTCGCTCCGCTGTACTGTGATGGCATCAGTTCTTGGAAACAGCACCCGCGCGTCGGGAACTCCAAGCAGTCAAGTCAAATGCAAGTTCAAAAGGAGAAGAAGAAGAAGGTCGAAGAGAAGAGGTAAACTTTTATTTCAGTTTTTATATTTATTTCCAGAGAATGTGAAACAAAGAGGTCGCGCGCACCTTGGAGGAGTAGAGGGCAATGACAAACTGAAACTGCGTCGCGCAATTTTTAAGAGATTTTACCTATTATTATCCTGAGCGTTTAGCTGTAGAATTGAACGAGGAATACAGACATTGTTTGCCGATTCGCGGTAATCGTAAATATGCATTTGTAGTATTATGTAGGTCCCACGACGCATTGTCACATGCACCATCTCCGCAAAGTTGAAGTTTCGCTTCATTCAAACAATGCCGTCTGCGTTACATAAATAATGTAACGCTGTATAGAACAATGTCAATATATATTTTTCATTTCTAAAAGGAAAATAATGAGCCGTCTCACATGCTTCCACGTGTGACTTCAGCGCATCCATTGCCCGTGTTTCAAGTTAGGCTATCACATTATGTCAATGCACATACAAATGATATCCACAATACAGCACACATGAGGAACAATTTGGACGAAACAATTATGAATCATGGACTTGTAAAGTGTAAGCTAATTCATTATTCATTATTATTCGTTATGATATCTCTCGAGCCTATCCTACTATGTGACTACAGTAGTGTAGTAATGTGTTTCACTTACTGTATAGCTGTACAACATATGTGACACATTGAAATTAGGTCAGACTTGCACTAGAAATTTGTCAGATTTACACTAATGAGTGTGTATTGGATATCCATATATTATGCTTATTTTCTACAAATGACAAAAGAGCATTTGTTGAACTGTTGACTCCAGGCAATGATGTGGTAGTCGAGGTTACACACATACATGGATCAAACATAGCCCCTTTGGATACTGAAGTTTAGTCCCTACACTGACCTTATTATATGGAGGGTCCACTATTCATTTATTTCTTTGCAATCATATACTTTTCAATCTATATCAATTGGATTGAAACTTAAGTGCATTTCTGTAAGGTAGCCTAAGGTGTACACGGTAGTCCTATTGCTTGTAGTTTGTTTATTTCCGAGGTGTTGAACTTTGCATAAATATCAATAGTTATGATTTTCTTAAAATGTAAAATGTTGTCATTTAATACACCTTTTCTATTTACTGTAAACACATGAGGTAAACCTTTATAGTCTAGTGTCATGGAGTATACACCAATAAACAAGCAAGTATTGAATGCATATCTATCCTAAAACGGCTTGTATGTTCTGTTCTAATTAGGATTCACACTGTCAATTCAATTTCAAAAACAATATGTACAGAAATTGACCTGGATGCTTTTGAAACAAGGCAGTGTTTCAAAAACTTGTTGCTAATCATGACAGTAGGTTACGACTGAGTCATAACCAGCTGGAGAGTTCAGTGGAATAGCAAGAAGCAGCTTTAAAATATCAGTAATATAAACACTGTGGCCTGTAGGGTTGTTCACTAACTTCACATGTTTAAAAACTTTCCATAAATAATGATATCATAAAAATATGACAGAGTAACTGTCGGGAAGGAGTTAGTCAGGCTCTTAAAGTGGAAAAATAACGGATGAGAAATGGGTTCAGGGGCAAAATGTCCTCTGACAAGTTTGTGTCATGCGACCTGCTTGCCTTATCACATCCTCTGACAGCTACAGGGGCACCGTCTGGATTTGCTGATAAAACATTTCATTGATCAAACTGTTTTCCCTCACTCTGCCTGTCATTTTGTATGTTTTTGCTTTGGTCTGTATTTAGAGTGGGTTTGATTTGAAGTTCCATTCCATATACTGTTCTTATTGTTTGTGTGTATTGTGTGATTGCTGAGTGTTTGTGATTGATTGTCGTCCAAGGTGCTTAAGTAATTACCCGTGAAAGGTAAAGTAGAGGCATTGTTGGAAAAGGGTAGATGCTAATGCTTGAGACTGAATCGTGTAGTTAATGACAAATGTGACTTGTAAATTGATTGTCAAGCCCAATCCACTTTCAGAAGCAGTATACTGGTGCAGTTTAGTTTTGTGACATTTCAAACGATTTTAAATACAGCTGGTCACATATGTACATTAGATATATGTGGTGTGTTTATTATCTAGGTGTAAATGATCAGAAATATGGTATGGTCTGACATGTATGGTCTGACATCACCCCCAACCAGCTAAAGGCAGAATTGGCAAACCGGCTAACGGAGGTATTTACATCATGACCACAATATTATATTCAATCATTGTTTACTTCACATGTTATGCATCATTTAGAATCATTTACAATGATGATGACATTTTCTAGTTCTTGTTGGTGTTGTTTTTAAATGTCCTTGTCTCTGTATTGTATTCCAGTAGAGTATGGATGAATGCTTAAAGTATGTTCTCGTTCCTGAAACCAATTGAATATTTAACGAGGTCTCATGAGCAGTTTGCACATGCCATCAAACTACAAACAGACAACTGAACCCATTTTCATAACCTCTGATATTAATAGCCCAAGTAATTGAGACAAAGAAAGACAATACATAAAATATAGTGCTGAGGCAAATGTATTTACATAATGGAAATGACAGAATTGGTTACACAACATTAGGCATTGCATATGAAAATCACACAAAGTGTGCACATTAGCTGACAACCTTTCAGTGTGTTTCTAAATGGATAATATATCAGCTGTGCTGATTCAGTTTGATAGCATGGGACATTAGGGGCAGAGACTGTTTGCAAATGAACTATCTCTAAGAACTGGTGGTCATCACTAACTCCTCCAGCATCAGTCATGTTTTCACATCATACAGCTACATCACTATTGTAACAATGAAAATGTACGTGAAATATTTCTGATATTTGTCTGTTTCTGATATTCTTGTGTGCCGTTTGTGTTCAGAAATAAAACATTCTGTCAGCGTGAAAAATAAAATAACCTAAGCCTTTCTAATGAAAGTACACAATATGTTTAGTTTGAAAGTAAGTGCCCTTTCATTCTAACCAACATTTTTCTACGTCAGCAGATTGTTTGAACCTTTTTGAATTTTATGGAGATTCGAGTTTAATACTTTGTGTTTTTATTGTAATACACATTCATCAACTTGAGAGCTCAGACAATTATTTTTATAGTCCTCTCAGCTGAGGGGCCCTATTCTGGGATTATGTGGACAGGGCATTTGAGAGTTAATCCTTTGCAAATGCTGCAGATTATTTCAAAATGGACTATGTATTAAAACCTATGTGTGTATTCAAAAGGATGTAAGCAGATTTTCCCCCTGATTTCATTTAGTTATTTTTTTTTCCAGTGTTATTGTTATTGTTCTTTTTTTTTTTTTTTTTTTACCACAGTGCAATAATGATAGTAAAGTGCATCTGAAAAAAGCACACAATAAAGATTAGATGTGGGATCACCACCGTTGTAGAACACGTTCTACTCACCACCATCTCACCCATTTTACTGACCTACTGCAACATCCCTGGAAATGTGATATTGTTTATATGAAAACCATTTCAGTTAAATTCACAGAACACTGAAAATCATTTATCATAATTTGCTATGATCAGCATCCTGCTTTCACGTTGTTACCCAAGTACTTTCCGATTAGTATGTCATTTGCTGTAGGCATGACTGTTATGCACACTGTCCACATTTCAATAATCTTTTCAACTCTGCATTGAGTGAATTACATTTGGTTCTGCTTCATTCACCAACCTCTAAGTACAGTCTATTGAAATCCAAAGACATGTACTCCATCATTACTTTAAGAGGTTTGTTAGACATGTTGTGTTTTGTTGTTGTTGTTGCTTTAATTAATCACACCACAGTGATTTACTCTCGTCCCTCAGGGATTTGGTGCAGTCTTTTCCACAAAAGTACAAACACAATTACCATCCTTTTGAAAATATGACATGTTCTCAGTGACAAATTGCCCAGACTGTAGAAAATACCACATATATGTGAAATGTGAATTTATTTGTATGATTATTGAAAGATATATGCATAACATATCCCTGGTCATTACCTAAATTGTGTTTTTCCAAACATGGAAAAGTGTACATTTATAAAAGGCATTTCTCTTTGTTAAACTTTCAATCCAGTGCTTGCCTAACTTACAACGCAAGCAAGTAAAACCAGAGTGCTAATGGGAATTCAGTCAGAAACAGCTGACACCAAGTGTCATATAATTTATGTAGCAATTACTGTTTACGCACTCCCCCAGTGAGGGGTTGCCGTGGGCCGAGCGGGTGCAGAGTGAGGCCAAAGACAGGGCAGCGGACTGGGGTCAGTGCATTTCCACTCAGCCACGCAGCGACGCGGGGCCTTCACAAAGCCATTAACCAGGCCACGTGTCGCCTAGCGCAGGGCCACCACTACACAACACGGCCGCTGTGACCATTTGACAGGGAGAGGAGTGGAGCAGTGGGAGGTGACCACCTGACCAGGGGTACCCCGGCCCTTACCCATAATGATAGAGTGACAAAGGTGTAGTGAGCAAGTAGAGACCAAAGTCACTGACCTTTGTCGAACACGCTCACAAAGTATACTCAGGGAGACACTGACAGCAGTGGGTTTTAGATAGTAGGGCCTTTTTTTCATCCCGCGTACAAATTATTCATATTTGACACAGTTTCTAATGTAGGCTTTGTCCATTAGCACAGTTATTAATGTTAGGGACAAACCAATGTCACACAGACTGTGTGTTTCTGGAAAGGTATTGCAGCAAGATGTAGTCAGAGATGTAAACACTATTTTTGCCCTAAACAGTTCCGTCATATTTGTTTGTGTTTGTGCTGATAACCACATTAAATCCTGTGACAAAACACCGCTGGCATTTATGAGGTTAATGAAGGTCATCGCCAGCGGCAAAAGCTTTTCTGCATGCAGATGGCTTCAGAATTCACAGACACATCCTGATTAAGGGTAGAATATTCCTTGGTTTAGGACACAGCGTCCTCCACCGAACATTTAGCTGGGGAAAAAAAGGTTATTAACATTGAATGGTGACTGTTCTCTCTTGAGAATCGCAGATAAAATGACCAAGGAAAGAAATAGCACAACTTTGCAAATTAGCATAATTAGTAATTATCTCTTAATAGCCCCTCTTGGCTTTTGAGACTCGGCAGTTGAATTTCTGCTTAAAGTTCAGTGAGGAAAAACAAATTTCATGCTGAAATGTCTCAATAACACAGCTGAGCTGTTGAGGTAATCGCCTCACTAAGGTTATAAAGAAAATAAATCAAAAGTATTAAAACCAATGGGACAAGAAGGAACTCTCTTGTTACAGAATTCAGCTGTTAAGAATTTCAGTTAATCAGTCCATCTCTTATTTACTCTGACTGGATAATAAGCATTTTACCCGATATGATAAAATATTAGTTGCTATGACAACATGGTACAAAAATGAAATTAAACCAATCATGAACTGTACTCACTCACAGCTAAACCATGATGGCATATACATTGTACAATAGCTAGCTAGTAAGCATTGATGATAGATAATTGCTTTGAGTGTAATTCATCACTTAGCACAAAACGCTATGCTGCAGGATTTATCAGATGATCTGTGTTGTGTAGTTACAAACAACACAAGCTGTCAGTCTGCATAAGACCACAGTAATATGTCAGTGTCATCACTTCCTCTCAGAGAGTATAGCTCTGCAGAGCTATGTAGAGCACACATCCAAGCAGTTTACAGTGTTAATACTACACCATGCAAGATAACATGGATCCCTTGTTTCAAAATAAACAAAATGTGAAACTGGGTTATGTGAGCAATGATGTCTTCACCTTAGACACCCTTATCATTCTGATTTAAATCAGTTCAGTGTTTCGATTGAAAGGTGCAATATTGTACTGTATTGTAGATATATCATGGTACTTGAAACAACATATTTTACTATATGTAGTCTACATTGTATGCCTGTACCTTATTTACCTAGAAATTGAGGCTGCTGATTTTAAGCTATGTACACTTCCGTCCTTAAACTCAGACCTCAGCTAGAATTGAAATGCATTAAAATGCTACTATTTAATGCTAAATAACAGTTTTGCCTCTCCGTACCCTACACTAAATTCTAAGTAGCACCTAACACGTTGTCGTGGCAAAACATTTCTACAGTTTATGATCTTAATTAGGGCCAACTGTGTCATCATCTGAGTCATTCCATTGTCTGGAGAGAGTCCAGATAATCTGATACAGTACTCTACTTTATTCTTTCTCTTAACTGTGGATTTTCTTCCTCTGAGTGATACTGTGTGTTCTTGGCAGTGCATCTGTTCCCTATGCAGGGAGTGGCTCAGTATGACAGCATTTGAATGAGCACTTAGAGTGACATTGATAGTAATTACCAAAAGCATTAAACAATAGTAATTATGATAAGACCGCTGATTTCATTAAATATTTGAAACCAATTTTGCGTGTGTGCTGTAGAGAAGGTTCTGCATCCACTGGCCTGTATACATCTTTCCATACCTGACTTAACACATAATGCACATCATAGCATACCCACAGTACTGTACCACATTGTGCTGACGTAGCATTATTAACATTGATACACTGTTTCATTTTGAATACAAGAAGCAATTGGATGAAGCAGCTTATAGTTCTTCCCTTTTTTCTTGCCATCAGAGGGTGTTCCCATTTTAGATAAAGTTAATGAAGGACTTTAGTAGGTATAGACAAGTCTTATTGCCTGAGGACCCAGTAACAGCATTTATTTCCATTAACAAGATGGACCGTTTTAAGAGGCCCTCTCTTGAGGATCTCTCCTTAGGTCACAGAGTCATACCCTTGGTTTTCCGCACGACCAAACCTTCGCTTCAGATGAGGGGTCACAACCTGTGCTCCAATCACCGTAACCTGTCCCCAACTGTCACTGAGACAGCCTGTCCTTGTGCGGTGGCACGCTGGCACTGGGCATCAGGTAGAATAGCTATAGCCCTCTAATGTTATTATTTCTTTATATCCCTATCTGTTTGATACAGGATAGTGAAAGCATAGTACTGTACTGTAGCTCTACGGCCAAGTGTATTAGACACAGGACAATATCTTTATAGCTAACTAAGAGGTTTGTGTTGTAAATGCATTAATAATGTTTGCATGGTGTTTTTACCATTTCTTGTTTCTTTTTTAGGATATCTTGTTAGCAAGGTTTTAATCTTCTCCCGCTGGAGAGGGGTATTTTACTGTGCCCTGCTTACTAATACATACAGTACATATTTATGTTCATGGTAATTCTTGCAATGTTAAATGTACAAGTGGGGCACATTAGATCAGTGTGTGTCTAGTGGAATGCTTTATGGGAGATTAGGCCATTGATAATGATGAGAGCACGAGCATATGAGGTTCCTCCGGCTTCATTATTCCTCTCACAGGCAGCATTAAATAACAGTTTTGCCTCTCCGTGCCCTACAGTAAATCCGCTCTCATCCATCGATTCCAACATCCTTTAGGGGCCCTGCTCAGAGACCGGGCTTATCTAGCAAATCCTTTAAAAGGTGTTTAAAAAATCTTTGCCTGCATTAGCTTTGTCTGATGTGATTTCTCCCTGAATCGCCACCAAGCCGTCAGCGTTCGAGTGTGAGTTTATATAGCCCCAACGTACTGTATGCTGCTTGCATTTTTTAACACTAGTCGTCCCAACGGAGGTCCATGGGCGCGAAGTGACACTTTATAATAAAATAACTCTGCTGTTGTGAAACCTATGTCCTCCTCCTTTTCCATTTTCCTAAATGTCTGTAGAAACATATTAGCGTTGTTACAACTTCAAAATCACACGTAGAACATTTTCATGACTACCACACCTGTTTTTGATAGCCAACATGTCCAAGTCACGTCCTGAGGCGCTATTAACACCTGCCCCCAAAAGCAGCGCAAATGGTCCCAGTCGCGTTACCCTCATCATGGTGAATCGAAACTGACCTTACAGTTATGAATGGCTTACCCATTTCAACTGTAATTGCGATATCAGCAACATAGCAGACAGAGAATAACAGTTATTTGCATGATCATGTGCATAGAATTACATAGAAGCCCGTGGAGCGCGCACCCAACCTGCGGAGAACAGACACGCACCCTTCATCACAACTATATATGAAAACGCCGGCATATTACAATTTGTTTTACTCAAGCTACAACATAGTTTTTGCTCTCAGTCTATTATAGCTTATTTTTCTCCACCTGTGTGTGTATGTACAGTAGGCTACTGTAGCCTAAGTGTGTCTCATTTGGAACACTTTTGTGCGTAACTCTGCACACTTTTGTTTGCTTCTGATTGATTGTTATAAGCCAGGAGACAACATCAATATTTGTTTTGAATGTGGTTTGCATGGTGGAGCTTAAGAGCCGATGCATTTCTCTGTGGACCTCACTGACGCATTTGCATGACGCATAGCCACTGAAAGAAGAAGCGATTTTGTGTCCACTTTAACATGTTTAACTTTAGCAAATGACTGGTGTATAGACCTTTGTGCATTTATGCATCATTATATTTCATTATATGTCATTATTGCTTCAGATTTGTGTTCTGTTTTACTTCTTATAAAGCATTGCTGCGTAGGCTATGTACAGTACAGTTACACCAATTATGTCCGTCAATATGTTATATTCGATATGTAAGCCCTTTAAAATGCAAAATGTGGTATTCTAACGATTTTTATGTCCTGACTAAACACAACCAGTGTATTATTTTTTGCATGGTATTGATCTAATTCAATGATTACACTGTTAAACTAACGTCAACAAATGGATGTCTCCGGACGTCTCCGGACCTCGCACTGGGTACTTCTGTTAGTAAAGAGGGCCCGGGGCTTCTAGTGTTAAAGGTTTTTCCAGGTCATACACATGTATTTTTACCCAATCACATTTTCATTTGAACAGCTTGAAGAAGACCATTGATGTATTTGTATTCAAATAGTTCCAATTGCTCATCCATCGCCTTTGATAGCCCAGAGTATATTTGGTTTCTCCGATAAGGCCTGAGTATACATTGAGTCTGATTCAGTTGAATTGTTTGCACACCCAGTGCTTTGGCATAGGCCAGGATGGGTTTGGCATGGAGAAGACTTCCATCCTATCCCTCTTCTCTTCTCCCTTACCCCAGCCTAACAATCCCATATTGCTGCTGTGGGGCCTCGGCCACCACTAAAGGTTGAAGGGTATGTTGGACCTGAGGCTACGGGTGTTGCCAGGCTTAAAAGACACACAGGATGCGTTTCTCTGGGTGAAACACTGGCTATGGTTTGCTTGGATTAACTAACCCCCGTTCCTGAATAAGATATGGACTAAATTAAGGTACATTTGACATGGTAACATAACAATGCTCCATATGTAGACTATTGTTTTATATTGATACATCCCCATAGCTAAAAACTTGTAGTGTTAGTGCCAAAGCAAAGCTTCTGCATGAATTGTCTGTATGCGTGAGGCTTCTTGACAGATCTTCTGCCGCAGAATGTCACTTCGATGTGTGATTAAATGACAGGCCTGTTAGATGAGATTTAACACGTTTAATAGGTAAGCAAAATCTTCATTATCACCTCCTAAAACGATAATGCCGATGGTGATGACGATAATGTGACAGAATTGTTGGTGGCTGTATGATGTTGATAATGACGATAATAACAATGTCAATGCATAGGCATAGGTAATACATTCACGATTAGTAAACTGTAGGTAGATAATCAAAATGCAGATTTTGAGATACAGAGATACAGTATCTGTGTACTGTAGATGTCACTGTCAGCACCGTGCCCCATAGACTGCTGTTCTCATTGATTGACCTGCAACTTTGGGAATACTGCTGCTCTCTCTGTCATGAGACCCCTAGAGAGGCAGGAAACTGTGCACATCTGATGACACATTCTATCCACTGTAAAACCCCCACAAAACCCCCCCTGCAAAAGTGAATACTGCAGACTGTCTCTATGCAGTGGGGGAAGTTTCAGTTGAATAACGTAATTGTGTCTGTTCATTTTCAAAGAAAGGAGAGAGTGGTAGCTGGGTTTAATGATAATAGTCCTGACGATAGTGATGATAATCCTCTCCTCTTCCTGCTGACTGGAGAAAGCCCATCATTGTTCTCTGCTGTTCCTATTAATGTGATGGAGGTTCATTTTAATTTGAATGAACCATCAGGAGGATTAGAGGGAAAGACACTCACACGCACACACACACACACACACACACACACACACACACACACACACACGCAGACACAGAGACACACAAGCAGATACAAGCAGCACACGTGCAGGCATGCACACACACACTTACTCTCTCTCTCTTTGACACAAACACACATACACACGCACGCACGCACACACACACACACACACACACACACACACACACACACACTTTGGTGAAATCCCAACAGGTCAGCCTAATGAACTCTCTGCAGCAGTCACTATTATCTTGTTGTCACCTGTTCCGGCAGTTCTACCTTCTTGTCACTCGCAGCAGGAGCTTAAAACTACCGAGTCACAAGACAAAGAAAACTTCAAATGATACAGCTGGTGACATACGGAACAGTCTGTGCAGAGAGGTTCAGGCCTCGAGGTGCTATTAGGTAGGGGACTATCTTAGGTGCCAGGGGGGAAGAAAGGAGCTTTAAATAACACACATCACAGGGAGTTTCAAGTGATTTATATAAAAGAGAGGGGTTAGGTGGGTTAGGAAAATATGGTTGTGCATCTGTTAAAGAGTCCTAGGGATTTTCAAACTGCAATAGAGTAGGTTCCTTTACTTTTATTTTCCTCACAACTCCAACTATGAAATATTACATTTAACATATTATCCTCTGGGCCGTGGCTCTCCTAGGTCTGCTTTTTAGGGGACTGAGATGAGGTTGAGGGACAAAGGACCCCAGCACGGCTGTAGCCAGTGTGTTGCCCTCCTCCCTCGACTGGCCCTAACATACCTGAGCAGGGTTGATGATGAATGCCCACTGCGGGTGTCCTGGTGTCGACACCGCATCGTGCCAGAAGGACACACTGGGCACTGTGCCAGCTGGAGTCTTTAATGCAGCTTATCTTCCAGAGCCTGTGCTGTTAAAAAACTGTGTTAAAGTGTGTGTGTGTGTGTGTGTGTGTGTGTGTGTGTGTGTGTGTGTGTGTGTGTGTGTGTGTGTGTGTGTGTGTATAACATTTAAACCTCTCAAGATTAGAGTTGTCTTTTGTCATGTTTGGGTGAACTGAAAAAACATTATACATAAATTCATTATTTTTAAATATGATTATGTTTTTTGCCCTGTGTAAATGATAGACCTTTATGGGTTATGTAATGGTCACAGGTACTTTAAAATGTTGTGTTGCCTTAACAATATCATGCCATTTGATTGTGCAAATTTGCAAGATGATATTATCACCTTGATCTCACATGGACTGGTATCTATGGAGACATTTAGCATGACGATAGGAGAGGCATGGAGGAGTTTGCAAAGCAGCTTTTTGCCTCTATGCTACCACATACAGTAGAGCTTTGTCTCTATGCTACCACATACAGTAGAGCTTTGCCTCTATGCTACCACATACAGTAGAGCTTTGCCTCTATGCTACCACATACAGTAGAGCTTTGTCTCTATGCTACCACATACAGTAGAGCTTTGCCTCTATGCTACCACATACAGTAGAGCTTTGCCTCTATGCTACCACATACAGTAGAGCTTTGCCTCTATGCTACCACACACAGTAGAGCTTTGCCTCTATGCTACCACATACAGTAGAGCTTTTCCTTACCTCAGTGTTGTGGTTGTTTGTCATAATTATGACTCCAGGGTCAGGCATACAATACAGTAGCAGGGCCTCGGGTTCATCATCAGATGAATCTATATCAGTTTAAGATGCTTTGGTGCGATATGAAGTCATGATCTATCACCCACTTGGGGCTGATAGACAGTTCAGACCCAGGTCAGAGGGCTATCTGTCATCAGGCTTGTGTGTGTTTGTATTTTTCTTACATGTAATGATATTTGTGGATTCCCTATTATATATGGACATTCTGTAACATTTGTGAATTTGTGTGAAGGTGTTGAAGAAAAAGAAGCACCTATTCTTGACTTTTTCTTTTAAACTGTCGCTGCAGTATCAATGAATCTCCCATTGGAATTAATTTCTGAAGAGACAGCCCTGCCCCTGCAGTTGAAGTTGGAGCAATATTGTGAAACGAGTCAGGGGGCATATGGATTGGCCCATTATTAAAAGAGTAAAATGCAATATCATTAGTCTGACTTTAGAGCCAAGGAGCCCAGTGAATGGATTTATTGTCTCTCATTTCCACTCATTAGAGGTCCATAATGAAGACTCTGGTTCACTACCAGCAGAATTTCACTCTTTGATTGAAGACATTCTCTGCAGCCAGCTTGCCTATACTCTCCGGGCCTGTAGGCTCCCTGTCCACAGGCCTGAAAGATGGCAATTTGATCCTTATTGGCTAGACAAGGCCCTTGGCTAACCACCGAAATGCCCATTATCGTTTACTAAGCAGGTGCTGCGATGTATTGCTCCTTGATCACAATGCAGATTTGTGGCACGCAGAGCAATCCATTTTTCAATTTGGTCTCCTGCCTGAGATAAATTAACAGATGTCGATTGATTTTCCCCTTCTACAGTCGCACGGCTTGTTTACATCTGACAGCCAGGACGTTATAGCTGAGCGGATATTTGAAGCTAACGCACATTATAATTAGCCATTTATTAATTAGACAATTGGCAGGAGATTCACTAAACTGCTAATTTGACATGTCTTACTTTTTCTTCTCTTTTTGTTAACCTCCATTCAAGGGATTCCGTTGAATGGGAGGAGGATGTTGCAGTGAAATCAATCTGGAGCAACATTGCCGCACACACATCCACACACACACACACACGCACACACACACACACACACACACACACACACACACACACACACACACACACACTAATTTGGTCGTATATGCTCACTTGGTCCTACTGCTTATATATAATTACATTGTCCTTTTATCTTAGCTTTTCTCTTTTTGTTTCATCCCCTAACAACAACAACAACCTAAAGACTCCCTCATTGCCTGTCATCTCTTTATGCCTCAAATTCCACTTGACATGATCACAAAGCTTCCAGCGTCTTCACAGGATCCCTCTCACCAGCTGGTTATTAAGCTATAAATATCTATATAAAACTAGTCTTGCTTGGCACCATCACGCACTAATGAAGGGAGTCAAGTGGCGCGCAGCAGATATGCCCTCACATGCACGCTGTCACAAGCAATTTAATTGAACTTTGGGAAATGGGCCCCATTGTTTTTAGAGCCTTCCTCCCGTCGTTATGTACTAATATGCCACTCTTATTCTCATCAGCACTCATGCAAGATTCACATAATGATTCCCCTTACATTAATTCCCTCGCTTCTCTTTTTTCCTCTGAGGGCAGAGACCTTACTGGTGGAGGAGGGCTGGGGGATGCCTAGCGCTTTACCCCGCCCTAGACCCTGGCACAGGAACAAAGGAAGGCGGGTGTGTGGTACTGTAGATTAAGAGGGGGGGCCTGTTTGGAGGCAAAAGAAAGTGGAGCAATGTTTGGTCACGGCCTGTGACAGGGGTGGGAGCTGATGATAGATGGGGAATGGGAATGAGTCCCAGTGAGGTGTGTGTGTGTGTATGTGTGTGTGTGTGTGTGTGTGTGTGTGCGTGCGTGCGTGCGTGCGTGCGTGCGTGCGTGTTCGTGTGTGTGTGTGTGTGTGCATGTGTGACGTTCAGGGGGTGCAGGTAGGATCGCTGGTGTCCTCAACCCAGAGGTCAGTGCAGGTCCCAACCCAGCTAGTGTATCCCCTTAGGATGAGCTGAGTGCAGGTACAGAGAGAAGATAGATGCACGGATGAGATTGGGGGGGGGGGGGGACACAGAAAAGAGGGGTTAAGCACCGGGGTGACGAGCTGTCCCAGTTTAGAGAACGACAGCATGATGGATGAAGAGAGAAGAGGAGCAGTGGCAACTAGGAAGAAAAAGGAGATGGCGATGGCAGGTGACAGTGTACGTGCTAGAGCTACTGTACCTTGTGTTGATTGAGCACGGGAATATAGAAGGTCAGGGTGTTTATTTTTGAAGTCAGTTTCACATGCCATAGACGTGGTCACCTCTCCGACCTGTAGACGAACACCTGAGGCTTGGATCTGAGGATGTGAGTGTGCAGCCAAACAACTCAGAGAACAGAAGTAACAAAATAGTTCTCAGGTACCACTGAGTGCAATTACACTGAACAATGACTGCAGCATTGCGACAGCAGCCAGCGCTAAACTTCACCCTCTTTGACAGGGGTGGCAGAGTCAGACAGTGTATTAGTTCCTTTATTCTTTGCTGTCTGCCTCATAAGACAGTGTTGGAGGCAGGAAGCTAAGGATGATGGGATTAAGTTTGGCTCGTTTGAGGCCAATTGCCGGTTTTAGAGCGCCAGAGGAGAGAGGAGGGGAAGTTCGAAAGCTGCGAATGTCAGTGATTATTAGCGGGTTGGAAGGCTAGAGGAGGCGAGAGGAGGCGCAGTGTGAAGGACTAAAGCATCGCTGTGCCGTCTCAGCTTGAGGACGACAAGTACAATCTCTGCTAGCTGGTAGCTGGCATCTCACAAAGTGGGTGTGTTGTTTCTGAGACTCTGGCACTGTCTGCATTCCCTCATGTGTGGCCTAATGATGTTGATTGTGTGTCAAAATGAACAGGCCAGCACACAGGTCAGGATTTGTAAAGAATGTGAATAGGCTGGGTAGATATGCCTGTTATTATTACTTTGTGTTTAGTACAGACATAATGAGTTCTGCCTTTAGGAGGTGGGAATTTCTGCCCTTTATATAATCGCAAAGCGAAGTCGGGAGCATATGTTGCATCATTAATTCAGTGCTACGATTTAGAAGTCTTGTCGCATGTCATAAGCTAGCAGCTCAAAACGGAATTCCCCAGATTCTGACAGAGGAATCAAATGTAAAATGGAGCATCAGAGCAAGGAACTGACGATACGGAACAGATGTTCGCAGGAATGTTGACTTTTTGTTTGGCCCTTATCTTTGACGCTGCCATCCGCCAGTAAGTTGAGTGACGGAACCTGAAGAGAAAAGAAAGAAAAAACACAGTGAAGAGAAACGCATTTGGCTGTGTTGGTAAGACTAAGTGGGAGACGAGTTGGCAAGGTTTTAGATGGCAGAAACTGGGACATCTACACAGCTGTGTTGTGGCGTCGGGGGACCCTGAGATTGGTGTCACTGTATTTCATTGTCGGGAAGAGAGAAGAGAGAGAAACATGGGATACAGAGACCCTGTTGTAGTGTGTCTGACATTGCCTGATGGTGTAGAGGAGAGGAGAAAAAGAGGGATTTTGTTTTCATCATTAAGGGCAGGTAAACAGTGACCCTCTCATTGCAGTGATCCACAGAGCCTTCGAGAGGTGTGGTGGCTGTCTCTGTGGTGCAATTGCACAGTGACCTTCCTGTCTGAGGCCTGTCAGTCATACAGGAGAGAGAAAAGCAGCATTTCCCGCGACCACAGTAGTGGTGTTTGTGGAACCAGATCTGGCTGATCAGCCTGGCTGCTATGAGTCTCAGAATTCCCACCTAACAAGAGACACTGCCCAAACTAGAACATCAAATGATGATCCTTGTAGAATTTACGGGGCTCCTCTTATTCTACCTAGATAGGATAATAACTTGTACCCCAGGCATTCAACAAATGGGGGAACAGGTACATCCAATGTATGCCCCTGTTTATGTATCTTTTTGGAGAGTAAATGGATGCTTGACGAGCCTTAAAGTCAGAAACTACCAGATAAGTGGTATAGTGGTGGTTCATGAAGTACCAGTGACCACAATGTGAGTCATTTCTTCAAGAAGACTGATTCTCCTTTTAGCCTAAAGAAGATCTTCAGCCTCAAGAGTGTGTGACATTCCTTCAGTGGGAATAAAAACATGATGGTCACTCTAGATGGATTCGTTATCACACAGCAACGCACTAAAGGCAGATACTGGGAAACGTGGTTACATTGTGCCTGGGAATGTTATTCTCCTTGTGGCTAGTGTTGCTCTGAGTGAAATTCTCTGTCAAGAGCTGCTGTGGAGCCTGTGCAGCAGGGAGTGAGTGATGGTGGTCCTGAATTGCATTGACTGTATGGTTGGATATATGGGACAGTTGAGGTGATGACAGATAAACTGGACCTGGGAGAGAGAGCCACTCCAGATCTCATCCCCGCGTATATTTCACTCTAAATTATCGCCCTCCTTAAGAACGAGGAGCCGCCAGCCGTCGCCAGCCTCAGAGGTGCAGCACGAGCACCTCCCCCGGAGATAAAATATCCCTCTGTTGTAAAGTAATGACAGAGAAAAATGGAAATAGATGAATATACAAAATCATGATACATGATTCCCTTTACAGTGCAGGTAAACAGTGCATGAACAGGGGGCTGTAATTTTGAGCCCGGCTGTAATTTTGAACGCAGCTTTATTTGCACCGTTTATTTAAACCCAAAATGCCCCTGATGGAGTCATCAGCCCCCACTCATTGGCTAATGCTTTAATTAGGTCCATCTGGAGGAGGCAGGGAAGGGGAGCTCGCCTTACTCTCAAGTCACAGGGATGGTAATTTGTCTTCCTGCACCCAGTGACTGGCGTGCTGATGCTTGGGAAACTCGGGGCAGTGTTCTGGCTGCCGCCCAAACCCCCACCAACCTCTTCCTACTCCCTCCCTACACACTGCATACTGTGAAATGCCACCATGACTGGGTTAGGGGAGGTGACTTGTGACCCCGAAACTGCCCCTCTTCCATGTACAGGATTTAATTTGGTAATTGCTTGCTTCTCCAGACCGGAATTATGTGGTATCATCTAGGAAGTTCTCAGGAAAAAATGTGTCTAGAAAGATACAGTAAATAGCAGTTTTAGTTTACTGGGTGAACATCACATAGTCTGGATATTGTAATATGGAGACTAAGCCCAATTCCCCAGCCAGGAGTCTGACATTGAATCACTAGATGAGAAATTGGGTCAGTGATGAGTGTCAGTGACTACTGTGTGTGTGTGTGTGTGTGTGTGTGTGTGTGTGTGTGTGTGTGTGTGTGTGTGTGTGTGTGTGTGTGTGTGTGTGTGTGTGTGTGAGTTAGTGTGAGTTGGTGTGTTGTTGACATAGGAAATACAGTATCTTTTTAAAAAACTAAATATAGAAATGTTATGTATTACACTCATCATTCCCAGTAAATCATTGTAAGTTATTATGCATTTATTAGGTTTGACCCATTTCCTCAACAAAGACATTCAACAGTCGTTGAACAATTTCTAGACACAGATAGTTATAATAGGCTCAAATGATGCTCAAATGATGTTACCAAACGGTTCATCATATAGCCATTTGACATATCAGCAATACAAGAGCCTGTGTAGCACTTTGACTGCAAGGTGACTTTGAGTACTTTGAGTGCTTTTTACTATTTTAAGGTACATTGAATACAATCTCTATTTCCATACCCAGTATTTTAGTGTCAGTATTGTAATGACAGTTGAAGATAATACATTGTTATGGCAACAAAGCTCAGAATCTATGGCCGTAGCTTCTATTTCTTTGCTTACATTGAATAAAAGTGACCACTTTTCCTTTTACCGTATATATTTATTTTCCCTAAAACAGATTTGCTGTGGACCACACGATGAGCACGCTGACTTTGCAGCAGTATCTCATGCTAGCAAAGCACTTTCTGTCAATGTTACTGTATCTGTGTACATAAATCTGAAGGTAGCCTGAGAGGATGCGTTTCGCTAATACAGTACATGGGAATAAAGCAGTCATTACAGCACATCAGCTGCTTTCATAAGTGTCAGGACCTCAAAGTCTTCTCCCTGGCACATAGTACGATCAAAGCTGGAAAATACCCCTCAACAAATACAAGCCTTTGAAACAAATGATGAATGCTCTTCCATTCTCTTTCAGGGAGTAGCAGCTGCCTTTGTTTCCTATTTGGGAGAAACACACCTTAAATGCCTTAAAGAAAACATCTTGCTCATTACACAGTTGCATACTGTGCTGTAGTGAGGAATGGGGCTGCATCTCTGTGTATCCTTATGGCAAGAGTAACCATAACAAAACAGCCACAGCACTGCTACAAAAACATATTTTACTGCACAGGACAAACTGTCCCCTAAATTGAAGTTCTTGGTCGTCTTAATGACCCAGGGAAAGGTTTTGGGGAGTGATAAGGGAGAGAGGTGGGGAGGAGGGAGGGGTGGAGATGCCAGCCATAGGGGAATGGTATCAGCTTCAATTATAACAGGCAGCGGAGCGCTGCACAGGAGGAGATGAGCTGAGACATGGCCCCAACGGAGACTCACCACTGATAGCTGATAATCCCTGGGCGCCCATGCAGTCACAGAGCTGTGGCACGGTCAGGTGTGTCAACTGCAACTGACAGTCGGATGTGGGGATACTGGGGACCAGAAATAAAAAAATAAATAAAAAAAACTCCCTGCTAAGCACTGTCAGCCAAGTGACATTTTCAAAGTGGGCCGGGAAGACTAAATGAAATTCAGTGTTGATGTAGTGTCAACTTTGAGTGCACAGCCTTATATTTGAAACAAATGGAAATAGCTTGTGATCCTTGTTCAGATCTGCTCAGAACAACAAGGTTGAGGCCACAGCGGACTGGACTGTTTCCATTAGCTTAGAACAAAGAGCTCTGTCAAAGGGCAACCTTTTTATTAACCACTCTCCTATCGGTCTGTCAGTGTGACACAGAGGGGACACGGTGCTCAGTTTCTACAACACGCATCGCCATGTTATTGACAGTAATGTGCATTTCACATGTATATACATGTAACACACCTTTATATACCTGTGTGATCTCCTTATTATGTGTACAGCGTGTCAGGGTAGCACCTGCTTAAAGTTCTCTTGGGAAGAACTGGTCTGACTGGTGTATGTTGAATACCTGGCAAACATTGTTGAGTGTTGAGTACCTACTGTAGTTTTACCTTTGTGTTTAGTGCATAATTCAAGAGGTAAAGAGCAAGACAACAAAGTCCCATTGGACTCCAGGTAGCTCTGTGCAGACGACATGCAGCCTTAATACACCGTAACAACAATAGAACCTGATGATCAAACAACTACCGTGAATGATAATGAGAAACACCTTAACTTTAGTTCACACGACGCGCGCTCGTGATCATCCATTATGAGCCACATCAAAAGCTGACGATGACAACAAACATAATCTGTTGATGTGTCCCTCGCATGCTGGAGAAGGCGACGTGGGTCCAATGCAAACATTATGTTCCTGGGGCTTCCTGTGTGTACGTTATCAGAGGGCCGTGGAGCCATCAGAACACAGATGCGCCCTGATTAGGGGAATGCACCGCAATGACAGAACTGCATTAGGGTGATGTATGTGTTGTTAGCCGCAGAGCAGCTAATTCCAAATGTAACACCTGATTCGCTCACGCAGTCACACCTGAGTGCTGGCCAAGATGTAGTACCCATGTCACAGCTTTGATTGCTTTTATAAGTATTTTTTGGGAGTTTCTGATTTATTCTTTTGGCGTCTGATAATGAATTATGTTTCTAGGTCAGGAATGAGCTTAAAAGCTAAATTACAGTTATTTGAGAGAGACTGGGTTTGCATCAGTGTGTAACTGGAAAAGCCTACCCCTGTGAGATTTTTCAATAGGAAAGTACAGTCGGAACCACACGAGTGATGGGAAGATTCATCTTCATTTCTGAGCCACAACATTAAGTGGGCCTACGTTTTTATAGATGCGTAGACATGAATGCAATTATAGTTTGCATTGGATTTTGCATTACATTTCAAGTTGAAGTCCTTTTGAGTTTTATTTGGATTTGTTTTTATCCCATAGGTGAATATTGCCTCCCGACGAATTAACACTTATTGCTATCCATCCTGCGTAAGGAAATTAGGTGATTGCATGTAAATACAATGTTGTTACTACAGAGTTACACAGGTAAGCAAGTAGGTGAACAAAATGAACAACGACAAAACTAGAAGACATGCTCTTGGGAATTACAAGTGTGTGATCAGTGGTGGACACCCCAGGCCTTTCCTACCAACAGGTTGTGTGTTTTTAAACAGGTGTGCTCCTTTGGCCCATCTGGCCCTGGTGTTTACTAGCCTGTTGTTTGTCCTATTTAATACCTCTTAGTAAATCAGGTGTGTGTGTGTGTGTGTGTGTGTGTGTGTGTGTGTGTGCGTGCGTGTGTGTGTGTGTGTGTGTGTGTTAGCCTCTTCTGCTAGCCCCTTCTGTCCTCAGCCCCTCAGCATTTTTCCAGGTCAGCTTGGGCCTGTGTAATCATGGCTGTGTCAGCCGCCAGCCCGCCTGATCATCACAGCACAAGGATACGTGGGTCTGACATTGACTCCCCCCCCCCCCCCCCCAACTGGGGCTTCCTGGAGGGGCGGCCTGGTGAGCTGCTGTCGACCTGCGCTGTGTGTTTGAATTAAATCAGACGCCGTATCACCGTGCCAGCCTCACAGACGAACAAAGGTGTTTTGGTTCAAGGATCACGATAAACGCGCACCTTTCTGGCAAGGTCTGGCGCAAACAGAAGTAGCGTGTGTGTGTGTGTGTGAATGAGAGTGTGCTAGTGTATTAAATTCATGTTTGTTTGGAATATACAGTATGTAAATGTCTTGCTGTCTTTGATACCTTGTGTGTTTGAGTTTGTTTACTCTCCGTATGTGTGTGTGTGTATGTGTGTGTGTGCTCTTAGTATGTGTGTGTGTGTGTGTGTGTGTGTGTGTGTGTGTGTGTGTGTGTGTGCATGCCCAGCTCTTGTTATGGCAGGAGGGCTGGTCTGGTTTTGTGTGCTGCTGTGCAGCTGTGGTCTCCTGTCAGCAACGTTGATTCTTGGCCCCCTGAGGTGGGCTGCGTGGAGGCAGGCGGGGTGTTCAGACGTCCCAGCCCCTCCGTGTCTGGGAGGATGTGCTGGAGGACGGGAGTCATGCTCCATTAATTAAGCAGGAACCTGCTGACTTTCAAGTGGCGCTGGCAAAATTAACCTTGCATCTCAGCCTGAAATGCTTTGTTATTTCAGCTTTGATTACGACTCTTATGGTATTAAATGAGCCTTAGATGCCACCCCTCAGCTGGAGCCCTCTGGTTTTTCAAATGAATGCCTCAAAGAACGCTTTCGTAAAAATCCCATCAGATTAGAAAATGTAATCATAACAAAGTGGCGGCTAAATTGTATTTCCAGCTATCTTAAGGAGAGTTGATTGGGTGAGCAATTAATATGAAATAAACAGTTTGGTTGTGATTTTATGGAAAACAGCCATGTTTGGGTTGTTGAATTTTCATTGCAAATGCATTATTTGAATATGGCTCTATGACTACCACTCAATGACTGAAAGAAATGGGTATGTACTAGACTATACTGTAGGATTCAAACACACACTTGAATTTGGAGACTTTTACAGTCGTCAGGATTATCAGATTTCACAGAGTGCACAGCAGAGTGGTAGTCATACGTTTAGATTCAGATTAACTTCTGTTAATAGAGCGTAGAGCTTTGCTCTTAAATGTTTTTGGAAGAATCTTTGTTGCAAACTACTCTCTTCTATTCCCCCCCTAGCATTTAGTTGCCTAAAAGTCTCAAGATGTCATGCTGCATTATAGCTGACTCCCACCTCCCTCTGGGACAATTACTAGCTGTCAGGCCCTGCCTCAGCCCTACAGTACAGTGCTGGAACCTGCTCCAGACACCCAGTCTGCCCTCCCTCTGCCCCAAGAACTGCACCTAATGTCAGCCTGACAACTCCCACCTCTCAGCCTCCTCTGCTGCACAGAAGAAACACCTGCCTTTGGATGCATATGGAACACATGAATAGCTTGCGTCAGAATGCACTGCCCTTTACTTATTTGTCTCCTGGTGAAGTGTGGGTGAGATGGCTTTATGCGTTTATGCCTTTATTCCATTTCATTCTTTGGAGGGGTTCTTGGTTTGGCAGTTTTGCAGTAGTGAGACGTCTGGAGTTCTCAGGAGAGATGAGGATACTTCACAGTTCTATGTTCTGTATGTTTCTGTCTCCCGTCTGAACATTCTTTGGCTGCTGTCTCCTGTCATCACAGTGAAGCTTGTTGACCCGAGGTGATGGCTGGACTGTGTGCTGTTGTCAAATGTCCTTGTCAGGGCTGTAGAAGGTGGAGCTGCACCTCCCTATTGTCACCCTCTATTAACTCTGCTCTCTGTAAGCCCCCTCTGCCCGTGTCCGCCTCTGGCACTTCCTGTTTTGAGCTTCCCCAGCTCGGCAGTGACATCCCCCCCAAAGGGCCCCTCTGACCTTCACTGTCGGCCCTCTGGGGTTCTGTCTCTGTCAAGTGTCAGCTCTCCCAGCCCTGGGCACACACTCCCACCGGGCCGGATCAGAACCTGGCTGGCCAAGCCAGCCACAACCCAGCAGGGCTGTGCCAGGGCACCAAGCACCTCCAGTACCAACTCAGCAGACTTTATCATTCTGTGTACTGAGGAACAGTCAGGTTTTTCGGTAGGTTTGCAAATGTTCACATTCAAAGTTGTGTTGAAAATTCCCCTGATCACATTGATTTTTTTTTTTTAAACATGCTTTTGAAAACATTCTTCTCAACAGTTTTGACTTTGAGCTGTCAAAATTCCTGGCTGTCTGGTCTGTGAGATGTGCGTCTCTTATCTAGGACTCTATCTACCAAGCTAGCATTCAATTTCCAGACATACCTGTGGGCCTTAGCCTCACCCTGAGTCACTGTCTGATTCTGACCTTTTTTTTTTTTTTTAATCTTTTGGCCAAACATAGATCTGTTTCTAGCTATTTGAAAAAGTGTCTTTCTATCCTTGTATCTTATTTCATCTCAGTAAATGGAGGGCTGGCTGCTGACATCTGGCCTGGGTGAATTCTCTACCCTTTGCGTGTCATCAGACAGAGCTGACCCCAATCTCACTGTATAAAGATATTTCCAGAGGTGGAGAGGCAAAGACAGTGTCTAAGACAGATATTTACACAAATATCACTGGGAGCAACACAACAATAATTACCATAGTAGGAGAGTGAGTTGCACAGCACAGGAGTGATAATAAGTCTGCCTAATGTCAGTTGAATGCTATTAATCAGCAGCATTACCCATAGGGCCCTAGCTTTCTTCACAGTTATCTCACAGTGCGGGTGATGATGAGCTCTCCTCTTGATCCCTCGCCATGTCAGCATTAGGGGGGAGGGGGTGGGGGGCAGCGGTCCGCCACCAGCAGGGGGGTGGGGTGGGCTGTGGCTAGGCGTGCGCTCTCTACCACTGCCCTTTCTATCTCCCTCTCTCTCTCTCTCTCTCTCTCTCTCTCCCTCTCTCTCCTCTCAGGAGGTCTCTGAGGGCTGGAGTATCTTGGAGTAGCAGCGTCGCATCCCTCTTAATCTGTGAAAGTGATCCGCCAACGTGCACCGTGTTGAACCCATCCCAAGGCAGCCCTCGCACTGCGCTGCCATGCTGGGTGTTTCTGTCTCCTCAGCCACATATTGGCAGGGTTGACTAAGCTGGCTGGGTGCACACTCACATCCTTCTTTCTCTCTTTCTCTCTCTCTCTTTCTCTCTCTTGTGTTGTCCTCCCTCCCTCCCTCCCTCCCTCCCTCCCCTCCTTGTACATTACCCCCTCCTGTTTGTGCTCTTTTTTACTTCTGGAACTGGTGATGCATATTCCACATATGGGTTGATGTAGCCTACACTTTATCAATATCAACATTGTTCCCTGAGCAAATGGGTTTATTGTTGTCATTTTCTTGCCACCATTCATTCAGGCTTTTGTCTGACGGTATTGAGGAGTGAGTGTATTGTGAGGAAATCAAACGTGTATTTAATGATAATGGATAGATGGGCGTCTGAATTGAGAGAGATTGAAACAGCATGGCTCAGTAGAAAATCAGATCACAACATCTCCAAGGTACAACATAATAGGAAGTTAAAAAATGCCTTTGCGCTTCAGCTGTTGTGAATTCTCTTTTGTCAGACTCAGGCCATCACAGTCATTGTTATGCTTTTCAGAGAGGGAATTGGATTTTTTCTTTTTTTCTTTTTTTCAGTAAGTGACTTCCTATTCTACAATTGCAGACTTAATTAGGACATTTCAGAGTGATTTATTCACAAAAGACACTACCTCTGACCATCCATTTCGGAAAAACCTTGTATGGACAATACCCTTCAAAAATTGCTAATGGGATGTCCAACAGAAATAAGAAATATACTTTCAGTGTGCTATGAATTTTGGAACTGACTTTCAGACAAACAATGTGAAAGGTCCAGTAAAGTGACTTCCACATAAAACAATTTCTGGATAAATGTTAGGTTACCGACTTAAATAGTTTACAATTAAAATGGTCAAAAAGAAACAAGAGTAGCTTTTGTGCTAAACAGAATTTCTCACACCAGCTGACAGAATTGACTGGGCGTATTATTCAGATGGCTTTAACTTTAACCAATTTCTTGGCAGTCTACAGTGTCTCTTATGTGGATTTATGCAGCATTTTTGTTTGCAGTTGGATGCTATTACATTTTTTGTGAGTAATTTTGGAGCTAGCATTGTACAATTGTTAGTGACTCTAACGTAAGAACGTTATGCTAATAGTAGGTCATTTTTCTAGCTTGCAAAATACAACATTGTGCTACAATAGCTCAAACAACAAGGTAGCTTTAGCAACAGAGATTTACATAAAGAGTACTGGAAAACAACAGAAACCAATATACTGGAAATTACGATTTTCACTTGAATGGGCCTTGGAAGATATTCAGCTAATTAGTTGTTGATAATTCCAGGATATTAAGCCTCCCATTGGACTTCTGCTCTCAGACTGAATTTCCTCTATATCTGACAATGAACAACAATGTATTTCGGAGGTGCCCTATTGCATGCATTACAGACCATAAAAACCTGCATTATGGCAATGTGTGTGATTTCAGTAAAATGACAGACTGGCCTTTACCACTCCAACACCACAAACACTCAATCATGCTAACAAAGTTAACACAAGTTATTATGGCACCATGCCAACACGCACAATGGGAAAAGGTCAGCGTTTTAATGGCTTTTCTCCCTCTAGTAATCGTTTTTTGGTCAGCCGTGGAAAATAAGTGAAATGAATGAAAATATGTCTGCCCCTGTGTGGTTAACCTATTCGGCTCCATTTCAATAAGTGACGTGTCATTAGCTGTGCCCTCTGCCGTGCACTCTGTGAAATCTGATAATCCTGACGACTGCAAAGATTCATGGGGGCAACCGTCATTGAGAGGTGGGTGGTTTTCTCCATTAGTCTCTATAGTCTTACTCGTGTTTCTACCATATGGCACTTGGAGGGAAGGGGTATCCTGCGAATAAACCATGAACACACCCATAGACAGTGACGTTTCCACCCGGCGCGTGCCGCAGCCTAATCCTTTTCCCCCGGAGCCGCGGCAGCGTTAAACTAGCTGGAATGAGTGCCATGCAGAGACTAAATGGAGGGAAACAGCCATCCACGATGGACCTATAAAGTGCCTGTCTTGTAAACGGGAGGATTAAAGTGCATGAAATCCTTCCTTGTGAAGGAATGCCCTCAGAGACAAAGCTGAGTGTTTACAATCACTCTCCATGTTCCTCAGACTCGGAGTCCCCCATGCTTGGAACTGCTGGGAATGAGGAAGACTGGGGTTGGCCTCCTCTCGTGTGCATATTGCCTCTCGGTGTCCATGTACAGTACAGTAGCATACTGCTTTCCAGTGGGTGTACTGTACTGTGTGCGCCATATTGTAAAGTATGTTTTCAGACACTGAATATTTTCCAACATACAAAGGAGTGCATACCTCTGTGGCTAATCTTTAAACAGTGATCTGTTCAGCTCGCCACATGACTAGCTGCTCTAACTAGCCTAGTGATGCCGTAAAGTGAACTCATTAAGGGCCAGCCATCACTGTGACAAGAGGTCTATTTACCATGCTGAGTGCATACTGTAGCGGCATCACTGAGCATGTGACCTCAACAAATGCGAAATAGCTTTTTAAGGAACATGGTCAGGCATGACTGGTGAAAAGAGATTCCTCTCCTCTCCTGCCTCTACGTTCACCAAGCTAAGGAAATCGATTTTGTTTTCACTTTATATATTTTTTCTGTCTGCTCTCAGCCACGTAACCCTTTTTTTAAATGATTGTTTTCTATATTAGGAGTTTGGAATTCATGCACGATATACTCCCATTTCTTTTAAAGTGGAGCTGTGTGTGTGTGTGTGTGTGTGTGTGTGTGTGTGTGTGTGTGTGTGTGTGTGTGTGTAATAGCAACATCATTTCCATCTGTAAATGACTAGCATTTTAGTGAAACAAATGCAGGAATGGCGGAGATGGGAAGCTATTTTTGTGTGTCTCAAGAATGAGTGCTTGATGATATATGTAGAGATCCATACAATGCTAATGAGGTCTTCATTTTCTGGACCTGCAGACTGTGATGGCAGTTAAATAACAGTGCATTTTCATTATGCTAATGTTGGCACAAAAGTGTTTGAGGCACATTTGAGTCTCCATTGATTGAACCATTCCCATCTCAGAGAGATGCTCCCAAGAAATATTCTCTGGTTATTTTTTTGCTATATTGAGGTATTTATTTTCCATATTCTTCTAATTTTTCCATATCTAATTTAGAGCAGCTATACCAAACCTCATCTAAAATAACATAATTCATCAATATGTTTTAAATAATGTGCACATATGTGATGCGTTCTATCATTCCCAGTCGCATGTCGCTGCCCCTAATTAGCAAATAATGAACATTTTGTAAATGGGATCTTTTGGGATCTTAATAGATTTCACTTGAACAACATGTTTTCTATGCATTTCACTTAGTTTTAAAGGTTAAACCCTAATGTATATATACTTTCATGCCTTAAATTATAAGGTGGATAGAGCTTTCAGTTAGAGATGAGGTCCTTACAACTGCACCAAATGTAAGCTCACTGGCTAGCTAACTGGCTGTCTTGCATTACAGTTTAGCTAAAGTCAAGCTGACAAACTCATCAGCTGAACTGTAAATACAGCCAGTTAGCTAGCTATGTGATTCCCTTCATGTCAGACAAAAAGTCATAATTTGAGCCACATTGCGAGTGGAATGCGATAGCTGTTACCTCAAAAATAGAGTAAACTTTCTCAGCTTTAGAACTCATGATGGAGCTAGTCAAATTATTATTATTATTATTTTTTTTTTTTTATAAATATGATGAATGCCAAATGTTCTTAAACTGGATGCGAGTGCAGGTAGTGAATTACCCAGTGAACATTTCAACATCGATTGGCCATTGAAATCATGTCGACCTCCGACGTCTTCTTGAGGTCATTATTTCAGCGGTTCAACAATCTTAACACCCGCAATCCACACACACACACAGCTATCTATATTGTCTAATAAACTGTCACTACTCTTCTATCTGTATTCCATCCCCACCATACGCACAGGAAATTCTTAAGGTTTGCATTCCATGTAATAGCATACGTGTTTGTGAAACTGCCGTTCGGGTTATCTCTGGCCCCTTGTGTATTCACAAAGTGTATGGAGGCTATCTTAGTACCTCTGTGTCTTCAGGGTATAAGAATCCTCAATAATTTAGATGACTGGCTCTGCACTCTCACGCTAACAGGTGGAGACACAGGCGGGGGTATTAGTCGCACACCTGGAGGAGCTGGGGCTCCAAATAAATCAAAAAAAGTGTTCCATGATCCAAGCACAAAACATCCTTCCTGGGCCAGGAAATAGACCGCTTCACATCTTGACAAGTTGCTATGCGCCGCTGTATTACGGAGAACAGCATAGGGAAGCGGGTCCGTTTCTCCCTATGTTTGAACCTCCTCCGTCTAATGGTAGCGGTCCCATTATGGCTCCTCCATATGCGCCCCTTTGAGCTGTAGGTGAACTCCACCGCTTTTATCCGCAGAGAGACAAAAACAAGTGGGTAACAACAATGAGGGAGGCCTGGCGCACACTCTCCCCATGGAGGGAGGAGTCCCTTCTGTCAAAGAGGACTTCCCTGGGCATGATATGTCAGTATTGTGTTATCACAACAGACACATCAGGCCTGGGTGCAATATGCAATATTGGTGCAATATGCGAGGGCGGGGCAGTGAAAGGCTTGTGGACCAGGTCTCGGGCATGCTGCCACATCAACGGGTTAGAGCTCCTCACGGTATACCCTGAGGGCTGAGAAGCTTCGTGTCCTTGGTCGAGGGCTCTCATGAGTTAGTCAGGACAGACAACACGGCAACAGTGGCCAATGTCATTGGTCAGGGAGACGTGCGCTCTCCAGCACTGCCCAGTATAGTGCAACGCATGTTATTATGGGCCCAAGGGAAGATTTTTTTTTTTTATCTCTGAGCACTTTCCACGTCACCTCATTGAGGAGCGGATCTCCTCACCAGGGGGAACCCGTGTGTAACAAAGTGGCGCCTCCACCCAATGATAGTGAAACATGAGTGGAGTTGATTTGGCAAGGCAGGCGTAGATCTATAAGCATCGCGAGAAGACTCTCACTGCCCTCTCTTGGTTCTCGATGCAGAACGACGAACCACCACTCGGTCTAGATGCTAGCCCACGCTTGGCCGTGGATGTGGCTGTATGCGTTTCTTCCTATCCTTCTCTTTCCTCAGGTGCTATGCAAGATTCAGGAGGAGGGAGTGACGTTGATGTTGGTAGCCCCGTATTGGTCCAGCCAGCTTTGTTTCGGAGACCTGATGTCCTTGCTAGTGGGCTCCACCTGTATGTAGACCTATTGTCTCAAGCGGGAGGCACAATTTGGCACCACTCTCTGCAAACGTTGAAGCATTGAGTTTGGCCCCTGAGACGGAAGAGACTTACCTCAGGAGGCCTCTCCTTAGCCGTCATAGCAACTATTCAAAGCCCGAGAGCCCCGTCTATGCATAACTTATATTGTTATAAGTGAAGAGTGTTTGCCCGGTAGAGTGCGGCTAGAGGGTTTGGCCATTTTAGATAGCAATATTGGAGTTATTGTTTCGTTCCTCCTGTACATGTTCGAAGAAAGCTGCTCTCCCTCGTATATATGTTGCAGCTATGTCGGCATGCCATGAGGAGTAAGAGGGGATTTCTGCGGGTAGTTATCCCTTGGTGTCCCATTTTTTAAAGGGCACAAGGAGGCTACGCCCTCCACAGCAGCAGAATTTCCCGTCATGGGATTTAACTCTGGTTCTTTCAGCGGTCTCCAGGGCTCCCTTTGAGTGTCTAGAAGAAGCGGATATAAAAATCGTATCTTTTAAGACAGCCGTGGCGCCGGTGTCTGCTAAGAGAGTTGGCGACCTGGCGGCACTTTCAATTCATGTGGCGTGTATGCAGTTTTCAGAGGATGGTATGAAGGTTATACTGCCCAAACCCTGAGTACCTTCCCAAGGTGATAACGTTTGCGTACTTGACGTGAGTAGTTATTTTAACGGCTCTCTCTCACCCCCCATTACAGAGGACACAGAGACTCAATACACTCTGCCCTATCAGGGCATTCCGCATGTGTGATGTCACAGCGAGGATGCGCTGTACTGAACAACTGGGATGGTTATATACCTTGTTCCCATTGGTTGGTAGGTCAAACAGTTTTGACGATTTCTGGAAAATACCATTTAAACTGTAAAACCATGATATATTTTGGTATTTAACAATAGTATTTGCATCAAAAACCAAATATAAATCTCATACTCACTCTAACTAAAACGTCCATTTATATCCTTAAAATAATGATTTTGATTTCACGCTATGCTTCCTTTTCTTCCCGTTCGCCAAGTCTTCTTCCCATTCGCCGTTTTCTTCCTGTTGGCCGGGTCAGTTGCCTATTTTCAATACAATGGTTTTTGTTATTCAACTGTTCAGCCATTCACGTTAAACATGTACCCGAAAACCGCTAACGCGACAAAAGGCTTTTTTCACAACCTAGCGGCGGAGGAGGTTGAAATTTCGAGTAAAGCCGTCTCGCTGAAATGAATGGAAAATTCGATTGGCTTGATAAGTTAACTAGGACGCACGTCTGGTATTTACACAAATAAAATAAAAAGCTCCAAACGGAAAATGTTAGCGGTTTTCATGACATTGGCGAAGACACCCATATTTGGGAAATTTTGAACAGTTTAAAAAGTCCCGAAACGGCTATTTTTGCTTGACAGCGGACTTAGAACTCTCAACTCGTCCCCATAGGGATAGTATTGTGGCCAGAACGTTTGACCACACTACCATTGGTGACGTTGAAAGAGAACGTCGAGGTTACGCAGTAACCCCGGTTCTCTCAAGGAGAGAACGAGACTTCACCAGGCTTGGTTGCGTTCAACTGGGTGAGATGAGTGCGGTAGCGCTTTACAGATAATCTATGGGACGGAGCCAGATGGTAGTCTCTCATGGTTGTAACAGTTCAGGTCGCACCACCCTAGGGCAGGTTGTTCCCATTGGTGACGTCTCGTTCGCCATACCCAAATGATGCCCTGTAGAACAGGCTACATTATATATATTTCCATTTTAGTCATTGAGCAGACACTCTCACATCCAGAGCGACTTAAAGTTAGATCCAGAGCGACATATAATACTGGACTTCTCGTTGGCCCTTGTGCCCTTGTCATTCTTTCTCACCACTGCCCCTCCTCTGTCGTTCCCCAGTCACCTCACTACACTGATCTGTTAAACCCCTGTCTTTCCCACAGTACCCTGCTCTAACCCTTGCTTCTCCCCAGCCCGTCCAGGTGTCAGGGACAGTAGCAGAAACTCTCCCGTGGAGTAACGTTTTGCTATTTCTTACGTAATAAAGTAAAACAGAATTAATTCCACCAATTGTGCCATAACCACGCATGAAAGTAAATAAATCAAGTGAAAACCCAGTGGAACGAAAATCATCACTATGTAGGCTGATCAGCTTTTGTAATTAGCTGGTCATAACGTGATAATTATCTCATATTAACGAGATGTTTTCACGTTAATTATCACATAACAACGTACTCCGCCACCGTAATATAGTCTATGTTGTGAACTAAAATAAATCAATGCATAAATCAACGTTTTTGAAATTACAATTTATTTATTTATTATCCTATTATCGTGTACTGCACGTTCTGCTGAGGATGTCTATCAACAGATATAGGGTTAGGGTTAGGGTTAATATGAAGTGTTAATAAGATGCGACTCACTACATCAAGGAAATGTGTACATGAGTCTATTCTTATCTCAAGAACAAATATCAACTAAGAAGAATGAAGGCTGAAAGGTTTTTGAAGTTGTTCCTACGCATGACTTAAGAACAAATCCATGCTACGAACGATTGATGAATGACGCCCATGTGCAGTAGCATATGAAATGTACAAAAATGATGGCTAATAGTCTAAGCACAATAAAGTAAAATAACTTAAATCGTGATCACCCTAACAGTTGTTTCACAAATAGTTTTCTAATCCCCAAGAAGCAATCTAACCATTAAGTTGTACAGTACATGGGCTCACTCAGGAACAATGGGAGGCAGAGTGATCCCAGTCAGAGGTGATAATAGCTCTATTACAGAACGTTCTTGTGACTGCATGCTGCACTGACTGTTACCTCAGGCAAGTAGTCATATACTGCTGTGCATTGGGATGATGGGCCTAACAAGTTGTTACAGTACATTTGTAGCTGGTAATATACAATCACTTTATTAAGAACACTATATTAATACTGGGTAGGGCCTCCCTTTTTTTCTCAAAACAGCCTCAGTTCTTCATGGCATTAATTCCACAAGATGTTGGAAACATCTTCTGGTCCATGATGACATGATTGCATCACGCAATTCCTGCAGATATTTCAGGGACACTTTCAAGCTGTGAATCTCCCGTTCTACCACATCCCAAAGGTGTTCTATTGGATTCAGATCTGGTGACTGGTAAGGCCACTGAAGAACACTGAACTCATTGTCATGTTCATGAAACCAGTTTGAGACGACTTCTGCTTTGTTTCATGGTGCATTATCATGCTGGAAGTAGCCATTGGAAGATGGGTAAATTGTGGCCATGAAGGGATGCACATGGTCAGCAACAATACTCAAATAGGCTGTGGCATTCAAGCGATGATTAATTGGTATTAACAGGCCCAAAGTGTGCCAAGAAAACATTTCCCACACCATTACACCACCTCCACCATGAGAAGGTGTACAGGTGTTCCTAATAAAGTGTTTGGTGAGTGTGTCATGATGCTATTCCAGTTGCAGTACCATAGATTATGTGGTTGATCAATTCCTTTTCAGAAAAGTTGTTACAAAACGTTAAATTAACATACCGTGTGTGTGACCGGTCATTTGATCAATGGGAGTTTGCCTTGCTCTCTCATTCCACATTCTCTTCATCCTCAGAACACTTACCTCAATAATATGATGAGATTTTGTGGTGGGTGTTTGTACTTATGTCTATTTGTACGTGGATTCCATTACATAAAATACGAGTGAATTAAAATATCTTGAGAGTTAAAATAAAACGCAAATGTTGAACACATGTTCATTAATAAGTATTTGCATAACGATGGCTACTAATCTAACAAACCTCTCTGTATTAGGTAATCACGACAGGCGAGTGTGATGGGCCTCCCAGGTAATTAAAGTAGACAGCTGCTCCAGCATCCTAGATCAGTCCCACATCAACACAGCATCATTATTAGCGGGCCTCTACTCAGTTTGTATCCGTTCATTCTACCTCTCAGGTAAGCCCTAGCAAATTATGTTAGAATTTTCTTCCAAAGAGGCTTGCTGAAATACACCTGCTACTGAAAATCCACAAGGCGCTATCTGCTGTCTGAATAGTGGAGTACAATAAATAGAAAGCAGATCAGAGTGGTATGTCATTGTTCCTGAGATCAAGGTTGCTACCTACATCCTCTATTGGGTGCTTTTTTACGCCACACACAGTTCTTTAGAAGAGAATAACCCAGTTGTTTCTCTCTCTTTATCCTCTTTTCAACCTGTCTCTCCTCTACCTGTATTACCACACCTGATCTGTCCCTTTTTTCCCTGACGTCCCCTCAAACGCTCTCGCTCACACTCTCTTACTTCCTCTCACACTCCTCATCTCTGTCAATCTGTCTCTCTCTTTCTCTGTCTTTCCACCCCTCCCTCCCACTCTCTCTCCATCCCTCCATCTCCCTCGCTCTATCCCTTCGTCACTCTCTAGTCCGTTTTCTGTTCACCAGCCTGGTGTCATGCCTGCATGCATCATAGACCCGCTAACAAATTACAAGGAGTAGCCACTTTGCTTCCCCTCTCACTCAGCTGTCAGGTGGGGCTACTGAAGCATCCCCCCACCTTCAATCCCTCCCCACACCAACACCTCTCTACCTCCATCTCCAGCTGCCCTGTAATGCTACACTGAACCCTGAGCTCAGCGTTGATCAAGGGTGCTTCACCAGAACCCTCCTCCAGTAAAGCAATGCAGGACCTATGATACATTTATGTTACATAGTATATCCACTCAGGCGCTAGTCGTGCTAGTCGATTGTCTGTTGTCCCTATGGTTACCTGGTTGGAGCTGGGACTAGTATATGGTAGATCCCTGTGAAAAGAGACATGGGTTATCAAGAGGTACAGTATGTTGTATGTCTGGTCTGACACATGGACATCTATACATCAGTGCAATCCTTAGTCTCTTACAGCCTAATTAAAGACTTTTCATCGTCAGGAGAAGAATGAGGCAGCAGTGTGATTAATAGGGCAATAGCCATGCTGTCACCTCTGAAGGTCCTTGGATGAGCGCATGTTTGAATAGATGCTCATGACACTGTTTAAGATAGATTTTGAAAAAATACCCCTGATTGATTTCATCAACTACATTGATGTGACTACTTTGACTCCATTAGTCTGGAGAGCATGAGGGTTTCAGAGACCTTTCTGAAGCATTCCTTGAACCAAATTAGAACGTGAATCACTGCACCCAGATGGTTCTGACAGTCTAAATGGTTGACTTGCAACATGTTTTGGCATCTTGATTTTCTTAGGATGTCATTTATTTACTCCCCTGAGACATGAACTTTGAACCTCAGACAGCAGTTCAGAGGCCAGTGTTAATCATAGCCCGCGTCATCCTCTGTTAACCCTCAGAGAGAGACATCTAAATGTTCCCATCAGTCAAAACAGGGAGACATCAATCCTATGAGTCATCAGGCCTAATGCTCTTCTCAACCTCCACTGACCTCAGTGGAAACCAGAGGAGCCTATCCCTGCACGGCCCACCACTGTGATCAAAGGTGATCCTCCTCCATACCACCTCCTTAATGGACTTGCCCATTGATATGCATTGCTTTTCTATTGAGGTGTGTGGAGCAGGTTCTCTCCTGCAGATCCAGCGTGGAGGAGTTGGGGTCGCGACCCCTCAGCAGGAAATGGTTTAGAGGAGACAGATCTGCCCATTCAGACTAGTAGAGTGTCCGTAGGAGCAGTGGTCTGACAGCTTGAATTGTTCAGGTGAGAGACCCTTCCCCCCTTGGGAGTATGTTCTTACTAGATGAGCTGTTCACGTAAAGGGCGTTCAACCATGCAGGCATCTCACACGGATGCCCTATATCAGGGCCTGAAGGCCCATCGGTCATGTCCCAATGGAACTTTACCTCAACCCCATTTGTATGGGATTTTGCCTACTGTCACCTTTCGATTGGAAATGTGAAACTAACCTGATTTGCTGTGAGCTTTGAATGCTCTGGAAGAGCAGAGAGCATTGACTTACTGTATAAGAGGCAGATGAGTTCCCCGGGCTACACTGAGGGATACAGACACAAAGAGTGACTGTACTCAGGACCCCTCCAGGGCAGAAGCCCAAGGGAGGATGTACTGTATTTATTGAGAATCAAGCTTTGTTCAAAAAGACAGAAACAAGACCCCACAAAAAAGCCTGAGCAGACTGTGACAACTAGCACTGTGAATGACACCCTGCCAGTTCTAAATGTATGTTTTATGTAAATAGTGTTGATGTATTGACTAGTACAAGGTAAAACCATGTAATTAGATTCTGCCATGTAGTTAACCGCCGATATCCTTCTCTCCCATTCTGAACACAAAAGAGCTGGCGTATACTGTGGTGCAGTAAACCATCCTCTAAACCCATTGTGAATGCAGAGAGAGAGAGAGAGACACCGCACTGTTGTTAAAGAGACGTGTCACTCTCCTCAAGACATACTCAAGCTTTTACTGCATTCAGATGACAGACTTTTAGAAACCCACCAGCGATTTACTCAGGAAGTCTCAAACTTCAGCATGTCTTTCACATTCTGAGCAATGTGACATCTCTTCTCTGATGATAATTAATATGAGCAGAGACAGTACAGAGAGCTAAGATGTTAGATCATGCCAAAGGGTGTCGTTGCTAACTCCTAAAGACCACACACTCCAACACTGTGTGATTTCCTGCGAGTGACAAGCACAAGTCCTTTTGAAATAGCTCCAGTGGTGCCTTGCCATCCTGCGATGGCTGAGCCTGTGCAGCTGCAGGTAGTAATTACTGATTAGGGGCTGGGAAGTGAGGACAAATGCACTGTATAATCAGAGAGCACGTCTACAGTAGGAGCCCTCCACAATGGGTTGTAATTAACAAGGTAATTGGCCAGAGATGCCGAAGATTTGAGTTCTTGGTTATTTGCATGTCATTGTAGGTTTTCTGTCTGTGGCATCATCCATGCTGTCTGAGGCGCTGTTCTTAATGATATGGTGTTTCACAGGCTGTCTCAAATGAGAATGGAGTCCAAATTGATAGAGTGTAGCTTTCGTTCCTTCCACCACTGACTGACTATACTTGACTCACTATACTGTATAGACTCACTATACTGTATAGACGACTGTAGGTTCTGATGAAAGTTAGGTCCTTTTAGCCTGATCGCCATGGCTGTTTCTCACTCGATTTGAGTTCAATTGCCTATTTCAATAGCCTTTTTTTTAAAGCCATTTTGGTAACACTTTACATTAAGGAAAGGCTTTGTAAAGGGTTTATAATTAGTAAATTAGTATGACCAGTTTATTATTGAATTATAAACCATTTACAAACGTATAACTCAATTAGTTCAGATATTCACTTGGTGCTTGTCAATTAGGGAGCTTCCAATCAGGAGCCAGTTATTAATGCTAGTCCACCGTGCAGGTTTCCAGATTGTATTTGTTCATATACAGTGCCCTGCGTAAGTAATGGGACAGCATTTTTTCTTTTTTCAGTTCTACACACCAAACGTTTGGATTTTAAATCAAACAATTAATATGAGGTTAAAGTAGGGATTCTCAGAAGTAATGGGTCAGATTTATCAAATGTCCAAATTAAGCACTCATGTTTAGTATTTGGTGGACAATCCTTTGCATGCAATAACTGCCTGAAGTCTGCAACCCATTTACACCACCAGACGCCAGGTATCTTATCTGGTGATGCTCTGCCAGGACTGTACTGCAGCCATCTTCAGTTGTTGTTTTTTTTAGGTCTTTTTTGCCTAAAATTGAACATGCATATATTTAATCAGGAAATTAAATGCGTTCAATTGGATTTAAATCTGAAGATTGACTTGGCCAGTCAATACCTTTCCACTTTTTGGCCCTGAACAACTCCCTAGCTGCTATGGCAGTATGTTTTGGGTCATTACTGTATGATGTAGCGCCATCCAATGAATTTGGAGGCATTTGCTTGCACTCGAGCAGACAAGATGTTTCTGTACACTTCAGAATACATTCTGCTGTTGCCGTCAGCAGTTAAAATAATCAATTAAGACAAGTTAGCAAGTTATAGTGACAGCTATACATGCCCAAATCTAAAACCCCCTGCACCATGTTTCACAGATGAGGTGGTATGCTGTACATCTTGGGCAGATAATTTTTTCTCCAAACTTTCCTCTTGCAATCACTCTGGTCCATGATAATATTCATCTTATCTGTCCACAATATCATTTTATAGACTTCTGCAGGCTTTTTAGGTACTTTTTAGAAAACTGTAACCTGACCATCCTTTTTGAGGATAACTAATGGTTTGCACCTTGCAGTAAAGCGTCTGTAGTTTGGCTGGTGACGTATTCTGCGGATGGTAGTCTCTGACACATTCACGCCTACCTCCTGGAGAGTGTTCCTGGTCTGTGGGACAGTTGTTTTGGGGTTTTTCTTAAATATGGTGAGCAATCTTCAGTCATCCACTGTGGAAGTCTTCCTTGGCAGCCTACCCCCCTAACCCCCTCCCCCCCCCCAAAAAAAAAAACTGAACGGCTCTTCAGATTTGCGATTCGATTACCAACATTCACCGAAAAGAGCCTATTCAAAGATGCCGACCTATCACTTGGGCCTGTGTGTCTGCACCTCCCATGTTGATGGCTACTAGCTGGTGAATTTCATGAATTTCCAGGCAGACAGAACTGTATAAGCAAAAATCAGATAAGCCAGAATATTACAGAAAAACGGACTGCCAAAACAGTAAATAAAATGTCTTCTCTGTTATGTACCAATCTGCCGAAATAGCAACTGAATGTTCACATTTGAATTTCAAGTTTGTGGTTTAGGCCTACAAAGTTCTTGAAAACCGGCCCAAGCACGACTTACCTGTGCCATCTGGCAATCGAGGTCTGTGTGTGCACAAGGTCAGTTTTAGCCTGCCTCAATTCACTGCGACGCACCGCAGGGGCCCGAATGAAGTGTGCACGATTGCTATATTGTCACAGGCAATATATTTGGCTCCACCTGTAAGCTGCGTGATTGATTACCTCAGCTTGTCACTTTTCCATCGCTCCACTGATGCAGCTGACGACAGACACAACTGATGGGATAGCAGAATTGTTAAGACTTTGGGTTTGTTAAATCACAATAACTCCGCCTGCATGTCCCAGTTGTGGTCACCATCAGTAATCATGTCATCCTTTTTTTTATTTTTATTTTTTTTAAAGTGATCACCATCGTTATTAGCCCATTTCCAACATTGTTGTGTTCAAAGACAGCCAGCTAGGTAGTTAAATAACAAATCCAAGAGATAAGCTATGGAGTAAAGTGTTCACCGGCTCTCTGCAAAGCGCGTTGTTACTGCATGCATGCGCAGTAAGCCGACAGGGTCCTCTTTTCTCCTAATCATAGTCTGTTCACAGTGACAGAACGTTTTGTTTTTTCGGGGATTTGCTGTATTCTACATTAATTAATGAGTTACCAACATTTGTAACTGAGCATAATTAATGTGTACCTATAACATGTAAAATAAGGTACTCTTAGTAATGAATGTTCATAGGGGTTTGAACATTGAACATTGAACATTGAATCATTCATAATAAGTAGTCATAAACAAATACTTTCTATCAACTGTGAAAATGGGCTTTCTCCGCTGCAGCCCCCACTCTGTGGAACACTCCCAAACCACATCAAAGAATCCAGCACGCTCTCCTCCTTCAAACAATCCCTCAAAACCCATATTTTTAAACTTGCTTTTAATATTTAACAATTTTTATTGTTGTTTTTACTGATTGTGCCTTTGTTTTACTTTTTATTTTTCTATATATTCTTGTTCTCTTCATGGAATGTAGTGTAGTACTGAGAAAAGCACTATACAAAATAAATGCATTATTATTATTATTATTATTATTATTATTATTATTATTATTAACTGTTTATTCTCGTTTACTATAGTAATGACAGAGATGGCACTTCTAACCAAACATGACCAAATAACAAACTGCAGCAAGGCTACCAGCCAGCTGTGGAATGAAAGTAGATAAAGAAAGAAAATGTTTGAAAGGTGTGTTTCATGTTGGTGAAACACACCACACACCAACACACACTAACACCACACACTAACACACACTAACACCACACACTAACACACACTAACACCACACACTAACACACACTAACATACACTAACACCACACACTAACTAATAAGAGGCTTTTCTACAAGTGATACTGTTTGGTATTGATTTTAGCAAGCTGGTGAGAAACACTAGTGGCTCCACACAGCATATAGCTAACTTGTCCAGCTGTGTGATATCGGTCTTTAAACGACAAGCTGTTTCAAGTTTACGATGAAGCCACACTGGTGTGGAGCTAGCTAGGTAGCTCTATGTTTGCCAGTCATGACAACAGCATCAAAACGAGCATATAGCTAGTTAGCTAGTGTAGTTGGTACCATCACCTATAGTACTATGTCATGCACATCTTCAAGGCCAGAGCCTACCGGCCATTTGTAAATGTGTAATTTGCAACACGAGAGAGTTGGCGGCTAGAATTCTGTTGTCAAACCTACTTCCGGGTTGGTCCTTCAAAATAGGAGTTATTTTTCTCTTCAAAATAAGAGTAATGCCCTATAAACAGTTTGAATGCTAGTCATGTGAACTGTAACTGTAAATACAGAGTGACCTGTAAATTGTGTCCCACTGGAAGGCATTAAATCCAAACCTACTGACCTTGACCATCATTGCTTCAGACTATGATTCTTAGCACAGGGTTGCCTGTGCATTATGAGTTAGTTTTCAAGGCATTTATAAGTCTATTTATAAAGCATTGATAACTGGTTCCGGATTGCAAGCTCCAAGGGAATATCGAACAATCTAAACAATTTTTATAACTGTTTGTAAATGGTTTTTAATTGAATAGTAAACTGGTTATAAATAATTCTTAACTAATTGTAAACCAATTGTAAACCAATTGCAAAGGCTACCTTAATGTAAAGTTGTCTCCATCTCTGACTGGACGACTCAGCTTTGACTCAGCATGTAGTGCACTCATAACATTATTGTCATGTCAATGGGTCTTCCGTTTGAATTAAAAATGCACAATTTGACCGTAGGGATCAGCTGTACATTGATACTACTGGGGTTGTAGTATATGGAGAAAAAAAAACAATAACTAAGTCACTGAGGGTTTAGCCACAAGGTATTCAGTTCTGCAAGTACATTTTCTCCTGTGTTGTAATCATAATCATAGATGATTTAAGCCAAATTGATTACCCTTTCAGACCTCCTGCAGACATAGGTCAATGCTTTTTGAAGCTGTTATTATTTCACCAAAATACAAGTAATTTGGGGATAGTAATATGATTGCTCTCCATATTATGCTTTCCATACAGTACAGTACATAGTGTATGTTGCACCGGGACTGGGTGCATGCACAGGTAATTACAAAAAGAGAGTATCTTGCTAAATCAATGTCACTCAGTCTAATCCTCCAAATGGATGACATATTACTTTATTTTTGATAAGGCCCATGCTGATGCCCACATGGGCATGAAGTGTAGTAAGCTGAAAACACCTTTGTCTGGATTGACCTTTTGAGACCAATAACATAACCCATAAGAGGACCTGAAACATTGTTTCTCTGTCTGAGAAACTTCCTGCAAAATGTCAGCACAGGGTTCCTTTATTCAGTACATTTATTTGTGTTAATTTAACATTGAATAACCCAGTAATGAGTGCTTAGGTTCCATGTGGGTACTGTACATCAAATATTCAGATATGAAGATGTATATCTGTCTTTTTCCAATTATTTTTGTTCAGATTAAGGTGTCGCCGTGGCACTTGTTTCCTTGACAACACAGCAGTTTGTGAGAGCCAATCCACAGTAAGTGGATGTGAAAACTCTTCATTTTTCCGGTTAGCCACAGTTATATCTCTTGGCTTACCCTTTAAGCCTACATCAGGGATTTCTTTTGTGACCGTCTTAAATGGTTAGTATGGGTTGAAGTGTATCCCTCTGGGGGCAGTGAAATAGAGTTTGAAGGGCCCCCCTGTTGGATTTCATATGTGTTTGTATTAATGCCATTGAATAAGGTAGTATTCACTCAAGAGAGCAATATTGTATAATGCAAAGCACACCACTAACAAACGTTGTTCCTGTTTTTTCTTTGTGGCTCTCGTTTCAGCAGAAATAAGAGTCTTCTTGGGGAAATTGATGCATTGAGCATGAAGGGTGTTAATAATGTATAAGGTTTTGAAAATTCGATCTTGGAATTGTGTGATGTTGAGTAAAAAGAACGACACAGAATGGAGTATATATTTGACAGGCAACATGATTCTTTTTCATGTAATTGATTTGCTTTGCCATTTGTTTTTTTTCTTTCACGCAACGGGAAAAGCAACATGATAGATGAACCTGATGGAGTTCATTTTTCTCTCCACATCTCTAGCTGTGCCTACTTCAGGGGAGGCTGGTGGAGGTAGAAATCGGAGGACAGGCTCATTGTAATGCATGGAATGGAATGAGGAATGGTATCATGTGTGTTTGATACCATTCCTCATTCCATGCCATGCATAACAATGAGCCTCTCCTCCGATTTCTACCTCCACCAGCCTCCCCTGGCCTACTTCAATCTCACACTGCAGTCAGTTGTGATGTTTTCCCTTCTTTGTTCAGAGGAGAGTGAGTCTAAATGTTTTCACACTCTTTGATGTTTTGCTGTTTAGTGACAGTGGAGAATTGAATAGGGGATTGGCATTAGCATCATTATCTGTGTTAACTAGAAAGCACATGAATAGGGATATTATTTCATTAATAATGTTAAATACACTTACACAAATGCTGGTGTGTGTGTGTGTGTGTGTGTGTGTGTGTGTGTGTGTGTGTGTGTGTGTGTGTGTGTGTGTGTGTGTGCGCACCCTTGTATTACAGCCACTGCTTTCATCTCACTGTGACCTCTTGCTCGTACTGTAGGCCAAGGCTCTAAATAGCAACTTGTTTTGCTGGGGTTGAACTCACAGGTCAACTGTGGGTGGCCATAGGTCAAATGCATCCTGATGAATTTATCAACACTCAAGACCTACTGTATGTGACATAGCTGGGGGTCGGCAGTTTATGGATATGTATCAGTGCGTCCAAGAACATATCACTAGCCTGCCGGTGAGATTTGACTTATTAACCATTAGCCACAAGGTTAGCCACAACATGAATCATGTGGTTTGTCAGTCACTGGATCTTTAGGTTGCTATTTCACAAATACAGTACACTTCTCCAGTCATGCAGCAATGGCTTGATGACAAACCATGACTATCTTGTTCGTGATATGATTTGCCTCAATGACAGTTAAAATGACAGACACTCTGTTTTGATGTGGGAATAATCATATGTGTAATCATTAAAACCTCCTCTCAAATGAAGGGGTATAATGATGAGCTTTGAGTGAACTCATCCAAATGTACTGTATTTGGTTTGTCAGTCATGTTTGCTGCCACATGACTCTGCTCTTGTCTCTGGTCTCCTGTAAGGTTTGCACAGAAGATACATAGGTAGAATTAGTCTATGATACTATACAGCCTACTCTCAGATGTGTTACATGACAACTATGTCTGGAATCATGTCACTACTATGAAAAGAAATAAGACCAGGTCATGTACGCCTGTGTGTGGCTATAAGCATCGTGGGATTTTCAAGTTCTGGGATGCTATCTTTCAGGGGTTTTAGAAAATGTTTGCTATTTTAAAACACATTTCCTGCAATTATACACAGTTTAACATGACAACAACCGTACGTCCTGTTTACCGATAAAACAGTGTCTCATGGGCCTTTTAGAAACACATTTCATGTAATTCATTTTGCATACAGATATTTTTCTGTGTGCATTTCGCCACCTGACTGTATCCACGGTGGCGGCCCCCGGGAAGCCTGGCTGGTGTGGTGATGTACAGAGTTTGAGAGGTATGAGAAAGGCCCTGTGCAGAATCACTGACCTACAAATCACCTGCTGTATGAAATAACTTCCAATTATGTGATCAATATCAGCGAATGCGTAGTGCCTTGCTGAGACTGATCCTCTCAAATGTAGAGTTAGACTGACTGCCTGCCCTGAGGTTAAGCAAAACTTTTTAGTGTATCTCAATTAAACCTTTTAATATGCATATGGTCAGACTCATTTAATTGCCCGGACAGAGTGGCCCATCAGGAATTCTCTTGAACCTCCCGACGGCCTGTCTGCTACTGTTTTCTACTGTGAGTGTCCTGTTAAGTGTCCTGATCCATTTGCTGGGTGCCTCGACCCCAAGCACTTCTCATACAATTACTGAGTTCTTTGGAAAAACATAATGCTGAATCGCCACACATTCTGCACAACTTCTCGCCTCTAGGTGAAAGACTAGGCTTTTGATTCGTTCTTTCTTTTCTCCAAAATACTCATTCAATTTTTACAGCAATATGAGACTGTGAACAGCTTGAGGGGGGGGGGGGGGGTCTCTGTAATTATCATAGTTATGTCAGGCGTAGCTGAGCAATGTAGCCTGGGGAGGAAAGGCCACTGTGTGATGATGGCCCAAAATGAATGGAGAATTGGAAATGAATCAATAGCTAATGAAAATGTGTGTTCAGTCTATTACTGCTTTTATGATAGCTATTGCCTGGGGGGGTGCTTTGTCACCAGGCTACAGTGGGAGTAGTGTCCCTCTCTCTTTCCCTCTCTTCTCTCATCTCTCTTTCTCTCTCTTCCCTCACATCTCTCTCTCTCTCCTCTCTCTCACTCTCTTTTTAACAGATGAATGGAACAAAAAGCATTCATCTCGCATTTGCATGAATTAAACTAGGGGTGGCTGATGTTAAATAGAACCGCTTGGCTTCAAATCTGTTACATATGCATCAAGTTCTGTACGAAACTGAATAATTTCAGAAAGCAGAAGACTATTTTCTGAATTGTTGTGGTTATTCATATTCATGACTTAAACAATGCTAACAAACACATACCCTAACTTGAGCTACAGTAGGACCGTATAGGCTGCTATAGGACAGGGAACCTTTTATGTCACTTAGCCAGGTTGTACAGGGACACAGGGCTGGTGCACATTAGTCCTCAGCCCCCTCAGGATTCACGGATCATTTCTCTTCCCTGACATGGTACATGCAGCGCTGCCCTGAGGTGCCTGACAGCCTGTGACATCGTTGATGTAGGTGTGCTGCAAACAGGACCAGACCTCTACCCATCATGACTCCCTGAAAACCCTTGGGCCCCGTTGGGCTGCATAGGCCTTCTTTCAAATTAACCACCCACTTTGTTGTGAACTTTTCTAAAACGTGTCTTGCTGAGAAAATGCAATCTTCTAGACAGTCATGGATATCTGATAGAGTCTGAAAAGGTGTGTGTCATATACTGTAGAGGTGAGAATTTCACTGTAATAAAACTTTAAACAATATATAATTGTGGGTTATTTCCCAATGGCTGCCTGTAGAGTGGAGGCAAACATGTTATAACAACTGTGTATTTGCCATGTAAAAGTCAGTTTATTTTTACCATGTAAGGTAGCCCCTCTGATATTACATAGCACACTACACTATACATTATGACACACAATTGCAGTGTTACATAGTACATACATGTATTTGTACCATCATCTACCATCAAGTAGATATAATTGACTGAATGATCTGATCCTCATAACACATGGCTCTAGTCTGCACCTGTGTAGAGGATCCTCTCTGCAGACAGACACCGCTGTAGCATTTGTATTCTGGTCAGCCAGGCAGACCAGAGGAGTTGAGGCGCTCCAGGGTCAAGAGTCCCCCGAGTGATGAAATTAACCATTCACTTATGTGTCTGGGGAAGAGAGAGAGAAAAAAAATAGAGAGAGACTGAGTGGCCACCTTATCACGCCACAGAAACCCGCAATCATCCTTGGAGGCAGATTAGGGAACTAACCATCGAGCCTCTGAATGCCCTTCACTGAGCGAGCAGGTGGCCTCACATACCAAATACAACGCATTAATCCAGTCTTTTAACAAATAAGCAGGCTGGCTAATAGCGCACTGCCAGGGGCTTATGTTTCCTCCATTACGGGGACTTGTTTAATTTGTCTCCAGCTTTGGAGGCAGAGAGAGGGGGGGGAGAGTGGGGAGGGAGGGGTGGAGGGAGGGAAAGCTGAAAGGACAAAGCCATGAAAAGTGCCCAGCTTGGCAAGAGAGAGGACTTAAGCAGAGTTTGTGTAGTCAGCAGTATCATATACTCCGCTGTCCCTGTGAATGTTTGGTACGACACAATGGTTGGCGTTTTGTCAATCAAATGTGGCTAAGTTAGCGGCATTCTACCTCCGTTTAAAAGACCTAATGACTTCACAGCACTGAGGCATCATTAAAATTACAGTATTTCAAACTTCAGCAGTGGGTTTTCCTGCTTGAAGAAGAGATGACGGCACTTCCGCTTCAATACTATGAGTGTCTATGTTACCAGTTCCCTCCACCCCACACTCCAATCTTCAATTTAGGTTTGGATACATGGATAGTTGATTGGATAGATGATTCACTTACTTAAACAAATGTATTGTTGTAAGTCGCTTTGGATAAAGGCGTCTGCTAAATGCCATAAATGTAAAATGTAAAGGTTTTGGGTCTCATGGAAACAAGTTTGATGTAGCTAGTGGCAGAAACAATGCTCGTGTTCTCCAAAGTTCCTCAGCTAGTGTGGGCAGTGGATGATTTATTTGTGGATGTCTGTTGCTCAGTGCCGTATTCCCCACAGGGTAGCCGTGCTTTAAGGCTGGAACGTGCTGTAAACCTCTGCCTCCCTTTAGACGGGGTGCAGTGATGTTCCCTAATGGTTAGTGACACTCTCACTCAGTGGTAATGATTACCTTTGGGGTTTTCCCTTGTGTTTGTCTCAATGACAGCCGCCCGTGAAGACAAATCAATAACTTCACCAGAGTGGCCCTTTCATCTCATGTTTCCTGTTTGATTTGGATGAGAGCCTTTACTCGCCCCTCAAGACCACTTTTTATCTGCTTCTGTCTGTCTCTATCGTTACGTCTCATCACACATCGGTTTGTGTTTTTTTCTGAGTGGTTGACTTTTAACCCTTTGTACTTTAAAAAAAATATTTGGGAAAATATAAAGTAAAGTCTAAATTGGAATGCTGATTCATATACACACACTAGTCAATGTATCAATGTTAATTTTGTCAACCACCCACTCTCAAAGCCCACACCACCATGAAACCTCAAGGGACGTGCTGGCTTATGAGAGGATACATTCCACGTATAATCACTTTCACTCAACAGTTATTGTCTTTTCATGTTCACATTTCTGAAGGCAACTGAAAGTGATTTTCATAAACTACTGTACCATTAGATTATTTTCAATGTCATTAGCACAGAATAGAACTGGTAAGTGAATAAAAGATATGAAATGACTACAAACAAGTAATCTGATCAGACAGGTTTATGCACAGTAGCTGAAGAGTCAACTGAATAATTTCCTATTTGTTTTCCACAATATCAAAAGTATTTTGTGAAATAAAAAACTAATTAGTACATTTTAGACAAATAGCATCACATTAAGTTTTGATAGAGAATGTTGGGAATCATATATCAGGCATTACTGCAGGGAAGGAAAAGTGGTTTCTGTGTGTGTTGCCTGATGAATTTTCCCCCATGCTATTCAGCAATTAGCTGTGGGTTGGCAGTTCATTCAAAATTCCTTTCAGGGGCCAAGCAGGGCACCTTGAGGACATTCTACGGGCTCCTTGAAAATCCCTCGGTCCTCATCAAGCCCCCTTTCTTATTTCCTGTTAATGAGGTTTATTAAATTACAATTGTACTTTGCACGTTTTACAAAGCTTAAATTGGCAGAACTCTGAGGGGAATATATTTTTATAATACAAGTGCTTAGTAAAAGTAAAGAAATGTGAAGCGCTATGCAGGAATAAGTCATTTGGCATGGTCAAGCATAGAGTGAGGACTTAGCACTCTGAACGGCACGTAATGCTGTTGGATATCTCCTAAATTAATATGATTTGACACTATTAATTGGACTCCTTCACATTATGTGTGACTCCTGCCTGGGGGACAGATATCTGACTTAATGAAAGAAAAAAAAAATAACAAAAATGAAGACACTAGTTGAGCAGTTAAGCCACTGGCTAACTGAACACAACCATTCAAAACATCCATTTCTACTGTATGAGTATGTGTCCTTTATATTCAGTGCTGTACAAAGATTACATGGTAATATGTGTCTTTGATAGTATGGGTGGTCCTATCTGTTGTTTGGGGTAAGAACAAGACTGGTAGGTCCATGTATTGTATGTTTACAACCCTCTCCTCGCACAATGTTCAGATCACCCAACTTGACAAATAGATCTCTAAATTCTATTGACTGTAGGAGAGCAGTAAGAAGTTAGAGAGAGAGAGTGGAAGAGAGGGGGGTATGGTGGGAAAGGATGGAGGAGAGGGTGATAGGCAGTGCAGTTCTCCCCAAGACACGAGTCACACCTCATTAGCAGGTAGTGGAAGGGGGTCCTATGATGTCTGCTGAATACACAACCACACACACGTACGCACACACACACACACACGCACACGCACACGCACACAAACACACACGCACACACGCCCCCTCTCTCTCTCTCTCTCTCTCTCTCCTTCTCACTCACACACAAATACACACTCAGACACACACACCAGTACCCTTCTACCCCCATTACCCCTACACTGGCCCACATAGTAGCGCATAGTAGTGTTGAGTTATGCTGACAGGCTCCACTCAAAGGAAGGGAGGGGAGGGGGGTCACGTGGAGGAAGAATGAAACATGTCTCCCTGTCACCTGCCACACACTATAAATGGATGGCCCTGCAATCTTGCCATCAGCGACTTATCTCCCTGGGCTCAAGAAAAAAATGGAAAAGAAAATAGAAAAAAAAAGAAAGAAAAAAAATGGGTTTCACATGATAAATCGATATAATTTGTTACAATTTCAAAAGACAAATATGACAGGGTGGAATTACTTTGCGGCAGTGGAGGCAGTCATTTGCAAATGCCATAAAGTGCAGGTCTAAATCTCAGTGTGGGATGGACTTAGTCTGGGGTTGGGTGCTGAGGAGCGGCGTCTAGTGTAGTGTTACCGTAGCTGTGTGTTTACAGACAATTCCCTCTCACTACATAATAGGCATCTGCAGTCATTGTCCAACACTGATCTTCTCCTACAATGGGGAAACCTGTGGCAGAGGTAGAGTGACATTCTGAATGAACAACAGTGATGCTCCTCACACTGAATCCTATCTACATCCAGATACAGGGCCCTAGGCTGAGACGGGACTTGTTTGCCGGCATTTGTTTGATTCGTTTTGAATCTGCCTTACGGTAGACATGCACATGGCATAAAAACAGCTGCTATGACACACAGGTATTACACCTATTTGATGATGTTGAGTAAAGGTTTTGCAAGGTTGAAAACCTCCACAAATTATTATGGGCTTTCTCAGAATGATTCTCTTTTGGTGTCACAGCAGTGCCACACATACTGATACAGTAGCTAACAAGATGCTTGGTTTTTGTTTCGGGTCTCAACATGAATTACGTCAGACACTCACACACTCACTGACATCATAACACATACGCACACACATAATTACCCATTGCAGACTCATCTTTCACTGTAATTAACTGTACTGACAACCTGTCAATACCATTGTATATAGTCATTCCATTGTGTACATTGCTTACATTGCTGTTTATACTGCTGTTTATATTCTATTTATTTTAAATTTATTGTTGCACTCCTCTGTGGCACTGTCACTTTTGCATTTCACTGCATACTTGTATGCACGTGACAAATAAAGAATCTTGAATCTTGAATCTTGAGATAATTATATGAAATCATTCCCTACCATATTAGACAGTGAATGTCATGGATTTTTCTAGCACAGAAATGCCTGGAAATGTGACTGTAATTCAGCCTGAGTGCAGCGTGGATTTTCCACTTCCCTCCCGACAAAATCCCACTATTTCAGGAGATTAACCCTGGCATGCGATAAATGTTCAACTTCTTCTCCCCTCCAATTTCCTTGGAGCCAAACTCCAGAAGCCACAGCCGCATGTAAGATAAAAAATGATCACATAATTCACTCAAGCACAAAATACAATTCCGAGTAGGAGAGCAGAGAGTGTCTAACATGCACAGGAGGAGGCCCTGAGTTCCCTGTTAGAAGCTCTGTTCAATCAATTATTATGAAATGAACCACTTATTCAAACGGACCTGTGCATAGCAAATAGGGCATGGCATAGTGATTGTCTGTGGATTTCTTCTCGTTCTTATCCTAGAGGATTAATCATACTGTACTGTAACAGGAGTTTGTCAAATGCAGTTCAGATGGCCACTGTACTAATTCAAAACTCCTTGAAGGTGCACTTTGTAATATCGCTTTCCCCTAAGTTATTTCATGTAGGTGTGGTAACCTCCCCAAACACCACTCTCATCCTTGGTTATGTAGGTGGGTCTGAATTGCAGTTGGTTCTGGCGTACCAGTATTAGTCATTGGCAGTTACATTTGCCAACACCCACCTATCTGTTTACTTATCGAAATCTTTTGGCACAAACAGTGTACCTTTGAGTCTATAAGTAGTGTTTCCATAATGGATATCTAATGATATCAGCTGTAGATTCCTAAGTATCCTGACCATGAGGCCTTAGCTATTATAACAGAGCCTTTGCAGTGTAAATCCTCCTAGCTTCCCCAGGTTTAGAATGCCACCTCCACATCTGAATTATGCATGTGGACAAACAGTGGATGACTAATTAATGTCCGCACAACAAAGGTGTCCCTGGGCTCCCGTTCACATGAAGGAGCTCATTGGTTACGCAGCGCCCCCGTTATGGAGGCGGGAGGAGGTGAGAGTGGGTAGATCGTGGCACTGATTGGAACCGCAGGGTCAAGAGGCCTCATTGAAATGTCACCCATGCCCAACGGGCACTGGGCATACCATAGTTACTAGTGCCTGTAGTGCCAGAGACAGACCGGAGGTATTTGAATATTTAGAGGGGGAAAATAAACACTCAATCTTGTTGGCAGACCCTGTTTGTCTGGCCCTGGCGTCTTGAATGCATGCCACGGCTCTGTCAGCCTGCACTCCTGTGATAATACGATGGAAACATCGGAGAGGCCTGCTCTGGCCAAACATGAACATATCCATTAGTGAAGAATGTCTGCTCAGTTTAAATGTCACTAGTGAACTGTCTGCCTGTAATAATGACCTCCATTTCTATGTAATATGATATGATTATTGACTATATATGTGCCACGGAAACATCGATATAAACAACTGGCGTAAGACTATGCTGAGGCCTTAGAGGTGATTGAGAGTGACTAGGACAGATCAACTGTGTTCTGAGGAGCAGCCAGCACTTGATTTTGAGCCTGGTGAAAAAAAGACTGCTCCAGCTTGTCAATAGCAGAGAGAGGTAACAATGAACGAGGCCAGTGTTAATACATCTGACAAAGGCAGCGCTCGCTGACAGCATACTAAAAGCCTTGGGAGCGATGCAGGTCCTCTCCTCCTGTACAGGTGAATACTGACTGCCGCTGTCGTCTCAAATCCCATTGCCACGGTTTCCTGCTGCTCCTCAAATGCTAGTACGAGGTCGGAGGGAGTTTTTTTCTCCTCCTCTCCCTCTCTGTTGTTTTATTCATGGGACTCAGGGTTCATTTGCCAACTCTTCTGTTGTAGATTTAAGAAGACAAACAGCGCAGCAAATCCGCCAGAACAGTGTTAGACTAAATGACATTAGGCTCCGCCGCCTCGCTAATCGTAAAGAAAACAGTGGCGGATCAGTACTTAAACCTTTTGTCTCCAGGCGAATATATCACTCTCCATATCGCGGAGGGATCCTTTGAAGTGTTTGTCGTCTTTGGGAGGCCCCAGAGGAACATGGCACACTCCCCCACTCACAGTTAGTTAACAGTGGGATGGCATTAAACAACATGTGCTGGGTCTATTCCTCAGTGGATGATGGCTAGGGCGGAGGAATCCTCCCTTGACTGCGCCAGCGCTCATGCTAATGACTAAACACTGGGAGGGAGGAGTAATAAAAGCATATTAGCCAGGCGCTAAAGGAACGAGCCAGGGACGGAGCGGGAGGGTGGGGGTGGTCCGGTTTTCTTTGGGAGAGGCTCAATTCTGGACAAAAGGAACCAGTGCTATAGACCATTCTGTAGCTCCTAAAGCTTAGATCCAAAGGGCGGTTCCCTAGGATAATGTCATGTTATAATGCAAGCAGTTACTAGTTATCTATCACCTTAGCTTACTCATCCTTTATTGATTGATCCTTTATTGATGATTATAAATGGTGTAACTTTGAGGTTTTGAGTCATACACCATAACAGCAGAAATCACCACCCCCTTTTTCAAAAGGACATTGTGCATTGGTCTTTATAATAGTACATCACCCTCTCTTTTGTCCAAGTGGGATTTGGTCCCCTAAGCGCACATGAATGTCTATCCAGGTCTGAGTCACTCCTACAAACAAGTTTCATCTCAGTGTCGGCAGATTCTCCAAACTGAACTGCATCACAACAGTCATGCATGAGGCACCAAATAAAGAAATCCAGAGCTGTGCAGGTTGACGCGTCTGTCAGTTCCCAGCTGTTTGAGAGTCTGTCTACTCTGCTCTGCTCAGGTGTGTTTGTCAGTAAAATAGCTAGTCCTGTGAGAGAGGTCACATGCCTCTAACTTTAACTGGCTCCATCCATCCATCCATCCATTCATCCCTCTGTCATTTAATGAGATCACATTGCTCATCAAGGTTCATTTGCTGTGCAGAGACACACTAGATTTAATTAGCCCACCACTGAAAGGCTTGCGCGAGTCTGCATCTAAAATAATGACACATTTACATTTAACCATCAATTTCTAATTAGTCTGTTGGGTTTTTATAAAGCAGAAAGTTCAGCAAATGACAAACAAATGTGTTGCCAATTATGTATTCCAAACAGCAAACTATTTGTTACTTTATTTAGGGGTTGTTTTTTATGAGTGTTTTTGGCTCTTTCTCCCTCCAGGGCATTTCTATGCTGTGGTACAACTGAGCCCTGTGCAGAGCTGTGTGAGCCTGGCAGGAAGTGAATGCTCTTCCTTGTGTCACCAGTTGCACCTCCAGCCACTGAGTGGTGGCAGTGGCACTGGACTCTGTATGGGGCAGATGGCAGGAGAATGGAGGTTCCACAGTCGGGCTCTCTCAGCAGATATCAATAGGTCAACTGTGAATGTGATAACAGATATATTGCACATATCATTATTGTACCTCCAGTCTTCCACAAACAACCAGATATTATGATTGAACAGACATAGTGTACGTTAGGAAATGTAACACTGATGAATAGTGACCATTAAGCACTTGTATGATAGACCTAGAGCTGCTTCATCCACAGACAGACATAGTGTTGTTCTATAACCTCCACACAATTTTTCCATTTATTTTGAGGAAGATAACATCACAGATAATATAACATATGCAAACAGAAAGATGCCCTCGGAAAGCAGGTAAATGTGACTTTATTTACTGATAAATACTGCCCCATCAAATTCAGCAGTTTTGTACTGTAATATTTCTCTGCCTCTGACCTTTTATAGACAGCATTGTAAATCCACATCAATATTTATAAGTACATAATGAAGTAGAAAAATGTTTCATATGCCAGTGAATGACTTATGCTTTTCCCACTGTAGCTTTGCCTTAATTGCTCAACACGCGTGTTAGTGTCAGACTCAGCCTGACGGATGGATGCATACACAACTTTGGGATGTCACACACTCACTACCAGTTTCTGCATATGTTACTCTCTCACTGTTTGTGTGTGCACCTCTCTCTCTCTCTCTCTCTCTTTACATCTATCTCCTATTTCTTTTTCAGTCTCTCTTTCGTCAAATGTCTACCACTCTCGCTCTCTCTCTATACAGTATATAGTATATTCTGTACTGTATATCTCTGTGTCTCTATCTTTCGTCAAATATGTGCAACTCTTGCTCACTCCCTATACTGTATATCTGTCTCTCTGTCTCTCTCTCTCTCTCTCTCTCCCTCTCCCTCTCTCTCTCTATTTCCATCTCTTTCTCCTCCTTTGCAGGTGTTGAGAGAGAGAAAAAAAACCCGGACAAAAGATTCTTTCCCGTGGCTGCAAAAAACATCAATTACCTCTGTGATTGAATGATGTTAGCAAAACTCTTAGGGTGTTTCCTCAATTGAGATGAATGTTGCAGCTTGTACCCAGTAGACTTTTGTTGTTTATTGTGTGTATACAGTATGCACCACCATGAGTAATTATAGCCTGCGTTCCCCACAGAAACAGTGGCTTCTCTGTCTGATATTGACAGCATCCTACTCTTCTACTGACATGGTATTGTTTATACTGTCAGTATCGTTGTATACACATATTTATCTAGACATGTGCCAGTTCAACTGACCCAAGGCCTGTTGTAGGAAGGGTGTAGGCCTCCCAGGCGCTGTTCTGGTCCAGCCTTGTGAGTCCAGTTGTGTCTCGCTAGGCAGTAGCAGTGGAGGAGTGGCCCGCATCGAGCCAAAGCGACATGTTAATGCACATGTAATCCACATCCCGCTGAACCAGGATGATCCCCTGCCAACACGGCTGTTCAGTTCTCACACAGTATGAGCTATGGAGCCCAGTCCAAGATACCCACTTGCACACTCTCTCTGTCTTTCTCTGTTATAGTCTCTTACATCTTCCTCTTCTCTCTCTCTCTCTCTCTCTCACTCACTCTCTCTCTCTCTCTCACTCTCTCTGTCTTTCTCTGTTATAGTCTCTTACATCTTCCTCTTCTCTCTCTCTCTCTCTCTCACTCTCTCTCTCACTCTCTCTGTCTCGCTCGCTCTCTCTCATGATTAAGGCACTGATATTGTGTTTGACATTTTTGATCCTCTAGGTTATTTTATTGTGGTCCATTCCATTCTTCTCTTAGCCGTGTTTGAGTTTGTTTCCCCTATCAAACATGACAAGAAGCTCTAAGTAATAGGAGCTAACATTCCAGGATATTTATAGGTGTTGGTTAAAGTACTCGTGTGGATGGTGCTGCTAATTTGAGAGAGCATGTTACCATGGAGCACTTAAGGTTGCAGATGCATGGCTGAGCAGTAAGTCATCATTTAGCAGCCTCTAAATGTGATGTTCCCTGCGCAAACATACTAAAGTAAAAGCCGGTGGGTGATTGCAGTGATGGGAGTCAGGTGGGGTCACCATCAATAGCAAATAATGAGCAATCTCCGAAACCCACTCGTCCACCACCCACAGCTGTCCAAATAATTGATTTATGACTCATTCTCTCAAAGAACACACCTTCCATATCGAATTTACTTCTTGTAATTTATTTGCATGTAAATCTGATTTGAGTATGTGAGTAAATAGAGCTCCCCTATTACAGTCAGATGATATTCCACATCCAGCTAAACAGTTTTATAGCTTCAATCATCCCATAATTGACTGCGTAGATATGATGACGCAGTATTCAAAGATAAACCTCATTATAGTATAGACAGCTGTATTGTATTGCAACAATAGACTTACCTTTAACTAGGAATGATATTTCATTGTTCAAGCTTCTATCAAACTGTGAAAGGATGATAACAGAAAACATGCATTAGAGTGCAGACATCTACGGTGATGATAACCTATTACTATGTTAATAGACCGTCTAAAATGTTGATTGAAATCTCCTGGTTGCCTGCTCAAACAGTCAATCAACATGGCAGCTTATCTAAAGCTTTATCTCTTGCTTTACTTTGTTTAAATAAGGGCCTTCATGCTTTGGAAGGCTACACATCTCCACAAGGTGTCTGTGTCCTTAACAGTGGGGTTTATTCAGACTACATGACCTGACCAGGAAAACTCCTGGGTCCTAATTTCAGCCACCAGGGCAAGGAGAAACCAACTGGCCTTATTTATGACAACTAGTACGGCTGATATATAATAACATTTGAATTAATTTCTTCTTCTCTCCTTTTCTCTCTCTTTCTCTCCATGCTCCCTTGCAATTCTCCCTGCTGTGTTGTCGACTTAATGTCAGGTATGTCTCTTATTGGCTCACTTTTCTCCTGAGTCTGTGTTATTTAGGAGGTGGGGGCTGTGTATGAATGTTGTTAAAGCCAGTTTCAGCTATGGGTTTAGTGAAGATGAGTAAAGTTGGGTCACGCGGGACATCTGGTGCTGCTTATATTGTTCTGGCTGTGGGGCCTAGGGCCACAGCAACTGGTGAAAGATTTACTGCATACAGACCTAGGTATCCACTGAACACCCAATATGTGTCAGTGTTCTTCTATAAGTGGATTAGACTATTCAACTTATATGTCAGACTGTGTATTAAATCAAAAGGATTGTTTTGAAACTTGGTGAGTCATTAATTGCCATACTTATGTGCTTCTAATGGTAGGAGTCATATTTTAGTTCTGAATCAACCCTGATTGAAAATAATACCTACAGTACATGATTTGTTAAAGGAACATTTAATGGATGGTCACCACAACTCAACAGCAAGTCAAGTGTGTTTTCGTTGTCTAAATAGCCAGGAAATATTTTAAAAGTTGCACAAATAAGCGAGAAAATAGCCTTTTGTTGGACGAAGGAGTATTACTGTATGTCCATGAAATCCTGCAATGCCCATAGTGCGTTGTGGCTCCTAGCCAGCCACAGAGGCACGGCTAAGCTAAGATGCACGTTAGTAAACGCATTGATACTGTAGATGTATGCATTAGCGCGGTGCTTATTTACGTAAACAAGCCAGGCAGTAGCTAATTCGGGAACGGTAACCTCACTCCTTCCTAAAGCTCCTTGTAGTTTTTAAAACCATGTGATTACCATCAAATACGTCACTCAGGTTAAAATCCTCAAACTAGCAATACCTAGCTATTGATCTACAGAAGGCATTTGGAAGCCATTTTCACATGCCGACACGTCCGTAAGGTGATCTGGACAACGACTGAGTTCAACAATCGGTGTACTGTCCCTTTAAGGACATGTTAGTACTATTTATATCATATGCCACATACAATCATTAGTAAGGGTTGTGTGAGTGACAATATTAATGTGAAAAATAAAATGCTATTTTATGCAGTTCATGTTTTTTTTTGCCCATTGAATGAGAGTGAGGACTCATAATAATTCACATAATTGAATAGAGAAAGAGAAGTGAAGTACGGTACAGATGAAGTCAATGAAATGCCTGTTAAATGTTTTTCGTAGAGCTGTTTCATTTCAATTTAAACTGGTGTCTTGCATTGCAATGTTATTTCCCAATGTAACATAATAGAAAATGCAACCCGAGGTTACAATCAAATTCTAACGCAACCTGAGACTCGAGACTTTGAACAAGCAGCTATTATTTCCTAAATAATAAAAAAGTATTCACACTGTTTCTTTTCGATTATTTTCACACCATTTCGATAACGTAGTCTGAAGGTTGCACATTGGGGAGGACCTTAATTAAAATGTGTGCTTGGGGCGCTGTGTGCAAGCTGTAGTACATCACAACTGAGCGCGCCAGATACAGATCATTGGCTACTGAGGTCAAGTCATGTGATTAGGCAAAATATTAACATTTTAACCGTGGCACCCGTTTGCAATCAAGTGTTGGCTAGACAGATGCGGCCAGCCACTTCCCCACTCCTGTAAAGTTGTCAACGCTAACTTTGTAGTTGAAATTAAAATGACCTTTACTGTAACAATATAAAAAGGTTATGATTCATTTTTTGAAGGCCTTGAAGGTTTAAAGTGGAGGTATATGGTGTGCTAAAGGTTGCTTTAGACAAGAAGGGAGTGGGTATAAGGTATTATTGATTACCTAGGATTTTTCACTTGCAGAGGTCCATCTGTAAGGCAATGGACATCATAGTTTAGGTCCTTGGAGTTTTGATACCAGACTGCTTTGTTTGAGGAGCGTGGCAGGGGAGAACTGTTGAGTTGTTGAATGAGTTAGATTTGAGTAGAACCTCTCAAGACTTAAGATTCTTTTGACTCATGTTCTGTTCTGTTTTTGTTCTTCAATTCATCTCACTTTTGTTATGGCCACACAGGATATGCTTATGTAGTACGTGTATTATTTCATTGATCAGAAGCAGTAAAGAGAAGCACAAGCCAAAAACTCCAACCTCAGAATCAACAATTACCTCTCAGCCAGATTTTAATAAAATTAGATTGTTTAAATGCTATTTTACTGTAGCTTGTAGATCCACTGTCATATCAGACCTGCAACATTTCCCTGGTGTAAAATGTCCGCCTCCAGTGTCCCTGTTGTTGATGTGGCTGCGACAGATAAACAGATAAAACAGTGGCCTCCTGCCTGTGGGTTAATAGAGCAGATGATTGACAGCTGGATCACAGTATTGATTGAATCCCTCTTTGTCTTGCCTCCCTGCCTCTCACTCTGTGTTTGTTTGGTTTAGTTTTGAAATTCAGTTTGGTTATTACATGGAGAGGAGAGAAGGTTATTGCCTGGTTTGAGGGGGATTGACTTAGCAGCCACCTTTGGAGCAGTTTATCTACTCTCCTCAGTCTCTTGTATCCTGTAGCCTATATTCAACCCTGGATTTTCTGTACCCCCAAAACCTTCTCTTAATCCTCCAATCATATGGACCTTCGATGAGCATGCTGTTAGTTCTTTGTTTTAAAAGAAGTGTTAGTCAGCGGCCATGCTTACAGTTAATTCAAAACATTATATTTGTGTGAGATGTCTATATTCATACAAATGCTATTTGACTAAATAACCATAAAGACATAATGAATGACTTTGTATGCAATTCATTGCCAAGCTAATTCATAAGCAGAGCTATGATTCTGGCCAAATGTAATTTGTTGTATAATTTTGGTGCCACATTGTCCAAAGCCTCAGTAAATACCAGTAAAATGGGATGAGAGAGAAAGAGGGGAAAAAAGGTTTGGCTTCAATTTAGAAGAGAGCTGCTATTAACTGTTAATTCTGAAACAAATTATGCAATTAGCCCTCCCATCAGAATGTAGGCCATGAAAGAGGACAGAATAACCTTGACTTGATCTAGTCTGTAGCCGAGCCTGAAAAAAAGACCCATTTAATGAAAGAATTTCTATTGCCAATGCAAATGCTGCCAGTATCCACAAGTGCCACTTTAGCTTCCCTTTGAGTGCTTTTTATTTATGGGATTTTCAGAATGTTTTGAAAAATATGAATGTCCTTAAACAAAGATACAATTTGTCTGTGCTTATGAGATAATATTGTCTGGGGAGCCATGCAGTGAATTTCCCTGCCCTACTGTGTAATGCAAGGAAGGTGTCGATTTCAAGGTGTGTGTGGGTGAATACCTCTCAATAAAGGTGGAACAGGGTATCTGTCTTAACCATTAGTGGAACCAATTCCAGTTTTACTTACAGACATGTTCATGTAGCCCTCTGTCTAGATGTGTTGTTTCCTAACACAATCCAATTTGTACACAATACGGATGTCATTAATTCTAAGTGTACCATTCATTTAAAGGAAAGGTTGCAGAATTAGGTTGCTGTTAAACATTCTGATATGTTTCATCCTTCCAATGAAAAGTCTCAATACAACATATCACTTTACTTTTGTATTTTGGGAAACATATAGAAGTATATTTTTCTCAAATTTGCCCAAAGTCATGTCAGCAAAGAGTTTGGGTTATGACGTCAAGAATGACACGAGCAGGAGGCCCTGTCTATAGATTGTAAAGACCCACATCATACAGGGTCCTCCTATTGTTTAAAAATATATCATTTGGCACTCTGAATAAAGCCAGCTTATCATCTGACCATATCCTGTAATTACTTTTTCAGCAATTTTTTAATAACTTACACAGCTCGCAGGGTTTTAGTCTATAGCCCCTTTTACACCCCTGGCTTACCCCTACTAGTTTACCACCAGCAGCCTTGAAACACATCACGTATTAGCAGTTCAGAACATATTTTCAGTATTTCTTGTACTGTTACACAAACCTGTACTATAACCTGGCTAAACTGTTATTTGCCGATGGTAGCTATATGCTAACCTGGGTGCTACTAATAGACAGTTCAGCAAAAAAAGACTGTACCTTGAAATAAATAGTGCATTTTTACCATTTTACCATTTATTTCTACAAGACGTACAGTATCTGTTGATGGAGTTGTTGTAGCTTCCATTCCGAAACGTGCTAGATGCATGTGATTGACAGCTGTCAAGAAATTAAAATGTCTGTATCTGGTCAGATGATTTCTTTAGTGAATCTGAATTCTATGCCCCTGGCCATGACCTCTTTTCCGAGAGTGACTCAGAGTCCTCCTTTTTTTGTTAATCACTTTGCCAGCGTATTACAAACAGGACTGTCTGATTTGTAACCTACTGACAGTAGGTTGACTATTAATATGTAATATTATTCATAGCGGAGATTGTAGGTTGTTATGGTGATTACAGTCTTGGAGATGGAGCAGCTATAGCTAACTGGTTAGCGATCAGACCCGTTCTCTTCTTCACGTCAAAGCCGCAATGTATTGTTGGTGTATGAGTTTTTAATAAATGCAAATCAAATCGTGAAAATAGAAGTGTATAGAGACAGTTTGGACGGAATGTCATTGATATAGATTATTAGAGTAGTGGAAATATATTGTGCAATCTTCCCTTTAATGTTGTTATGAGCAGAGAGGCAAACACTCTTGTGGAATAAATAAGGCCACAGATAGCCGGTTAGACCAAAACCTGGACAAAAATAAATAAACCTCATCAAACCCCCTAATTGCAGACAGTGTTGATCAAAGCAATTACAGATTTTGAAAGAAAACCTGAGCAACACTACTTTCAAAATGAAAGTATGAACGGCTCTTGGTTATAATGAACATTCGTTAGTTTTTCCATCATTTGGGATTTTTCAACGGAACAGAAAGAGTATCTCCAAACATGGCTGGTACAACGATTTGCTGTGCGAGGGTCCGTTTCTAAGAGCTTAAACCAACAGCGGTCTGGTAATGAATTGGGATGTTATCTATCCGGACCAGGAAAGTAAACACAGTTCTTATCTCCAAAGGTTTAGCCATATGTTAAATCAATGTCAAAGGAGAGGTGAGAGAACAGCTGTCTCCTAACGCTATCTGAACACACACACACACACACACACACACACACACACACACACACACACACACACACACGGGGCTCCTGAAATCACATTGGAAGGTAGGGAGCTTTCTGTGGCAGATGCAGGGGACAGAGTCCTGCATCTGTTTGGTTATTTACAGCAGCTTAGCGATCACACCCAGTGAATTTACACTGGCGCAGAACACCAGAACATTTACCGGATGGAGAGTCCAACTGAAATATGTCATCCAAAAGACACGTTATTCAACTGTGAACAGTGCTTCTGTCCTGTGTCACGCCAAGTGACATGCAAATGTAGTGGAAATATGTTTGTGCCATTTCCCACACACCAATTCTAAAATCTAAGTTTGCCAAATTGCCATTCTTTTCTATAGTTTCAGTTAATTGTAGAATCGGTTAAAGTCATCTACTGTACCACCATACCAGTGGGTTTCCTGTCTCTGGGATTTGAGGAGGCAGATATTGAGAACAAAACCTTATAGGGGGTTTAGGGGGGGATCATGCTTTAACTGCACATTGCCCCTTGACTCAACACGAGATGAAAAAAAAACTGAATAGACAGCACTCAGAGCAACCACTTTTGCTAGCAGCCCTTTCAAAGCTGATGCAATTAACCGTGTCATGTTTTTGCTACTAGTTACTCTTTAAAATCAAACCGTGCCGTCTCAGCTGCAACCATATTCCACAGATTGAGCATTCTCAAGCTATGTACATACATGGAGCAATGTGATGCTACAAAACGACCAGTGGTCATTAATTGTCAGTGGAAGTTCGCGACTTGACAAGACTTCAGGCAATACAACCCTCTGCGACACCATTCTGGATAGGATCCAGGTCTATTTTTTTTTATCACGAGCAACGGTGCTAGGCGATAACCAATCAAAGGACAGAGAAAGGTACGCCTCCCAACGTTACTTGAATGGTATACAACCATACAGTACTTCAGTTCCACTGCATATGTTGGTTCCTACTGTTTCGGTGGAAAGGTGGCAGAATGCTAGCTGGCTAAAGTTTACCTCAGGTTGTGGCATGTCAATTAGCTAATAAATCAGGACACAACATAAAGCCAACCCATAATGATTGGAAACAAACACATCTCGTCTAAGGGCCTGTTAAGACTAAGCCTTTTTGAACAGGCTAATGTGCACCGTGTGCATCACCAAACGTGCTGCACACTACAGGTAGTGGAGTAGAAACGGCCACAAGCGATCTACCCACACCAAGTGTCTGAAGACAGAATCGCTGTATGTGTGTACGCCACTGCTTAGCTAATAAATCTCTCCAAGATGCCTTTGTTTCCTCCACACATCGCACTGTTATTGACAACTGAGCATGACCTGTCATCATGACCTGTCATCATGACCTGTCATCATGACCTGTCATCATGACCTGTCATCATGACCTGTCATCAGGACCTGTCATCAGGACCTGTCATCAGGACCTGTCATCAGGACCTGTCATCATGACCTGTCATCAGGACCTGTCATCATGACCTGTCATCAGGACCTGTCATCATGACCTGTCATCATGACCTGTCATCATAAACATGGAAGTTAAAGGAGGAGGGTCTATCCATTCTTGATAGAGCAGTTGTTCAATCACAGGAAAGTAAATTCACTGCCTCCTGTCACATGACTTTCATTATGAATTTGGGCATTGCTCCTTCATAATCACACATTTCTGTATGTCTCTTATCTGGAGGCAAGAGCTCTCAGGGAGGCAGAAATAACCGACCACAACTGACCACTATGCTGCTGGGTCGCTGTTGTAAACATTTCTATTCGTCTTAAAATCTTAGTGCTCTGTGTATTATTTTCTCATACAGTATTTCTTGACAAATGAAGCAGTTTTATTCTTGCTTTTTACATTAAATGTATTTTTTAATCTACATTTCGGGGAGGTACTGCCTCCCTTGTCTCCTCGCACCTAATGTCCCTGCACCAAGACACTCAAATTACCATTCACCATATCACTAGGGATATATGGTGACTACCTCTTGTGATATAGACAGGCTGTTGCTGTCTAGAGAGACCTGTAGTTGGAGATTCCTGTTTCAAGAGGTTTGTTTCAGTATTTAGGGACAGTAGAAACACGTGGGGGAAACATCTGGAATCCTGAGCAGACCAGTGATCAAAATCAAGCCAATGTGTAAACAAACAAAACAAAATGGCAACGCAATATTAGCTAACCAGCTGTCAGGGATGAATCATCCTAAATTAAATAAGACTTTTGTTATATACGATTTTACCTCTTTTCAGTTTTTACGTTGGAAGGGATCTTTAAGGCTCTCAATAACAGGATCTTTACCCCTATGAAACATGTTTTCACACATGGTTTATATTCTATTTTGTCTTAAAATGAATAGAATGACAGGAGGGACAAGTTTAACAGACTCAAATAATTACTGGGGTCTTGTAATTGGTTATATATTATTGTAATTATCATATTGTTATCGTGGAATTGTCTCTCCATGGTCTTCAACATTTTTACAGATGATTATCTAAGTGGCATAAAATCTCATAGTTGAATGTTCAAAGAATCCTATTATATACCATTGCTTAATTAAGTCCCATTCTCAGTCATGAAATCCTTTCAAAACCGATCACCATTCATACATGCAGTAGTCTCCCAGATAATTGTATTATTCGCTGTCTTACATTGTCCCACTTTAATTCACAGCCTTTGGCTTACAGCATGAAACAAAGAGTGGAATATAGGTGGCTCACATGATTTTCCATGTCTCGCACTCTGACAGTTAATGCCATCTCAATGACTATTCTCTCTGAAGGCTGAATGCCTTTATCATAATTCAATTACTTTGTTTATAAGAAATCGTCTCTCACCCATAAGAAAAATACTGTAGAGGGTCATGTGTTGATGTTAGTGTCATTTATTGTCTCTATTTTATAATGGACACTGTAAAATCAGTTTGTATCAAATGTGCTCTATTTTGGGCCTAGGTCGATTTGTGGCATTAGTTGGTACTAATTTTGGCTCTTACTATTGCCCTATTTGATTTTATGTGAGCAAAATGTCGAGATCATTGGCTGTTTTCCGAGATTATGTTATTTGGCATTGGGCCATTCTGTGGGCTGCTGTATGCTTGTAGAATCAAACACTCTGTGGCAGTAAATCTATGACATATGCAGATGATTCCCCAACAAAAAAACTCCCCAAGTCTTATCAAATTTAGGACAGCGAGTCATTTGTTAATGAGGAACAGAAGCCCTGAGCCTACTGTACAATCCTCACCAGATGGATCAACCTTTTACATCTGATTGAATGGCCACTCTAATTTCAGAACGTGTGTGCGTGCGTGCGTGCGTGTTCAGATAGCTTTAGGTGTTAGTGTGTGAACCATCTGATCCAAACCTGTCATTAAAATAATAACCCTGAAACAGAATGATCACCTCTTTCCAATTATCTCAGACAGTCTTAGTTTCTATTTACCCAAATCTCTCCGTCTCAGATTGGCAGGTATAGTAAACAGTGTTTTCTTCATAGCGTGGTGCACAGGACCCATCACCTTTATCCACAACACACAGCTGGCAGGCTAGCAGAAGAATTGAACATGCACTAAATGAGTTGCCTTCTACCTCAGTGCTTCTAACAAGCATATGTATTTGCAATCATTTGGGGAGAACAAAACTGCTGCAACAGACAAAGCAGTAACATGTTAACAATTACTCAGTGAGTTCCTCTGCCTCCCATTACACACACAGTGCACCTTTTAACCTTGTTAGCAGTGCCAGGCAGCGCTCTGCCCCAGAATGCTTGTTCTGTAATTAAAGGTGGCTCAGGTGCTAGATTTATGGAGATTTGCAGACTCGTGATTAAAATTGAAATTTAATTCTCATAATCTAGTGGAAGGGGATATGGAAAAAATGATGGTTTGGTATCAGCAAGAGATACTTCACACAGACTGTTCAAACATGGACTTAAAACAGGCTTATCTGTCAAAAGGTTAATGAGGAGCAACATGGGGTTGGTAAGTAACACACAACAGTCACTACACATCAGAACATACGCACACACACACATACACATACACACACACACACACACACACACACACACACACATACAACACAGTACTCTCTCTCTCTGTCTCACACACACACACACACACACACACACACACACACACACACACACACACACACTCATCTCTGCACGTTTCTCATATCAGTCATAACACAAACACACATACATAAACACACCCACACACACACACACACACACACAACAGAGGAGAAGCTGCAGGCGTCACACACCCATACAAACACTGCATCTTCAGATGACTTAATTACTTTCCTCCCGATGCGGGTGAAATAAACAGATTCTAGATGGAATCAGCCTCTCGCTTGCTCTTGAATGGTGGATTCTTTTATCCAGAGATGGGTTTGATGATGATGATAATTGTGCTGTGTTCAAACAACAGGATGAATACTGTTCTAATTTCCACTCATTGAGATGCCATGTTCACTTTCTCAAGTCCCCTCAAAGGTCCACAGCTGACACAGAGTGCTTAGAATTCTCTTTAGGCCGTGACAGAGACTGCAGAGAGAAACAAAGTCACAGTATCAATGGGCATATTTTTAAAAACAGTGTGTCTGCCTGTGAACAATCTCGGTCTTCGTCAAGGTGTTGCTCCTTAGTAGTGACCCAGATGCAACATTTGCACTGAGAAGTCAGAACAGTGTCTAAAGAGAGCAGAGTACAGTATATCTCCTACAAAGAAACTGAGGGGGAGGTGTGTGAGTGAGGTGGAGGATGAGGGAGTCAGGTGTCTGAGTGTGACGGAGAGACGACAGATTGCTCTTCCCTCAATCTCTCTGCTCGTTCTCCATGGTGGCATTGGCAGTATGCTGAAGCCTGGTGGCCGTAAGTGGAACGCTAATTGAAGTCAGGGGAGCAGCGTGCGTTGCAGGCCATGCAGCCATGCCTCAGTTCCCAGCCCCACCGCCATCCCTGCTCCCGTGGGGTGCGTGAAATTGTTTTGTGCGTTCCCTCGGTGCTAGCTGTGTAGTGGGACCAGGGGGCATCTCCTACACCCCTCCTCAACATCCCTGTCCCACCCCTCCTCCATAGAGAGGCTGCTGTATGATAAGTGGAGAACGGTTTGGCTCTGTCCCTCACGTGTCCTAAACTATCTGTGCCTTAAGACACAGCAGAAGTGTAGTGTTTTGTATTTGGTTGTTTATTGGTTGTAGCTTGTATCCACTCAGATAAATGTTGTTCCACTCATTGTTACCCCTGAAATGAAAAAGGAGAGGGCATTTGTGTTGTACATCTTGCATTCTATAGTCTCTGCCATAGATTTATTTTGTTGCCATAGAGGAACATTGTAAATGCTGCGCTGTATAGCACAGTATGTCAACCTATCACATTGAGCTACACATTGTTTTTCACCTTCGGTAAAATAAGTGCCTTTCAGTCTTATCAGCACAAGGCTGTGTTTAGGCTTGGTAGTGGAGGCCAGGCAGGGCAGAGGTGTGTGTGTGTGTGTGTGTGTGTGTGTGTGTGTGTGTGTGTGTGTGTGTGTGTGTGTGTGTGTGTGTGTGTGTGTGTGTGTGTGTGTGTGTCTATGTAGGTGTGATTGCTGGGCTTGGTGTGGTGGCGTCTCTCTGGTCGAGGCTGTGGCAGGCTAGGAGATGAATAGCCCCCTGCTCTTGGCCCACTAAGTAATACGGTGGATGATGAATCACTGCTTTCAGTGACACCAAAATTGGAATCATTAGGTTCAGGAGCCAAAACTAAGAGGCCTCCACGGTGGCGTGTAGTCATCTGTTACCATGGTGCACCCCGAGGCCACACAGGGTATTCCCCCTCAACCAAGGTCTCAGATTAATGGTAGAGAAGGGCCCTGTTAAAATGTGGAGATGATGTTACCGTGATATCCTTCTCCATAAGGGCCCGGTTAAAATGTGGAGATGGTGCTACCGTAATATCCTTCACCATAAGGGCTAGGTAAAATGTGAGGCGGTGTTACCATGATATCCTTCCCCATAAGTGCTAGGTAAAATGTGAGGCGGTGTTACCATGATATCCTTCCCCATAAGCGGTCTGGTGAAGCCTTGTGAAAGGATCAAAAGCAATCTTGAGAGAGTTTATTTTCATAACCTTTGATGTCATTTGAGGTAATAGGGCTATTAAAATCAAAATTTTTGTCAGTTTTGATTTATTGATCCTGTACAAGCATGCAGACATGCTGTAGCACAGTGCTGTACGTGTTTTCAGAGCTCCTTTGTATAGCCTGTCAGCTCTGCCTGCTACAGCATAGGCAGGCCAGAGAGAGAGTGAGTGCTACAGTAAATTACTGCCCAGCAGCATTGGTGGCCTATGTAAAACAAATCCCTTAACACAATAAATGACTTAATGAACTTAATGAGGTTTTCTAATTACGCAGCACAGAGAAAAGTTACCCGTGTCAAATGGGTCTTTTCTGCTCTCCTTGGCACGGATTAAGAAGCAGGTCATTAAAACGAGACCTACATTCTAGTACAGTAGAAAGGACCGATGGTAACCAGCCATATCTGCTGCAACATTTACACCCGTATCATGTGGTCTTTTTTTTTATGTGTTGTCAGTTTTTACCCTGCTGTGTTTCCTATTTAGATTGTATTGTAAACATGATTACCCCAGTTGAATGGCTTATGTTGGTGTGTGTATGAATGTATGTGTAGAATGGAATAGTGTGTTAGAGTGTAGAGAGAATCTTTCCCTTCTCTTACCACCATATTCATTATGTGTTTCTGTAAGAGGATGGTTTACTTAGTCACCATAACGCATCAAACGAAGCAAGTGTGTATTTCAAAGTCATCAGATAACTGCT
>NC_139655.1:6710706-6755706 GCF_951799395.1 Argentina silus | reverse complement strand
GTGAGTGTCAGTGCACTGCCTTTCCACAGTGTTTCAATAACCCTTGTATCTCTTCCGTTCCGATTCTTGTGTTGTGCAGCAAAATAACATCTAAACATACTAATAATACAATCAAATACTCCCATTGTTTCACTGGGAAATGGAGAGACCGATTTAAAGCTCTCCTCGTCTCCCTTTTTGTTTATTTTCTTGGTTCCCTCCCTCTCTTTTCATTTCATCAGTCAGATGGCTGCTGTAAGTGAGTCCCAAGCGGCCGGCGTCTAAAACTTATGACTACCCATGTCTTCAAACGTCACGCTGCAACCAAAGCATGGCAGGATGACAGATAGTCCTTTCAATATATAGTGACAAACAAATTAGTGCAAAGATGCTTCTCGCTGCATACCAGATGTGTTGGGCTCTGTCGTATGGAACAGGCGATGAAAAACTGTCCATGTCCCATCTGTGCTTCCCGGGACCATCAGTGCAGCAATTTCTGCTGAACAAAGTGCTGTAGTGTAAACAACCAGCCTGATTATACACGTCATAATAGGAGGCAGAAAAATGGCATCCATAAATCAGACTGGGCTCTCAGGTTTTACTTGGTGAGGGGCTCCTGACACAAAAAAGAGAGGGAGAGAGAGATGGACAGATATAAGAAGAGATGGATAGATAAGCAGAGAGTTGGAAGAATGGAAAGAGAGAAAAGGCAATTTGCAGTCAGGGCTTACACTCAAATATTCTCTCACTCTCTCTCTCTCTCTCTCTGGATTTCACATTGTGACTAGAGAAGTGTTACATGAGGACACCAATGTATCCCTAATCTTACACCTGCTGAATGACTCCCCAACACTTAGAGTTTGGGAGGCAAACAAAGCCTCATAGTGGCCGGTCTGGTCATGCCCTGATGGCTGGTCATGCCCTGATGGCTGGTCATGCCCTGATGGCTGGTCATGCCCTGATGGCTGGTCATGTTATACAGAGAGAGAGGGCTAGAGCTGATGGATGGAGCAGGGGAAATATAGGAGAGCAATATCATCTGAGGGAATGAAGCCACGGACCTACATCATGTCATTACACAGTGTATTATAGAATTATCTCCCTCACTGTACCTTGTAAATACACTTGAATGCTTGTTATCTGACGACTAAAGCAACAGACCCAGCCTGACTCTGTCTGCGTGTCTGGTCTTAGCATCCTTTTAAATTTGTCATTCTCATGGATGACAGCTTGCCTTAATATTCAGTTAAAGGGAAAAGACTGTGCATTAAATCTGTCATTTATCAGGTGGGAATCATGATCCGTGAGCACTATCAGACATCATATAAAATAGAAGTGGGTTTTTTAATTGCTTGAAGTTATTCAAGTAAGAACGTCACATCAAGTGCGTCATGGATCTACATTGGAAATCACTGCTGTTTTTTCCGTCTCGCTCTGCCCTAAATTCTTGGCAGATAAGTTCTCTGAAAGTCCTACTTTGCCCCTTCTTCCATGTACCATTGTGCAGACTGTGCTGTTCTAGCTCTAAAAGCACTAATAGTTGAAGACAAGGCCGTCTAAAAGCAGGCCATCTACTTTAGGTGCAAATGCACAAATCACGCAATGCGAAATTCATTTATTCTTCGCCCGAAAACCTTTTTACTGTGGAGATCAGAGCTATAACATTGAAAGGCTTTTATGTCATAGTGTTGGGTATATGGTAGACCTGCTAGCCCTCGTCTGTGAGTGCTTTGAGAGGAGATATGGGCCTCCTATTGGGGTGTGTTTGACAAGACACCACCTCTGTTTAATAAGTCCTGTCATAGCTTCAGCACAGCTTTACCGTCACACACTTTGAGCAGGCTGTTCAAGGACAAGAGTCTGAGAGTGTGTGCTGTGTCTCTCTGTCTAAAAGTGACAATGGAGGAGGAAGTGCTGTTGAATTTCTCTCTCTATCAATGATTCAGTGGGAGCTTTTTTAGCATTTCCCGCCATCCTACAGTATTATCCTCAATAGTAATGAGTAGCCACTTCAGTTCAGTTCAAGCACTACTTAGAGATCCCTCCCCTCATTAACCGTCTCAATGGCTCTACATGGATTGGCCAGACTTCACCTCACACTTGTTCTCCATACTGTATAAAAAAACACACTTACAACAAGAGCATTTCCACTGATGCACAGTATTACTTAGTCAGCATCATCCAGTATTATTCATCCAGTTCATCTTGCTTGCCAACCTGTTTCAGAGTTTGTTTTTTAATCGTTCCCTATAAGTCCTTTTAGGAAGGTGTGTGGTTCAAGGACAGACAAAATTATCATTTAGCTGACCCTCATCCCATACATGAGAAGTCTGGTCACAATCCACAGCTCCATTTTCTGGTCCAATGTGAATGGGTGTAAAGCTGATTAGATTAGACTAATTTAATCATGTATGGTGCCATATGACTGGCTAGTCGGATGGTCCAAATGCTGGCCTGAGATGAGCCGGGCTGGTCGGGTGGGGTGGGTTAAACCTGCCCATGGACAGTAGAAGAGGGTGTCTACTACAGCCTTGGCATGGACCAGGAGAACACATGTAAAGCAGATGGCCTGGCTCCTCTGTCTTCTGTGCCACTAATCAGGTGCTAAATATCCATCCGTCTGGTCTGGTGCCCCTCCCTATCCTCCTCCCCACCCCAAACCCCCAACCCTGACTGACATCACTGTCCAAATTATTTCTTCCCATGACTGTCAAAAACACAAATGCTCTCATCATTACATTTAGCATGAATCGCTTGTCAAAATCAGGTATGCTGAACTTATCAATTGGTTAAATATGATGCATATGGTCAATATGCTTGCATAATGTTATCATAAGCAACATGTCTGAATGCTTTATATAGCATGTCATGACAGCTGGTGATTTTTGGTACCTGTCAGGGCTCTGAAGTACAAGAGCAGAAGGAGTGAACTTGAGCCACATTTGCCCTCTAAATCGTTACAGCTCCAATACTGCAGTTAAATACAGCCATGAATCAAGGCTGTAAAAGATACGTGTTGGTTTTTTATGTAAGCCCTGGATTTATGTGTGTACTCTACACACACAGGGGAAGACACTTAGCACACAGCCTGTTTATGCAGCGGGCCTGCTTACCGATCAACTGAGTGATCTGACAGAAATCAGATTTTAAGTGTGGTGCTGAGACAATGCAGCCTCTCATTTGACAGTTCAGCGCCGTTTAATCTGGGGTCCACAAGACAGAGACAGCGAGGGAGAGGGAGGGAGGAAAAGGCAGTCAATGATTTCCCCCAGCGCCTGTTTCAATAGTGTCTCCTGTCGCTCATCTGACCCATTCGTTATGCAGAGCCACGGGAAATCTGATTGGGCTCATTACCCTCTACTCAGCACTGATACAGGAAGTGGAAAAAGAGAGGCCCCCTTATACTCCTCTCACCACCACTGCAGCTCTCTGGGGAAAATGGCCGCCTGCCAAGCCTCACTATCTAACCTGGCCCTAGCTGCCTCCTTTTGTTTGGTGGGAATAAATGTGTGTTGTCTTTCCCACTACAACAGGGTGTAGTAGGGAACTGGGTTAGTGAACTGAAACTATTGGCTTACATTGTTTGGTTCAATGGAGCCTAGGTTGAATAAGGGATTTTGGAGGCGAGGTCAAAGTGCCTGAGGTGAAAGGGTTGCTGCTGGCACTGTCAACAAAGGACTGTTCCACCTGTGTAATACAGTAACACAAACCAAGCAACTCCACGTACTAAGTCATCTTAGAACTATGTTATTACAACAAATGCAGTAATAGCAATGTTACTGGATAGGTACAGGGACATTTTGATGTTAAGTGTTCATTCCTTACCACTTTGCCATACCTATGGAGATAATTTCCTGTAAAGCTTTTACCTCTGTGCTCTCCATGTTCCATGTCACGAGCATTCTGACAACATACATTAGTAGGCTTGGCGCTCTCACAGCCCAGTGGACTTTCACACTCGGCAGAAATGGGTGAGTGGGTGAGTGGATGAGTGGGTGGTATAGACCCAAGGCACAACAGGATGCTAAAAAATACATGAAAGACTTTGCAGGCCTACAGTATGGTGGCTTATTGTATGCACACTTATATTAATTGCTTTCCTCACACTGTGCACTGTATTTCATCCTTGATACAGAGGTTAGACAGTATTTTGGCAAATTCAGTGAATTTAGTGACTAACTTATTTACCATCACACTCTGTTGAGTTGACCAGTTAATAGATGTTTTCAGGAGCATTAGTTGGACTTGCCCTATAGGGACCTGACTAAATATGGATTTATAGAAATTACATCTTACAATTAGTCTGTATACTGTATGTTGAAACCCTCTGCTGCCAGTGTCTCTAATGGACAGACAGCTGCATGTTGGTCTTTATACAGTAATTAGGTCAGAATGCAAATGGTTTTATTCTAATTTTACCCATTGGGACATGCTGCTCTATCCCCAGCTTTTTAGTGCAACCGTGTGTATCATTGTGAATGATCAATCATTCCAGTACCATTGGGCTGGTAGGGAAAAATACATCTCATTCACACTTTAACACTTTATGTGCATTTCAGTCAGATTTAGAGCAGCTCTCTGTGAACTGTAACTACTGTTACTGAACCTTGTTCCTGTATGCTCCTGCCTCCTTCCTCCTCCTCCTCTTCCTCCTCCTCCTCCTCTTCCTCCTCCTCCTCCTCCCTCTGTTTAGAGAGCTCTAAAACTATTGATCATTAGGAAATGTTTTGAAGAGAGGGATCTAATTACAGGGCCAGCCTGGCCTGTCAATTTTACTCAGGCTGTGCTGAGACCACTAGACCGAGCAATGGTCCTAATAGGGCCCTACACTGTAAACAACACGCACACCTGGACAACACTAGGCACCAGGGAAACCAGTTAGCCAACCAGGGTGCAGCCCACAACTGCTGCATTTCCAACCCTGTGTATACTGTAGAGGGTAGACCCTAAGTGTTACTCATATTGTGTTTTGTGTGCCTTGTCTCTCTTTCAGAGAAAGTCAGCATGCTCTCTGCATTGATCGCTCCCTTCAAGTACATGAGCCCTGGGACCACAAGCACAGAGGACGAGGACAGTTTGAGTAAGTCACTCTGCATTCCTCCCAGAATATCTGTCCGGTCAGTGCCAGGCCACATTTGAAAGTGATCCATCTGCCAATGTGTTAGACAACAAGAACAACAGCAGGATGGCATAGATGTCATGTTCTCCACTTGTTTATCATGAGAGATGTTATGGTTGTTTTGGACAACGGACAATACACTCTACTGTACATGACAGTGATTTTGCATCTGCTCGCTTTGTGAATTTAGCTATAGATCCCAGCATTCCATTTCATCCTTGTCATTTTCATGTCTGGTTTGAAACTCTTTTTTTTTTATGTCCCCTTAGAAATACAATATGTTACTTTGCCTCTGACACTAGGTTTGAAGAGCGCACCACAACTGCTCAAACTTTCTCCTTCATAGTGTGAATATAAGTGTGAAATAAAGCAGACAGCTTGGTTCTTTCATCCACTAGTATAGTGTAACTCTCAATACAATCCCTCCATTACAAAAAGGATCGGTGCTTTGCATTGGATACAGGGACAAATAGTCACCACTTAAACCACAGAGTCAGAACCAATTTGGTAGCAGATTACAGAATCATTTGGCAGATAATGCCCCATTTTAGAGGATTTGGATTTGGATTTTAAAACACTTAAATAAGATAGCCTCCCTCGCTATGAACTTTGTGACTGTCGACTTGGGGATGATGGTAGATTTGTTCATTACCATTTCATTGTGTATCAAGTGGCTGAATCTGCCCCAGGAGATTGTGAAGTCTCGATTTGTTCTACATAGAAAACATGGAAATGTGGAGCACCCAGTAATGTCTGCATTTCTTGGAACTTTTGTCTTGAACAACAGTTTTATACTGTAGCTCTAAATATTCATGTTCACTTTTTGTTATTGTCAGGCACCAGCAGCACAGAGGTAAAAGAGAACCGGAACATTGGCAACCTAGAGGACTGCGCCATTGGACCCAGTGACCGCCAATCACTTTTTCGAACTGACACATCTAGAGGCGGGACTTCCAGTCTGAAAAGGAAGCGACCTCTGGAGGAGGACAATAACGGACACCTGTGTCAACTCAGACTGATCTATAAGAAACTGTCCTGGTCGGACACACCAAAGAACGCCCTGGTGCAGCTGAATGAGCTGAGACCGGGCCTCCAGTACCGCTTGGTCTCCCAGACAGGCCCCGTCCACGCTCCTGTCTTCTCCATCGCCGTGGAGGTCAACGGGATCACCTTCGAGGGCACAGGCCCCACCAAAAAGAAGGCCAAGATGAGAGCAGCCGAGCTGGCCCTCAAGTCCTTCATCCAGTTCCCAAATGCTTCTCAGGCTCACCTGGCCATGGGGAACCTCGGCAACCCCTCGGCCGACTTCACCTCGGACCAGGCCGACTTCCCCGATACTCTGTTTAAGGAGTTTGAGCCCTCGTCGTGTGGCGACAGCTTCTCTCTCTCCAGTGCTCTGCGGCACGGCCGACTGCTCCGCCACACATTGGACCTAATGGTGCAGGCCAAGCAGAGGCTGGGGGTCCCCACCGCTGAGGCCCCCAAAAGCCCTGTGGTGCTGCTCAACGAGCTGAGGCCAGGCCTGCGCTATGTGTGCCTGTCTGAGAGGGTGGAGGGCCGGCGCCTGCGCAGCTTCATCATGGCAGTCAGGGTGGACGGGAGGATATTCGAAGGCTCTGGACGCAGCAAGAAGCTGGCGAAGACCCAGGCGGCCCAGTGTGCACTGCAGGCCCTCTTCAACATCAGGCTGGCACCTGAGGGGAGAGGAGGCCTCAAACCCAGCAGGAATAGATGCCCTCATTTACCCCAGGTGAGCTACGCCAGCTTGGCATTGGCAGGCACTCCACTCCATACGGTGGCCTGTAATAACCAAAACAGCAGGAGCACAGTGGAAAAGCAACCACCATCCAACAAGTAATTAAGAGGGAGGAGATACGGGTTAGGATGAGCTAAGAGAGGGGGGAAGGAGGAGGAATGAGGGAGATGTGTAAGCAGACTGACTTAACATTTACTTTGGACAGAAAGTGTGGCATATCTAGTGGAGACATGCAAATGTGTGTGTACATTGGAAGGCTCGGGCTGCTAGTAAACTAAATCTGCTCAGTGATCTATTCATACGGAAAGGTATGTAAATGAAGCAAATTATTCTCCTTGTGCCTATGACACAAGAAAAATCTGCATTGTTCCCAAAATTATTACTTTTTTGCATATGTTTGTAGAGCTATAATTGGGAGAGTTTTGTAATTTTGCACAATCTCTTGTTTCCTCATGTGTGGCATCTCAGTGTCTACAAACATTAATTCAATCTGTTGCCCAAAGGAGATAGAAATGCAAAGAGCAAATCGACAAACAAACCACCGACCCAATCCTGTGCTCATTTACCCAAATATGTAAATAGCAATCAGAGCTTCGGAAACTAGTTTTTGAGGAACTTCTAAATATTAGACCCCGGAGTCATGGTAGCTTTGTGGATTGCGTGGTTGCCTTTAACCGTTCTAACCTTCATTTCAGCATGTGAAATATATCAAAAGAAAAACTAATGCAAATATACACTCACTGGGAACTTTATTATGAACACCTGTACACCTTCTCATGGTGGAGGTGGTGTAATGGTGTGGGGAATGTTTTGTTGGCACACTTTGGGCCTGTTAATACCAATCAATCATCGCTTGAATGCCACATCCTATTTGAGTATTGTTGCTGACCATGTGCATCCCTTCATGGCCACAATTTACCCATCTTCTAATGGCTACTTCCAGCATGATAAGGCAGCATGTCACAAAGCAAAAGTCGTCTCAAACTGGTTTCTTGAACATGACAATGAGTTCAGTGTTCTTCAGTGGCCTTCCCAGTCACCGGATCTCAATCCAGTGGAACTCCTTTGGGATGTTGTAGAACAGGAGATTCACAGCTTGTAAGTGCACCTGAAAAATCTGCAGGAATTGCGTGATGCAATCATGTCATCATGGACCAGAACCTCAAAGGAATGTTTCCAACATCTTGTGCAATCAATGCCACGAAGAATTGAGGCTGTTTTAAGAGCAAAGGGAGGCCCTACCCAGTATTAGTATAGTGTTCCTAATAAAGGGAGGCCCTACCCAGTATTAGTATAGTGTTCCTAATAAAGGGAGGCCCTACCCAGTATTAGTGTAGTGTTCCTAATAAAGTGCTCCGTGAGTGTATTCTCTCACTAATTTAATCAACAGCTTTGAATGGTGTGTCTCATTTTAAACCTGTGTATGAAGATATCAGACATCTATGTATCTAGGCAACTTAGGTCAGTGTTCCTCATTTTGTTGTAGGTTGTTATAGTATTTATTGGTAGATCTGAGATAGAGATAATAATACCAATGTCAAAGGTGCACTAGCTGTGCAGTTCACTCATAGAGTCTATCCTAAAGGCTGTGTATGTACACTGTGTGTTTATGGGTGTGTTGCACCGTGTACTATTAAATGGGGTATGTCGTATTAGCATTCCCTTCCTGCCTTGAAGGAATAGACAGACGAAATGCCCTTCTTCGCCAACAACATCAACCAAACAACCTGCTCATGTTTGCCTGGGAGAAACTTTTCTTTTCTCCCTCCTGCCACGGTGTCTAAAAGGATTTTAAAAGGATTTTCCTCACCCGTTTAGTTCCAGAAAGCGCTCGCTTGTGGAAATTCTTGAAAGTCAGCCGTGCTGTCTGCTGTCGAAGGGGGGAAGAGTCATTCTGAAGTAGTGAAGGACACACACATACATCAAACATAGAATCCCCCCAGGTTTCTCTGCGGATCATCTGGTATGAGCTCTCAGGGCGTGTGTGTGTGTATGTACGTGTGTGTGTGTGTGTGTGTGTGTGTGTGTGTGTGTGTGTGTGTGTGTGTGTGTATGTGAGCATATGAGATAGTGAAAGGACAAGAGTTCAGTGGCTCACAGATCTGAGGCCTGGTATTGGGGTAGGTGCCAGTCCTAGCCTCAGGCCCATAGCTATGGTTCAATGCCAGCCTTGTGCCAGCTCTTTAGGGGCTAGTTTTCTGACAGAGATTTCCTCAGGCTCTACCTGTGGCTAGCCAATGCTATTTTAATCCCCAGCCATTATTTTACAGCGTAGAGTGTGAAAAATAAACCATTGCCCATTGAGCACACCCTACCTGTACATACAATACAACTAGGGCCCTGAGTTTTTGCTGGTCAGGATTATGTGGTAAGGAACACCCCCATGCCCGAAGTACCAACGAGCCAAGTTAGACCAGTGTGTTTACCTTTACTGTTGAGGTGCAGAGGTGCAATTGAGGTGCAGTGTAGCTAGGGCTAAGGCTTTGCTTCATGACAACTATGTTCTCTTTGATAAAGATTAAACAGCTCACAAGGGAAATTACTGTTACTTGCTGTGGGTCAGGCAAGGCATGGGTTAAGACAAGATCTTCCCTCAGATTCTGTCTGTACAGAAAAAAAGAGTGAGAAGCAGAGAAAAGGTGATGAGAGAGATAGAGAGGGAGAGAGAGGAGGAAGGAGGATAGAAACATGGGTCACTTTTGCAGAAGAATGAAACAGGAGCCAATAGAGAGAGGGAATATTTGGCAAGGACAGAATATCATCTTGGCGGAGTTCACCATACTAGGATGAGTAGCCACGGGCTAACCTGAACAATAACTGGTAGGATAGCTCCACTGTCTGTCCAGCTCCAAAATGAAAACATTTCCAAACTCATCCAAACTGTGTGGTATGCTGCTCGCATGTCTTCGGCTCCACACATCTCTAAATAATAAAAGATGAACACACACACACACACACACACACACACACACACACACACACAGATTGTATTGATAAGTATAATAATAACAAGCATTGTTATTTTTCTTATTTGCGGCAGATATTGAAACCTGTGTGATAGCTGTAGAAGTACAGCTTTAACAATTGAAGAGACTTGAACTAGAAGTTATGGTTATAACCCAGGTTCTCTGAAGGAGAGGAGGGAGACCCCTCACTCTACACGTTCCTATTTGTTGAAGCTATTCAATCACGCCTGACCGGGGGTGTTTGCATAGTAGCCCCCCCCAGTGCCAAGGGCATATAAGCACTCAAAAACACGCTCCCCGTCATTCTGCGAATTCTGCAGTCATAGAAGAGGGGAATCGAAGTGAGGGGTCTCCCTCATCTCCTTCAGAGAACCTGGGTTATAACCATAACCTCTAGTTTTCTTTTAGGCAACTCAGTTTGACCCCTCACTATGGGTACCTACAAAATGCCCTGCAAGGGTTCACGGCCACGTACCCCACCAACGCTCACCCGGCTGGTGGCAGCACAGATCTCAGAAATAGAGATCCCCTGAAACAGGGCCCAAGACGCAGCCATCTCTCTAGTGGAATGTGCACGGACACCAAAGGGGGGCTGCAGACCGCAACTGTACACCTCACTGACAGCATCCACAAACCAGTGGGAAAAGCACTGTTGGGCAACAGTTTGCCCCGTATGGGGTTAGTGAGGCAAACACACAGCTGGTAACATTTCCTGAACGACCGAGTTCTATCCATGTAGACATGCAGGGCACACACAGGGCAGAGGGTGTTCAGGTGCCTTTGTTTTACAGAGGGAAGGAAGGCGGATATAAGGGGGAGAGCTCAGTAGTGCGACTGCTGTAAGTCATGGTAATGACTTTGGGAACGAATGCAGTGCTAGGCTGCAACGTAACCCTAGAATCACCAGGGGCAAACTGAGTGCATGAAGGATGGACCGAGAGCACCTGCAAGTCACTCACGCACTTGACTGGGCATGAGCAACAAGGACTTGTAGTCTTGTAGGATAGTATCCTAAGGTAGCCATATCCAAGGGTTCAAAACGGATGCTGGTGAGAGCCTCCAGAATCAAGGCAGTCTACTACGTGGCAGTCTGAAATAACCACCAGGTAGACTTTAACAGTGGAAAAAGTCTTGCCCTTATTGAGTAGTTCTTGCAGGTACGAGAGGACCATGGGGACATGGCACTGATAAGGTACCAACCCACAGCTCTCGCACCACTCCTCAAACCGTCTCCACTTCAGGTCATATAGGCCCCAAGTAGAGGGGCCCTGGCACTCTGGACTGTATCAATCGCTCACGAGGGCAGGCCCACTGACATCGTTGTCTCGGGATGCGAACAGGTTGACGATAGGGATCCTCTCGCATTAGCAAATCCACTCCTGAGTTCAGTCTGCCTGGCACATGAGACAACAGATGCACACTGTTCCACATCAGCACTATCCTGGCCAGAGCCAGTAGCTGTTGGGAGCGCGTCCCCTTGGCAGTTGACAGTATGCCACTGTGTACGTATTGTCTATTCTGACCAGGACGTGATGTCCCTGCAGAAATGGATGGTGCCATAGGGCTAGAAATACAGCCTGGAATTCTAGGATATTGATGTGGGCCATGCGTAACTGACCCGACCAAGCACCTCTTACGGAACGTCCATCATGTACGCCCTCATCCCTGATTGTAACAACCTGCACAAGGTGACCCTCCCTATGGGGCAGCTTCATCTTAGAAGGGAGGGGTCTCTCCAACATAGGAGTGCTGTGAGGCACTCATTGGAGATTGGCGCGTATCTGCGCCAATGAAGAGACTGATCTGCGCCCTGGTGTCCAGGTATATGAGCCAATCGAGCAGGCCATTGGCATTGACAGACTGGGCTGACTGAGCCGCAGATAGGTAGATCTAGATAGATAGACCTCGGAGAAGGGATGCTCCCACGTGGATTGTATGTCGCTGGAGCTGAGGCTGGGCTAGAAAGGGCATCCGTGGCTGGTGAATGGAATCCTCTGAGGACTCCAGTAAAGGATCCTTCTCCAGTAGAAGCTCAATGGAGGTGAGGCCTTCCACATATTACCGGGGCCATATTACGTCCGCAGAGACGAGGGCAAGGCTGTTTAGGGTTGTCCGTCTTCTGCTTCCATTTCCCATCCGAACAAATGGATACATCCAAGGACATGTTGCTTCACCTGTGGACAAAACAAGCAAGTTAGTGAATATACTTGGTAAGGATATAACATTGTCTTACATGGAAATCAGTATAACTAGTTACACCCGGTGAGGGAGAGCTAGCTAACCTGCCTTTTGTGAGAGGGAGCTAGCAACTCTTGTGAGAGAAGCTAGCTAGCCAAGCTAGACTAAGAACCTTGTGTTACCTGGTGAGAGTCGAGGGGAGCAAGCAAGGGTACTTACCCGAATAATAGGATTGCTAGCTGCACCTGGTGAGGGGGAGCTAGTTAAACTACCTTGGGTGAGAGAGAGGCTAGCAACTCTGGTGAGAGGACCTAGCTAGTTAGTCTAGGCTGAGAACCTCATGTTACCCGGTGAGGAGCGAGGGGTGCGAGCCAATTATAGCCAAATATAGCAAGTGAGAATAATTTCCTTGGCACTGAGCCAAACTAGAGGCATAAAGCTATTTAGTAGCTAGGAATGTGATATAGAAACTGCGTAGAGTGGGTAAGCAAATGCTAAGAAACCTTCTAACATCTGGGATGAGCCAAACAAAGGTTTTACTCGATAGAGTGAAACTTGGCTGCATGTTCTAGTGAAAATCCAAACGTTTGAGAGTGCTTATATGCCCTCTGCACTGGGTGGGGCTACCGTGCAACAAACGTCCCTGGTCTGTCCTAGGCGTGACTGAATAGTGCTTCAGCGAACAGGAAGGTGCAGACTGCAGTCCCACACTGAGGGCTTAAACCGAGTCAACTGAAAGAGAACTCACTCCCCAGGTCTGTGAGATTTCAAACCTTACTGTGAAGTGAGAAGTGAATGTACAGTCATTTGGCATTAGGTCTCTGGCCATATTACTGAGTGGAATGATTACCTTGTGTTCCCAGCTTGATTGGGCACTTAATCTCTCCTCACCGTTACAAAGATCTGTGGCATTGCCAAGTCAACCCAAGACTTCAGGAAGATGCTGAGTCTCTGCTTGGCTGAAGGACAGTGGTGGGTCAGTGACCGTGTCACTGTAAGGCCACCTCGCTCCCTGACCTTGGATTACACCCATTTGAATAAGGAAATGCACTCACAGGCTAGAATGACAATGAGGTTTACAAGGCCAGCAGGAGGGAATGTACGGTGAGGGCCAAATTTGATTGTCCTCTGCTGGTTAAGATTTGGATACTGTATGTTTATACTGTTGGTTTGACCAATGATTTATTTACATATAGCCAATGTATGATTGATGTAATGGGATTGACCCATAAGCATCAATGCAGTATATAGTTTTCTAATGTCACATTTGGTAACATTTCATTTGGATAGTCCCAAATAAAATGGTGTGTAGATCTTCAGTGGATGTTAAACTAACTGTCAACAACATTTCAACTATCTACTCACCCTAACCCGAGCCCTGACCCTAACCTTAACCCTTTTCCTAAACCTACTTAACCCAAACTTAACCCTAGCCTTAACCCAAACCCTAACCGTATCCCTAGCAAGCTGCTGTATATCAGCAAAGTTGCAGTTGATAGTTTGTTGATAGTTTAAGCAACTGTATATCATCTATAGGGGACTATCCAAATAAAGTGTGACCTACTGTAACATTTTACTGACTCACTTTTTTGTATTTCTCATTCACATGCAACTGTGTTTGATTTTTGTGTGCCTTCGCTCAATATCGTTTCATTCATCCCCCCTGAATGCACACAGTAGAAGACACGCCTGGATATGGACTCATCTAGCGTGGTAATTTCCCCACCCCAGCAAATTGAATATGATTTCAGACACATGAAGGTGACCCCTGTCAACCGTCGAGCGTTTTACAGATTGTTTTCTTTTTCTAATCTCTTGACTTCTAATCTGTCTCAATATAAACAGCCATGAAGCAAAAATCATTAATTAATATTGCCACAACAAATTAGCGATTGTGGGCGAGCGGGTAAGCACCCATTTAAAAGATTCCAACGGAGGAGAAGGTGTGAAAAACACATTATTAGAGAAATTGATTAGCACCTTAGAGACCTGCAGACAGTGTTACAGCCTCAGCATTCGTCACAAGTGCAGATGAACTGACACATATGCTTATAGAGAAGTCTCAATGCCCGTTTTATTCACAGATGAGTTGGTAAGAGACTTTGTAACAGAGTAAAATTTATGATAAACCGTAAATGTGCATGTCCCTCCGGAATCTGTTGTTTCCATGAGATGTTCTTATGCTACCAGTCTGATATGGTATCCATATTGGTTTTTACTGTATTTTTACTGTATTTCAAGGGAAATTCATTGAAAAAAGGGCTTTGTGTCTGAAATTATGGAACAATAATGTTTTCCCAGTTAATGGAGGCACTTTGTACACGGAAAGGTTATAACCATCATGAACTGTCTAATACTTATGCAAAATATGACCTATAGGGCTATTAAATCTGTTTCACCCTGTCAGCACACAGTTTGTACGGCCTGCAAAAATCCCTTAGCAGGGTGAAATGAAATGAGGTTGAATCAAGTCACCTCTCCTATAACGCCCCACCCATCCATTGATGGTGGGATAGCTCCTGCCCTAACCTCTCCGAAACCTACTCTGACTTCCCAGAGTAGCTTCCTAGCTCATTTCCTCTGACATGTCTCTCTCCCTTGGCCCCTAGCACACACATGGCTATAATCATTCCTGAAGAACCCCTCACACTTCATTAAAAGCATAATCAAGTTCATTACAATTTCATAGAAGCTCAGGTACCAAATGGCTTCCGATAAATCACAGCTATTGGTCCTGTGTGCCTGCGTGTGTAGGTTTATCTCCACCTCCCAGGCAGGAATGGAAAAGAGAAAAGAGAGGAGGGATGAGAGGCGAGGTCTGGCCATGCCCTTTAAATGACCTTCCAGCCAGGAGGGAGGCTAGTCTTCATCCAGCCCCCCGTCTCCTGACAGTGGTTGTAACTCCACCCATTCACACGCCTGACTGGGTATTTAGACCCACTAGGGCCCTGAAACCTCCATGGAGCCTGGGCCTCCAGTATCCCCATAGGGCCCATATAGAGTTCTCCCTCTGGGCTACAGTATACCGCATGTCCTTGGGTAACTCTGGGACTGGGTCACTTCCCATAGCTGATGATGAAATATGTCTGTAGAGGTTCACTGTTGGTATGAATATACAGGTCCTTGGAGAGCAGTTATGTAAAAACACCTCGTGTTCTATTTAGATAGATAGATAGATAGATAGATAGATAGATAGATAGATAGATAGATAGATAGATAGATAGATAGTAATCTGTTGCTAAAGGAGCTTCTCTGCTCTGCCACAGTGTCATGTAGGGGTATTTAATATCAAATTATTTGATTTTAAATTATACAACTCATGTAAATAGTTTATACAATTTTAGCCTATTCTTTGATATAGAGTGAGTACCTCTAATTGACAAGTACATTGTTAGGATATAATATAATGATCAAATGCAGGCATTGATATACAGTATCTAAAAAAAAAGAATAATATTACCACAGCAAAAAAGGCAACCCTGTACACAAAATAAAATGTGTACAGTCCTGTATTCCATTGAGAACTTCCAAACAAACAGCCATATACATTTGTCATGCTCTCTGGGACCAAACGCTGCTTGGTCTGGGCTGGAGGGGGGAGGTAGGGGGAGGGAGGCGAGGAGGGAGGCATTGAAAACTGGCAGGGAAAGATGAGGGGCAGACTGGGCGAGAGAGGATGGATGGAGTGTGGAGGAAAAAGAGGGAAACCTCAGCGGAACAAAAGACCTTCAGGATTAATTAGGCGTCAGATTGGTTGCAGGGCACAGTGGCTCTCTGAGAGTTTAGCATTCTGGGAAGACCGGCCCCGCAGTCCTCATATTTCAGCCAGCCTGCCCCTGAGTATATCTAACAGTGGCACAGCACTGGGCTCGCTGGGCTGTCTGTTATAGATGTACTACCATGGTCATGTATTTTTTATGATATTGCACTGGGCAATAAGGGAGCTTACAGGGGTCATGTATGTAATACATATTTTTACATGATATTTGCGCTCTGTTTCTGTGTCAGCTGTAGCCACCTTTAATGTCCCGTAACTTAATGTTTTATGTATATGTTTGGAATCATGGGAAAACAACATTAGTGTGCTATGGAGCTCAATGTGTTGTATTTACATGTGCATTCTCAAATAGTCACTAGTGCAGGGTTTTTTTGTTAAAAGAGTGGAATGTAGTGCATGATCAATGCAATTTACCAATCATTATGCCCTTGTCACCTTTCTTTGCATGAATATGCGCACAGTACTGCTGAATTTCTTATTCCAGTCACTCATGTCTAGATTTGAGAACCAGACCCAAGCTACCAGTTAATAAGAATTGTACTGGCACTGTCATTGAGGATGTGTCTCCCTGCGACCTTTTGATTTCACCTGCTCCTGAGCTAAGGAAGTGTTGAACTGTGCATACAGATGACATAGTCAGTTGGGTAACCATGAGTCATAATTTCTGGGCCTGACTTAGACTACTGGCAAACCACTTAGATAAGATCAAATAAGAGCTTGTTCTGAGGTTCCCAGAGATCATTTCTCATCATAAGGACATTTGTGCTGATCATATCAACACAGAAACCGTTGGACATAACTCTCACACATTTCCTTTGTCTGAGCTTTTGGCACATAGAAATTGGGATGGACTAGTATGGGCTCTGATTGGCTGGTGAGGAAGTGCTCTGACTATCATAGATGGAATCAGACCCAATCAGGTAATCTCTTAGAATTTTCATTTGCTTCAGAATTTGAATACTGGTACTTATTTGCTATAGTCAGGGACACCTCAAAAGTCTATTTTCTTTTACTCTTTGATGCATGCAACTTTACTAGCCATAACCCCAAATGTAAAATCATGAGGTTCCCATATACAGCATGTGTTGGCAGTTAACTTTAAAGAAACTGTTTCTGTGCTTTTGAGTCATCTTCATCACATGCAAATACAGGTGAATCACCACCTTAGTCAAGGCACCTGAAATAACCTGGACACCTGCTTTATTTTAGCACATACACTGCAAATCCATTCCCACCCCCCTGTTTAGCCGGGGTGATTTTCAGAGCCTTTCATGTTCAGTTATGTGCATTGGCCGCATAAGAGGATGAAGTTTCTGCTTCCCTAATGGAGAAGCTCGGTGGTGTATGTAACTTGCACATTAGAATGAATGACTAATGATGATGTGCTTTTTGTCAGGGGAGACTATCATCAGCTCCTTCAACGTTTAGCCCCCTCTTGTGGAATCATATTAACTTTCATCCCTGTCACAAAATGATTATACAGGTAGATGGAAAGAAAATTACTAAATGTTGATTTTCCATGATCTTTTGTGCCTCATCGACTAAAATGTTTGTTTACAACAAAATGTTCATCCACTTGCTTTAATTACCATGGAGAATGTCAGTGTTAAATGTATGACACTGTGTGCTGTTTGGTTCCTTTTCTAAGACTCCTGTCTAAGTCACCCACTCGTTCACCTACCCACCTACACACTACACATACACACAGTACAATGCTCTCTCAGTAACACATAACACTTGCCTGTACGTCAAACGTCTCACACACTTAAGCACTTTAGAGAGTGCATTTAGAAGAGGTAGTTAGAATACGGCAGCTCACTGACAGCATTTTTTTATGCTGTGCTGTGGTTGTCTTGGTGCTGTTAAGACGGTAAATCTGACCAATTAGTGAGCAAGGCACATCCGGGGGTGAGAAGGGAGAGGTGCTTAATGATCACCGGTCCCCAGGTGACGGAGGGAGAGAGTCAAGACTGACATCGCTCTCCTTCTCTCCCTCTCTGTCTCCTTCTCCAATATGCTATTCATCCTCTCTGACTCACCACAGCAAGTGAGAAAATGTATATGCCTCAAATAAGCAGCTAATGAAGCATTTGTTTTGTTCACAATCATAACAATGACACATTTTGGATAGAACGGGGTCACAGATTGATAGTCTGTCTGACATGCATTTGCCAGGGAAAAGGAAGATGATTCTTTTCATTTTGTCTGACGTATCAATTGATAATGAGACAGTGCTAAGTGCTGATGGACTAGTGTGTAATTTTCTGAGGGAAACACATAAATAGCAGGAATATTCTGCCTTCTTTCATCCAGTTGTTTGATTCTACTTTGCCTTGTCTTCACAGTCTATTCTGATGCCACTCATGTTCTCTACTGTGGTGTAGAAGCCATCTCTATGAATGGTGAATGGTCTGTGTGTGTGTGTGTGTGTGTGTGTGTGTGTGTGTGTGTGTGTGTGTGTGTGTGTGTGTGTGTGTGTGTGTGTGTGTGTGCGCGTGTGCGTGTGCGTGTGTGTGCTTGTGTGCACTTGCGTGCGCATGCGTGCAACAGAGAAAGACAGGGGAGGGGGATATTATTAGGAGTGTGTTGTGTTTGTTACAGTATATCTACTATATAATGCTTACTTTGCAGACTGCATGTGATGGATTTTTTGTAAATGTTAAGAGAGCAGGGGCCACAGACTTATTTTATGCCACTGTGAAAGGGCTTTCTTACACAGCAATTAATTTCAATGTTATATGAAGTGCATACTGTATACAGTGCCCTCCGTAATTATTGGGACAGTGACAGTTTGTCTTCTTTTGGATCTATACTCAAAACGTTTGGATTTGAAATCAAACAATTACTATGAGATTAAAGTATAGATTATCAGGTTTTATTTGTGGGGGTTTTTGTATATATTTGTTTCACCGTTTAGAAATTACAACACTTTTTATACATAGTCCCCCTATTTCATGGCACCAAAAGTATTAGGTGTATTACGTTACATAATTTGTGCAGATATAAGTGATCTGTCAATGTCTAGTATTGATACTAAGCTCTGCGTTTGCCTTTGGAGTCTGTTATTGGTGTCTGTCAAGATAAGGACCAAAGAGGTGTCAATGAAAGTCAAGGAAGCCATTATAAGACTGAAAAAAAACTTTAAAAAAAACAAAAAACAGAAACATAGCCAAAACATTTACCAAAAACAACCGTTTGGTTAACACTTTACATTAAGGTCACATTAGTAAAGGGTTTATAAATGGTTTATAATTAGTTGTATGAATGAGTAACTAACATTAATTACTGAGTTACAAACATTTGTAATGAAGCATAATTAATGTGCACCTACAGTATAACATATCAAATAAGGTGCTCCAAGTGAAGTAGCCTTACCTTTCTTAAGCAATTATGAATAGTAATGCATGTTTATAGGGGACATCAAGTAAAGTGATCCAACATTGCACGATTCATAATAAGTAGTCATAAATTAATAATTCACATTCATTGTTTATTCATGCTTGTTTATACTATAGTAATGACAGAGATAGCATTCACTTTTAACGAAACATAACCCAATAACAAACTGCAGCAAGGCTACTGGCCTGCTGCGGAATGAAAATAGATAAGTTAATAAACTTAAAGGTGCGTTTCACATCAACGTACAGGCTTGCTGCAGGTGATACTGGTTAACTAGCCACTACTTAGCCTCATTTGGCATTGATTTTAGCTAGCTAGTGAGCAACACCAGTGGCCCCACAGAGCATACAGCAAACTGTGTACTATCGGTGTTTAAACTATAAGTTGTTTCAAGCTTACGGCCAGGGTTGCCAGGTCTAGTAGATCTAGTGAACAATGAGATCACCCTCGCTGATGGCATGAATTTGTGGCAACATATCTTGTTCCTTTGCATGTGGGCTTGAATCCTCATTATGTTTTCGAGGGATCTTTCCTGCATTCTGTTTCTCAGCTTGGTTTTTATCAATTTCATCCATTCTCTTTCCCAGTATTTACAATATTTTCTCCCATATTTTTCCCATTTACCTGACATTATGGAAGTAGAATCATGTCTAGCCAGTAAGCCAGTTTATCAAATCGGTTCCTCTGTTCTAACCTCTGCATTTATAAAGCATTAATAACTGGCTCCTGATTGCAAGCTCCCTATTTGGCAAGCACCAAGTGAATATCGATCAATGTAAACTAATGACTAATAACTGTTTGTAAATGATTTAGAATTTAATAATAAACTGGTTATAAGTGATTTATTAACTAATTATAAACCATTTATAAACCCTTTACAAATGTGACCTTAATGTAAAGTGTTACCACAGTTTGGAACAGTGTTAAAAATAATAGGAACACTCTCCAGGAGGTAGGCATGTATGTGTCAGCCACTACCGTTTGCAGAAGATTCACCAGCAGAACTACAGAGGCTACACTGCAAAGTATAAACCATTAGTTAGCCACAAAAACAGGATGGCCAGGTTACAGTTTTCTAAAAAGTACCTAAAAGAGCCTGCAGAGTTATGGAAAAAGGTATTGTGCACAGATGAGACAAAGAGTGAGGTCTAGAGAAAAAAAGGAACTGACCAAAATCAGATAGTATACCACCTAATCTGTGAAATATGGTGAAAGGGGTGTTATGATTTGGGCTTGTATTGCTCCCACTGGAACTGGCTCACTTGTCTTCATTGATGATGTAACTTCTGACGGCAGAATGAATTCTGAAGTGGACAGAAACATCTCTGTCATCTCTGTCTGCTGAAGTACAAGCAAATGCCTCTAAACTCATTAAACAGTGCTTCATCATACAGTAAGACAATAAGCCCAAACATACTGCCATAGCAACAAGGGAACTAGTGGAAAGTTCTCAACTGGCCAAATCAATCTCCAGATTTAAATCCAATTGAACATGCATTTCATTTGGTAAAGAGGAGACTTAAGTCAAAAACACTTCAAAACAGATGTTTGCAGTACAGGCCTGTCAGAGCATCTGTTGGGGTTAATGGGTCACAGACTTCAGGCAGTTATGGCATGCAGAGCATTACCAATCAAATACTTAACATGAGTGCTTCATTTAGATGTTATATGAATCTGCCCCAATACTTTTGGTGCCCAGAAATATGTATAAAACGTATTGTAATTTTTAAATGGTGAAACCAATACAATATGTACAAAAATACCTTCAAATAAAACCAGATAATCTATACATCAACCTTATAGTAATTGTTTGATGTAAAATCCAAACGTTTGGAGGATAAAGTCAAAAGAAGAAAAAATGAAATAATAACTAAATAATTACAGAGGGCACTGTAGTATTAGATAGCTTCATGCTGTGCTGTGATTCATTCAGGAGAACAAAAATCTCTAATGTCTTACATTCATTCAACAGTCAGGTGGTGTTCCTAGGCAACTTCATACAGTAGTAAGAGGTTGAGTCAACACACACACGCGCGCGCGCACACACACACACACACACACACACACACACACACACACACACACACACACACACACACACACACACACGACAACAACAACAACCCATTAAAACAAGATAAAGTTCTCAGACATGTCACTCTCACTCACAAAGCACCATTGACATTTTCCTTGATCCCTTGTTGACTGTTTAGAATTTCAAAAGAACACTGTAAGCTATGAATCAAATGTCAGGTGTGGCAGTGTAGTGGAACCATATCAATACTTCATGATATATGACTAGCCATGGGGCTTTGTGAAGACCAGCACCCATAGACATGACATGAAGCATGCTCCATACTTAATACATGGCCTCAGTGCTGTACTGTACTAACCATGGCTTAGTTTTTTTTTGGGGGGGGGTTTAGCAGTGTGTTCTCCTGGCTTGACAATCTGGTGAAATATGGTGTTGTGCTTCCCATAATAACATTGTGCCAGCGACTGTGTTTTGTTACAGGGCACTGTTACAGCCAGACATAAAAAAACATCAGTTGCATTTCCTTCATTTCCCTAATCTCAGCCCCATATGCGGTGTGAAGCTTGGCAGCAGCCATTACGGGTGTGTTCAAAGAGTGACGAGGGGTTTGAAGTCTGCTGATTGCCGGGGTCAAGCCCCAACCAGGCGGCTTGATATCTTCAAAAACTGCAGAGATGACTTAACTCTGGTGTCTAGGCAACGGTCAACAAATCGTCCTCCTCTGAGAGGATGGCATCAAAACACTTCACAGGACACGTTTGAATGGTTCCCTCTTTTAAAACATGAAACGAGGTACTGGATCCTACAGTACCAGGCTGAAATATCTTAAAGCAATAGTTAGATGTAGCACTGCAACAGCTAAACAATGTGTTGTGTCCAGTCAAAAACTGTAAAATATTAAAAGGGGGTGTTAGTCGTATATATTATGTATTTCTTAAATAATAACCATGTGAACCAACACCATTTCTGAGGCTAAGGCTTCCCAATGATAGTGTGGTATGACTAGGCAAACCATCTCTCTCTCTCTCTCTCTCTCTCTCTCTCTCTCTCTCTCTCTCTCTCTCTCTCTCTCTCTCTCTCTCTCTCTCTGCCTCCCCATGGCCCTCCTGAATCATGAGTAGATTAATGAGCAATGTGTGAACAGTCCTCACGGCCACTGGAGTGGCATCCCTCCTCATAGTCAACGAGAGCTGCGCTCGTTAAAACCCCATCACTGGCCCTCTCATATTCTCTCCCTTCATGTAGCCTCTTTTCAGTATCCTTTTCGTCAAATATCTGCCACTCTTGCTCTCTCTCTCTCTCTCTCTCTCTCTCTCTCCCCTCTCTCTCTCTGTTTCTCTCTCTCTCTCTCTCTCTCTCTCTCTCCCCTCTCTCTCTCTGTTTTTCTCTCTCTCTCTCTCTCTCTCTCGCTCGCTCGCTCTCCCTCTCTCTTTAGCAGTAGGTCATGTTATTCCTATGAAGGAGCCACTCTGCTGGCCTTTGATGCATAATGTATAAAGCCACTGATGTGTGTTTTACACCATCTCTGACATTATTAAGTCATCTCAGCCATATCTCTCCTTTTATCTAGACAGGAGAGGTTAATCACAAGGGATTGATACTGAACACCTCCAATGTTCTCTAACCATCACACTCCCCTTTCTCTCCACCATTTCCAATCTGTGACACATAGACACTTAATGCAAATTGTGGTATTTCCCTCATACTAATGGTCTATTTATGTCAGTGGAATTAACTCACTTAATGTACATTAGTCTGTGATCAGACTAAGGCACTGTAAAGCTGTAGTGAACCACTCAGAGAGTGAGTCCGGCCGGCATCCTGTGTGGTGGCCAGCCTACATTAGACTGTAATGGAGCTGATCCTCATGATAGCAGCTTTGGTGTCCTACTTGTTTTGTTTATTTGTTCAGATGGACAGAATTAAGGTAGATTTTAGAGGTTTTAAACAGACCTCCACACAACATCTTGTTCTCTGTCATATTTCAATCCAATTAAATGCATTTAAATATTGTACATGTAGATCACAAAATGTCCAAGAAGCCTCAATTACAAATACTACTGTTTACTGAACCTATACAGTATAAAGATGATATGCTGTTATATTTCATTCCACAGACATGTTTAACATACATAATATAACTGGGATCTGTTTTTCTAGGCTGTGAAGTGTAAATTGACATGAATAGTTATATCTCTGATGTGAAATCAGCAGGCTGTCAGGGAACTGTGCTATCAACACATCAGACCATGGTTCACATAATATAACGGTTCACTTTGACCCTCACCTGCTCCAACCTTAACCCCACTGTGGCAGCTCTATATCAAAACCTAAACATGCAAATATTGACATTCAAGACGTTTTTCTATTCGCCATATTATAAGACACCTAATTATCAAAGCTATTGATACAAACAGAAGAATTCTATTTGTCACCTTATAAGATGTTCAACCCAACAAATGGTTTACCACAGTAGACCTCAAAGATGCATATTTACACATCAGAGTTTAACCTGCACACAGGTGATTTCGGAGGTTCGCCCTCCTTACCATTCGGTCTGTCTCTGGCCCCACAGACATTCACGAAGTGTGCCGAAGCAGCCATAGCCTTCGTTTAGGAAAAGGGCTTGAGGGTCCTCACTTAATCGATGTTTGGTTGATATAAGCAGACACCTTGGATCGGGCAGTAGAGCACACAGTCGCACTGTGGTGGAATACCACGTTAAAAATACTTTGAAATAAAAAATGCCAATAACCAGTGTTGATGGTTTATCCAGATACTCTTATTCACAAGTAATAAAAGTGAACAAGTTTGCAAAGGAGTTCGCGTTATCATTTCAGTCCGCCATTTTATACTTTCAAATATTAAATGCAAATCATTTCTACTTCCTGGCTGCGTCCACCAATAACATTCGGTTCCTGCATCTCGTCACGGCCTGGTTTCCCCTCCCATTTCTAAAGACAGTTCTCGCGTTACTTCATATTGGTGATGGGCTCATTGTGTTTATTACTGTGATTCTGGTGCCTGGCACGGTTGACCTTATCTTCACCTACCAATCGCAGTGTTTATTATGGTTTCAATACATCTTCACTCCCTCTCTCCCTTATCCTGTTTTTCTCACGGAATAAGTGTATCTGGTTTCCTTAATCTGCTCTCAGCTTCTTTGTCCTGTCCACTTGGAATGTTCACAATTGGTTAAATTTATATCCTCTTCTCTTTTCTGTTCACCATATACTGCTTTCTCATGCCCTGGTCATCTGCTTTCTCCAAACTTTGCTCCCTCCTTGTAACCTTTAAAAACCTCTTCATTACTCTCCCCTCACAAATCAACCACTGGCCATCCTGGTCTTAATCCTCTCTCGACCTTTCCTTTGTGGAATTAGGAATCTTTATTTTCTATAGAAATTTACCATAGCACCTGCCCAATCTAGGCTTCTGGAAAAATTGTGCGAAAAGCTTGCTCACACCCACTCAAAGGACAAACCTTGTCAGTGACTCTGGACCCCACCATGGACAGAGGAGAGGCTTTCCGCCTATGCCTCGAGGTGTTTCGTCCAGCCACAACTCGTACTGGATGCACCTGAGGCTACTTGGGCCTATAGCCTCCTGATAGTGGTAGTCCCGCTTGGCATGCTTCTCAAGCAAGAAATCCAGCAATGGGTCATAGCATCTGGATCCTTCTCTGCATTGGCACAGCTGTGTGCTTGTCTCCACGACATGCCTAATGGCACTACTGCGGTGGAGAGACCCCTACCACCTGCTGAGAGGCTGCCTCATGGGGAGAGTACTCTCACGCAGGGTTGTGACGTCAGCTGTCTCATTACAGGGATGGGGGGCAGTTCACGAAGGACGTTCAATAAGCGGCATATGGGGGACTTGCTATCCCAATCACCAAATATTCCACCTACACCCTGAGTTGATGGATCTGTGGGTTAGCCCGTAAGAGGTCCAACTTACACTTGGAGGGCTTGGCCCAGAACATGATTCAACCATTAAAGGCTACAGTACCTGGCCACCATCCAGTATACCATGTTGGTCCTGGTGAAACTACTATAGTGGCACATCCCCTTGTCCGTTGTTTTGTCTATAGGCCATATAATGTTTGCTCCTACCTTCCCCTGACAAACTTACTGTACCCTAACCATTTTGAGCTATTCCTAACCCTAACCCTAACCCTTACCTCAACCACTCAAAGTTTTAATGCCTAATACTGCCTAACCGCCACGTATGTCGTAGCTAACACAATTTATTTAATTTAAGTCTATTTTTATGAAATAGGACTTTGCCCTGTCATAGTATAAGGACGTTTTGTAATGATGCTGTGTCGATTGTCATGACAAACTTATCTCATAGATGAACCATTTTGAGAGCAATGTTGAGGCACAGTGTGAGGTCAGGTGTGTTGTCGGTGATCAGGGTGTTACAGCCTATCTCTTCCCCCCTCAATGGAAACAAGGGAAAGGAAGGGAGGAAACAGACAAAATGTCTCACCCTCTCCCACCCTCCCTCTCTCCTGTTCTCATTCATCGCTCTTTTCCCACATCAAGCATGTGTTTGATAGAAAAAAAAAGCTTTCTTTGTAACGATGGTGGCACAGCCCGGCCGATCTGACTGACAACACCCTGCTGATGGAGCTAAAAGCATCGCTGGGCAAAAATCTGTTCCGCAGGCTGCAGAGCCATCTGGACATGGCGCTCAGAAAGGTTGGACATGGTTTGAGGCAACGTGGCAGCGCGCTCTCAAATCTGTACACAGTTCATCTTCCAGGGCCATTGTCACAGAACAAGCCCTTTTTGTGTGGAGAAACAAAAGAAAACCAACAGCACAAAAAAAGAAGTGATATATCAGCATGTTTATGCCAGTGATGGAGCTCTCGAAGAAAGAGAGGGAGAATGAGAGAAAGAGAGAGAGATAAGGAAAGAGAGAGAGGTGAGAGAGAAATATGGAGAGAGTACAGTATCTAATGGTACAGGTAATAGAGAACAAACAAGAGGGGGATCTGTCTCACTGCAGGTGCCTGGCACTTTAAGAATTTAAAAAGCCCCAGAGGCAAGGTTTCCACCAACTGAATGGATATAGACTTTCAAAAGCCTCACACTCTGCGGCAGGGACGAGGATGATATAGAGGCAGAAGGACACTATTAAAACTTGGAGAATGAATTGTTAAATACCTCTATAAAGAAATATAAGACATGGCCCATTTTTATGCAGCCATGGCTGCTCTGGTGGCGCCTGATAAGGTAGCAGGGGTTTGAAAAAAAATGGCCTCCACTCTTACAGACATATGATTGGATTCTCTTGAACTGGAGATTGCAATGCCCTCTGTCATCATGGATGTAGTGCTGCAAATGCATGCTAGAGTCATACACACAGTAATGAGAGTTAATTGCAATAGCCTTAGCCTCCTCCACCCCTGCAATTTCCTTTAGTCCCATTATACTGTAGGTTATGAGGAGATGGAATTGCATATAATTGTAGAGGTACCATAGGCTTTTAAGCAAGCCAATTTAATTTTAAATGATACTTTAAGAAGCCAAAACATCACATTTTCAGAGTTCACATTGAAATCATTTGAAATAATGTTCAGTTAAAGTGATTATTTAATATGAAGTAGTGTAAATGCAGTGAATCTGTGTTTTTATCCCTACCAAACACCTGCAATGTGTCTGCTAGTACAGTGACCTGCTTATAATATTTTTTCTCCACAGGAAATTATGCAGCATCTCAGTCCCCCTGTCAGCCCCGCCCCCAGAGAGGGAAAGACTTCTGGGTCAGGGATCAGTGGAGAAAATTTCCCTGTTGACATTTGTGTTTCTGGCACAATATTGACGTCTAAGAGAGTGCGGCAGGAGAATTGGCAATGACATTCCCCGTTACCTTGGAGATAAATGTGGAACTTTTAGCAGGGGAAGAAGGCTAGACTAAGGGTTGCAATAACGAACAATTAGAGTTTATGATGAGAAGAGTCTGATGTTCAGTTTTATCCCAGAAACCTGGTTTGATTGGGCCCCAAATCTTTGCACTTCAACTGGACTTTAACCTGAAAGTCTCTTTCCATTAATGTGTGACATTTTGGACAGTCTGCACCCTCCTCATTCCAATGCGTTTATCATGTTGCCGTCTCTCAGCTTAGCCTCAGAGTTTTCACAGGCAATCTTCCTGCCAGCTGTGTTGAGGCACTATGCTGTAACTGTGTTTACCATAAACATGTTATACCTCCACCATCTGATATCTAAAATTAACTACGAGCATCCCTCTGAAATAAAGAGAACATGTTCTCCTCTTTTATGTCTTGAATGAAAAAATATACATGTGAGATGTCACTAACTGTACTTGTCACTTAAACAATTTTTCCCGCTGAGGATAATGTTGTGACAAATGGTATCCAAGTGTTCTTGGAACTCAGCAAGCTAGTTTATGTTCTTTGTATGGACAGCTTGAGCAGTACAGCCATTAGAAGGTATTTCCTAACTTTCTCACAAAATGTCTTAACATTAAACCAATGTCTATAGCTAATTATTAACCTCCTTGCTCTTCCAGGAGGAGAGAAGTCAGCCACCCGTTAGGCTCTCTACTCGGTACAAGCCAGGGTGATGTACTGTACAATTGTATAGCAAGCTCCTTGGCCCCATTTTTCGGCTACATTAGCCCTATACTGAGGGTGGCACAGAGCTACAGCAGCATGCCCTGCACTGTTAGAGAGAGGGAGAGAGCAAGAGAGAGAGAACAAGTTACGTGTTCATGATACAAGGCTTTGCATTGTTTTCACTATTTTGAACTTCAACCCTAGAATAAAAACATCCTATTCAAGTATCACGCAGGTTCAGTAAGGCACGGCAAGGAGGACGCAGCTGGCAGTCAGGGTTGTTCCTCACTTTTGCTGATCACGTCACATGTTCATGGGACAGGCTGTAAGAGCCAGTTCATGTTAGTTTCACTATGGTTTGAGCAGTTGTTCACGCTGCCGTTCGTTTGAGTTTACCACCACCACCCCAGCTTCCACCTGCAGGTTAGCTGTTGTTACCTACCTACAGGTGATTTGATTGTCATGGTCTACCCGCTTCTTGTATTTTATTTGTATTTCAATATTGTTTCATTCATGCGGGGGGTTAGAAGTTTATGGGCTCCCCGCTATGTATATTATATTATAGCTATATCATAGTGGAACCATCCTTTTCGCCAAATCTAATTGTACATTCATTAAACTCTAATTGTACATTCATCTAAACATTGTACAAGACTTAAGTGTCCTGACTGAACTTAAGTGTCCTGACTGGGGGGGGGGGGGGGGGGGGGGGGGATTAGGGGTGTGTTAAGAACCCTGTATAGGGTAAGGGTGAGTGATTCTTCCAATAACAAGATAGAGAAAAAAGGAAAAGAAAATCATAATGCGTGTGCCTGCGTGCGTGTGTGCCATGTACCTTTCCCACCCTCGTCTGAGAAAGGAAGTGATACTGTAGGTTGGGTTGAAAACCATGGCGCATACGCATACTCATCAAAGTAGAAATCTGGCCTGCAGTAGGTCCATGCAGACGCATCAAAGTAGAAATCTGGCCTGCAGCAGGTCCATGCAGACGCATCAAAGTAGAAATCTGGCCTGCAGCAGGTCCATGCAGACGCATCAAACTAGAAATCTGGCCTGCAGCAGGTCCATGCAGACGCATCAAAGTAGAAATCTGGCCTGCAGCAGGTCCATGCAGAGGAGTCACATGTTGTACTGCTGTACATTATCTTTTATTTTTCTCACCAATCTAAACTCTCTATGCCCAGAGGCACTATAGAAGATCTCATCTCCCCCAGGGCATGCTGGTCCTACCCAGGAGGCCTCAGTGTGACACCCCCCGCTCCACAAGATGTGAACACCCTGGTCACAATTTCAAACTGTGTGAGGCTGTCCCACAGCCCCGACGAGGCTATAAAGCGCATTATGCTCCCTAACCATTTTTTCTCTTTCTTTAAGCGACCGTCATCACATCTGTTGATGTCCTCTAAGCTATTGGCTGCTCAATCTGTGCTGAGGGCCACCGGACGCCTAGTAGCCTCCCTCCTTTCCCTCCTCTGATAATCTACTGAGTTGGCAAGGTTGGGACTGAGAGACCAAGCCCATAATTACTACATAGAATAACACGCATGGTAGTGGAGATGGTGTGAGATCAATGTTCACTGTTTGGCAACATCTGTTTAACAGTGTGGGCTTTAGTGAGGTGGCTTTTGCTGGCTGCACTACTGTAGCTGGGGTGATGAGTATGAATTTACACCTTTGCTAAATGCACAGATGGTTCATCCGATTGAGTGCCCATGACACAGATCTGGCCCTCACCATTCATTAGTGAGAGTGCTTTGGACAAATGCTTTGAATCAAAAACAAATGTGTCTCTGCTGTTGTGCAGAATTATTTTTTTGGGGGGGGGGGGCATTGTGTTTGTTTTCAAATTAACAAAGAACTATAATTGAATATTTATTAACTGTTGCCTGAAACAATTTGTGTGTTGCAGATTGATTGTACCATTTTCATGTCTGAAAAGTGATAATGCCTTTCTAGTGTTCAATTCATGTGAAAATGATTTTAACTACAGTAGTAATTTTGTAATTATCTCATGTGCCCCTCTTAGCCACCCCACCCTTCTCACAGTATAACTATTATTAGACCTGTTCATCCAGTAGGCTTATCTGCAAATAACCACTCTAAACAGTATGATTTATTTGATGTTCAAGGGATAACCTGTATAAAACAATATATACGGTATAATGATAATATAAACCTTGTATGGTTTGGTCCATGTCTACCCAGAGAAATAAAGAACTGATTGTGTCTTTCAGGACTTTGCCGATTCAATATTCCACTTGGTGAGGGAGAAATACGGCAAGCTGGCAGACAGCTGCACTCCCATGCATGCACGCCACAAAGCCTTGGCAGGCATCGTAATGACCAGAGGTATGGCAAATTTCATTGACTTTTATATCGCAGTGAATTATTGAACTAGTGCAATATATATAGAGAGACAGAGAGAGACTCCACTGCATCTTGTGCACCTGCAGAGCATATACTGTAATATGAATTATTTACCATTCATCCCTCAAGGTGATGGAGACAGACATTGTACCCATGTCAGTTAGCCTAGCATACACTGGGCTTTCTATGCTCTCCAGGGTTTGACAATACCTCAGCAGGTTTGTGGTATTTCAAAGTGTATAACTCAATAACTTTCTGAAAATGGTTATATGTATAGCATTATTGTATACTGTAGTTAATATGACAAAATTGTCATAGACTTGAATTATGTTCATTATGTTCATGTTAAAATACATTCCATGTATTTTTCATGCTATTTGCATTGGGCTCTTACATACTGTACACTGAGACTTGTGTATCTGTGGAGAGCTTTATCTGCTGCTCTGGCTGCAGACTCCGGGGGTCAGGGTGGATCAGTATCTCACATGTCTTTGGAGAGCTGCGGCTCATCAATTTAGACTTCAGTGAGACCCTGCTCGCCTTGACCTAATCCAATTTCTCTCCTCTCCCTGCCTCCCAATAATTGCTCTGTTTGTTTATTAATCGGAGTGTTATCTTCAAAGATCCAGGCACAGGGCTGCCCAAGTATTTGCAGCGAGCTAGCAGACACAAAACTTGACAGGAACACTAGGGGCTCTGTTCCCCTCTCTGAACATCTATTGGCTGTTTTCCACTACTGCATGTGCCACCAGAATATTAATGGTGGTCCATCTTTGAACCACAGCTCCCCCTCAGTCAAGGCCTGCAGAGACAGGTTTAACCTGGGAGAGATTGGCCCACTGCAAGGCTCCTATTGGTGATTCACTTGTAAAAGGCTAAGTAAACAGGCACACATATGTCAGAAAGTGTAGATAATCCCATTTGAATCTAAGGTAGTGTTTGGTGGAGAAGATATGTTTAGCACATCAGACTTCTCTTGAAAAGCAAAGGATGTCCATGACAAATGTCAAAGTCTTTTTAACTTGTTTATACGGAATGTTTAAATGACCCTACTTTTTTCAGTTGGGCTATAAGGCTCTAAGGCTCTCTCTGAAGAGAAATCATATGGGACTTAATGGAACAGTTCAGAGAGTGAAAACATTTCAAACAAGTTGTGAATTATCCCGTTGTGATGGTTTGAAGTCTGGATATCCACTTTCACAGGGGAATCTTTCTCTCTTTCTACTTTAGCTATCGTTGCTGCTCTTTTTTTAATGAATTTGATATTCAGTAATATTGAGTGTTAAAAGCTTTGAATTATGGTCAAGGAGTTTAGGGTGACAGGAGCAGGTTAAAAGGGTATAATGGACAAATATCACAATGAAAGAACAGCATTCAGTCAAGGCTAATAGTTTTGTCTGTTCAGAGAAATAGATTGTTGAAACAATAGTGTGCCAATAACCACTGTGTATATTTCTGTGCAATAGATGAAAGCAAGCCTATTTGGTAGCTTACATTATGGCCTTAATGTTATTTCCAGGAGATTTTATTATACTATTCAGACAATGTCACAGATGTCAAGGTTTAATAGCTCTATGAGCTATTTACGTTACCATATCTTTTTTCATTTAAATTTTCAAATGATTCTTCAGATTTTATGCTGTTCTCGTAGTAATCTTCAAACATCTTGCAATGAAAGAACAACATGTGAAGGATCATTTCATGAGGCTTGTTTAGCATAATGGAATGTAAATTAGTCACTAATGTCGACCTTGACAGTTAATTTTACTCCGGGAGAAAATCATTTTAATGCTCATTTATAGGACTTAAAAATAATGGGTTATTACAAAAGATATTTCCGTCTACTCAAAACGATACTTGCAGATACAGACAAAAAAGCTGGAATAACCTTTGAGTAAAGCTTGCCTTAGTTCTGCCATTGGTAAAGGAAAGATTTGGAAAATGTATGGAGTCTATGTCATTTAACTCCCATTTCAGAAAGAGTTAACTTAACCTCCCTCATCAGGATTCCTTATGATGATTGCCTCATAAAGAAATTGATAAACTGCACTCATTTGGAAAATGCCTACTTGATGATAGTTATTAACCTCACATCAGGGGAAGGAACATCCTCTGGTAAAACTATACTGAACTGTACACTTCTCTATGTAAATAGTACAAATTACTGGCATTTAGAAATGCAGTGTTGAGTGTAATGTAGCGTGGTGGAGAGTGGCCGTTCTCTCAGCGCACATTGCAAGCTGAGTGTAATGGACCTGCAGCTAGCCTTCTCATAGACTAGAGCTGGTGAAACCAGTATTGGTGTCTCAGAAAATGTGTCACTATTGTGTATATATATATACATATATATATATATAACCCTATATATATATACTCTCAAAATGCAGCTGCTGTAGTCATATTCCTCATGTAGTTAACTGGCAGAAATAAGAATAATATCTCTCTTGATGCTGTTTAGAATTGGGAGCAAACAAAGCTGTTCTCTTCCTGAAGTAGTTTAGATGGCTTGTCATAAAGCCATGGCATCAGAAATCAGTGCTCCAAAGCAAGCCACAAATACGATGGACCCTATGTTTTGTGTTAGTGTTTAGAAGAATCACCACCAACAGTAAGTCTAGTACTGCGTGTGCTCTGCGCTTCTGTAGTGATGACAGTCTCTTGTCATGCTGTTAATGGATGAGGTCATTTAACCTGATGTTGACTGTATGTAAATATGATCATGTGACATGAACAGTTTTAGACACTGCTCTCCTGCCTCCCTGCCTCTGGCTCTGACACCCTCCTCTCTTCAGTAATCAACAGATGTGTTTGTGTGTGAATAGTGCCTGGAGCCTTTGCCAGTGTAACTATGTTGTTCCGACACTCTTTTTCTCACCCTGCGATGCCGGTGATTATTCCTGGTTTAAAAGCAGCTGTGCCTGCAGGCCCTTCTTTCTCCTCTCCTCTCCAGCACACCGAGGGCAACTTTGGCGGCAATTTCATGGCGAGATAGAGAGCAGCTCGGAGAAATTATCCACTGCAAAATTGATTTAAACAATTGCTTAGTGGAACAGCAGAGAAAAAGGGAGAGCAAAATGGGGGGGGGGGGGGGCTTTTTTGGCCCTTTTAACATACATTATCCCCAGAAGGAGGCAGGACTGCTCTGAGGTGATGTGGAGTACAAGGTTAGAGACATGGTCGTGGTGTTGGCTCTCTCACTGAGCCCAGACCTGGCGCTCACTGACACGACGCAGGAAGAGGAGCCTGTTGGTCCCTAGCATCCATCTTCTGGGTTCTGGCATGGACCCCTTGGCCAGGAAGGGCTGGTTCTGCAGTGTCATAGCCAGGGCAGCTTCATTGATTGATTGTCTTAGTGGAATGCCTTTAAAAAGGGGGCATTATTCATGGAGGGGGCATTACTATTTTCCTTTCTTGTCTGTCACCAGGTGGTTTGTTTCACTGTTGGATATGTGCACATTAACCTGTATCTTTACATCTGTTGTTGCCTATATTCTAAAGCTGTAGTTATCAGTGTAGGACCATGTGACCAGTTCAGCTCTGTAGCGGTTAAGGTTCACAACCAGGCCTTATATGCATTTCTGTCTCTAAATGATTGATTGATGGGACTGACTAATATATTTAACAATACCATGTTTTTGATTAAATACCATTTAATAATACCAAACCTATGACAGTATAGTCCTCAGGTCTATCCAAGCCGCAAGTCAGTGGTTAGTGATAGGTGGCAGAATGGGCTTCAAAGGCTGTGCCTTTAACCCTAGCGCAATATGAGCTCGTCTTATTGTTATTGCCAGGCCCCTCGCCAGTGGAGGTGGCGGTGGAGGTGGTGAGGCCCTGCTGCACAATACCATCTGGGCCACAGCAGATAAAAGCTCATATGTTTCACCCGCGTTGCCTGCAGGTCCGGCGAACGCAGTGAACCCTGCATTTCTGAGGCGATGGAGAGATTTGTGGCGGGGGCTGAGCGGACAGCGCGGTTAAGCATGCTGAGCCAGCCTCCGTCACACACTCCTGCTTTGTGCTGGCCTAAATCCTGCCGCTGAAACCCTTCATTTTAAAAACCGTGGTGCTTTTGAATTAAAATCAAACAAATACGTCTGTTGATTGTAGCAGGTGGAGATCTATATGCTGGTCGCAAGTGGGTTTATCCCTACTGTGCTCACAGAAACCATATCTCAAAGAGTGGTAGGTTCCCTATTTGACCTTTATGGGTACTGTATGTTGTTAGGGTGTGTAAAATTGTTTACGGTCATTATCCAATACTAGAGGTACTCAGGGTCTGGTGTTCAGAGATTGTTTGTTGTTGACCAATATTGGCATAGTCTCCATATTGTCTACTTATAGTCATCCTTACCGCTGACTAATTAGATATTATATTATTTAAAGGGGTATGACGTCCCCTACCCTCAGTATCCTGTCACAGAGATTGTCTACCTACAACCCATTTGCACCAGAGCCAATTTTGAGTAATTGAATCATTCAGTGACGTGATAATATTGAGCATCTGAGGACAATAGTTATACAATGAGCACAGTGTAACGCCTTGCATTTAATTATTATATTCTGCGACATGATTCATCAATCAATGCCTTGTGCAACACTAGCGTTGCCATTGACTCACCGACTTGAGTGTGATGTAGCTTACTGTATAAGATAAAGAAGAACACTTCTAACATCGTTGTTTCTCTTTCTGTTTGTTTCTCTGCGTCTATACAGGTTTGGACCTGAGGCAAGCACAGGTGGTCGCATTATCTACTGGTACTAAATGCATCAACGGGGAGTACATGAGTGGCCAGGGACTTGTTGTCAACGACTGCCATGCTGAAATCACTGCCAGGAGAGCATTAGTGCGATTTCTTTACTCTCAGTTGGAGCTTTTCCTAAGGTAACAATTCAATGGGGTTTTTTCTATGTATAGTACATTAGTAGGCATGGATACAGTATGTTACTAATTATCATGTTGAGTGTTATGACTAATGTTTTAAAATCAATCCATTCTGAAGTGTTAATTAAATGCACTAAAAATAAAGATCACATTGTATTACTCACAAGTAGGCATCTACTTTGTTGAGACTTTTGTTGTGCCCTCCCATCATATGTCCAAGTTATGCTCTAATCAACTCCATGGTAACAGCACATATTTTTTAAAACAAAGACTTGTATAATCAAGGAGCCATAGACTGTGCAAAATCATGAATAGAAGATACACAAATGATGCTTCAGTCATAAGCTCATGCATTTGAAAAACCTTGCCCCATCAGTGACCTCACACTAATATTTGTAAAAGTACTAAAGTTTTTAAATTTACTTCCGCTAAAGAGAGCTGCTTTTAGTGGGCATGGCCGGTAAAGTGCTAATTTTGTTCAGCAAAGTTTCAGTCCGCGTAGAGGCGGCGGGCAGGTCTCTGGCAATGAGTGGGTGGGGATAATTGAATATTATAAGATGTTCATTGTCCTCGCCAATCAGGATTTCACTGCGAATGTTTTATTTTTGAGAAATAAAATGCCCATACTATCAGTTGCAACGAATGTAACCACGAACTGACATGTAACGTTTAATGAACCTATTGTATAATCGTTTATATTATGTTCCCCTCCCAATAGTACCATGAATCGAATAAGTGCAAGTTGTCAACTTTCAGAGTTATTCCACCAACCATATTTTGAGTTTGTGCGAAAAGCTGTCCAAACGTATTGTCTATGAAGTTGATATGCGTATTTTCCTATAATCTACAGTATACGGTGTTTAAGATATTCTCCTATTTGATTTGACACTATAAATACATGCACTGTTCCATGATTTAATTAGTAATTGGCACAGAGAGTGGAGGCGATCGATATATGCAACATTAGTCATTCGATGTTTTAGGCTCACAGATCATAGAAATGCGAGAAAATACACTAGGCCTACTTCCACATATGTATAGAGTATTTAGCTTGCTGGTGTATGAGGGAATATCCCCTACAGCCAGAACTGCTGCCCGTTATGATCAAATACGTTTCTAATGTTTTAGTAATTATTGAACGTGGAACGTCATAGGTGTTTTTATTTTGCACACGCGCTCCGAAAACTCCCATTTACTGCCCTGCCTATATTGGTGCAACGTTTGTGTTGGACGGGGCAGACACACTTTGGTGACACCAAATTACCAAAACGGTATTTGCACACGTTTTAGTGTTGTGCAGCGCTCTTTAGTGAAAGCAAATTGGGGACTCTAGTGTTTTATAGCCTCATGGGCTACTAAACGGCCACTCTGATGCTTCAGATTAGCAGACAGAGGGCCAGCGACTTGAATGTCATATTTGCATACACAGTATTGACTTTTGTCTGCCCACAATGCCAAGTGGCAAGTACAGAGCTTTCTCAGCGAAGCAAGATGTCTAATGAGAAAGATAAGTCATAATAAAAATGGCCAAACAAAATGCCAAAATGGCCATATTAATTTTCCAAGAAAGGACAGGGGACAGAGAGAAAGTGTTACCAGGATTGTCTATTTAGTATCATGCATGGTGGAATGTCCTCTGGACTGATAATAAAATGGCCTGCTTTTAATCAATATGTCTCTTTTTTATGTTTTATTTCCATACGGTCATATGGTATAGAGGTCAATGAAGTCTCTCATTAGAAATAAATGAATTAAATGTATTTATTTGTATTCAAAAACCATCAAATGGTTGCCATATACTACTGTATAGCTTGCAATGACACTCAACTAACCATTATGATCAGTCAGTGAGAAACAGTAGTTGATTGGAGCAGTAGTGTTTTCCCAGTCTGAGTTAACAATCATAATCATTTTCAGCCTTCAGATATGATGTATGTAAAAGTTGTCACCCCCCCCCCCATCCATTTCTCCTCTCTGTGATGTGTCATCAGCCTGCTCAGACTGAGTAATGTTCAGGAGCTGAAATGACAGGGAGAGAAAAAGGTTTGGTCAGGGAAGAGGCCAGTGTTTGTCTTCTCTGTGTTTCATTTTGTCATTGAAAAAGAGAGAGAGGGATGCGGTTATGTGTGCTGTGATGAATTGTGGTCACTTCTCATCTATCTCCTCTTTTTTCATCCCTCAATTTTGAAGCAAAAGGCAAGAGGACTGGGAAGAGTCGATATTCGTCCGTCACAAAGAGTGTGGCTATAGGTTGAGGGAGAACGTCCATTTCCATATGTACATCAGCACCTCGCCTTGTGGAGATGGCCGCCTCAACTCGCCTTACGAAATCACAACTGACTGTAAGACAGAGTCCTATCTCCATCTCTCTCTCACTCTCTCTCTCTCTCTCTCTCTCTCTCTCTCTCTCTCTCTCTGTATCAATCGTTCTCCCTCTCTCTCCTCTCCTTGTGGTTCGGTCTTCTCTTTAACTGAGGTTTTTCAAGGGATCATCCTCTCTGGCGGAGATTTTGAAAGCGTCTGCTCTGCTTTTGTCAGCCGCTGTCAAGAAACTGGCATCCTTTTCATGTCACATTACATCCGGGGGCCCTTTCAGGCTGGCAAACCACTGTGCTGAACAGATGACATTTTAATGCTTACTCCATAAAAAAAATGTATATTCATTTAGATGGCTGGCGTTTTTATGTGTGACTTACAGGGTTAGAAATGTAATCTTCCTGGCAGTTTTCCATCAAAAATATTTTTCCCCCCTTTTCTTCAGACAGATCTTGCTATTCAGCAGCGATGCCGCTGTATCATTATATTGATGGTGAGGTTTTCATGAAAAAGAGAGAGAGAAAGAAAAAAGAAAAAACATTTGAGGCAACTTAATCATGCCTGCTTGAAAAGAAGCCCTGTCTCCCTGAGAAGCTTTGAACTTCACTTGCTTGGTCATTAAACCTTTTTAATGTTCATCAATCAGCTTTTACAGATTAGAAAATTACTTATGCATTAGGGCATAATAATCATAATACCTTTTTTTGCCTATTCCTCTACACTTCAGAGTGGAACTTGAGGCTTATTTTTGCCCTCATTGCATCAAGAGAACCATAGCAACAGCTCGAGAGGAGGAATCTAATGTAAAACAGTTCTTGAGGAATGGCTCACAATAACTGCACTTTTATGCAGTTGTGCAATTCCATATGTGGAATTGCAACCAATGTATGGAGTCAGACCATAAAGATACAAATCCATGCATAGTCATGTGCATTACATACTGTACAGCACAGGCATATTGTTGGCGTACATGCACGTGAACATGCATTTACAGTACATATTGTACATACATGTGTGATTATCAAAACCCTTGACCCAGACATATTGGGAAGATTCTTCATACCGTACATCCAATACATAAAGGACTTCAGCCCATTGATGAGCTAGTATACAGTGTATGTTAAGACTGATGGTCAATTTCTGCGTCATTTTGAAGTGCACAGCAGCAGACACCTGCTGAAGAAGTCCCACAGTCATCTGCGGACCAAGATCGAGTCGGGGGAGGGGACACTGCCGGTGCAATCACGGGGGGCCGTTCAGACGTGGGACGGGGTGCTGCAGGGGGAACAGCTCATCACCATGTCCTGCACCGACAAGATCACCAGGTCAGCCCCCCTAACCATGGAAACACACGCTTGTCTCCCTTGGGATGACATGTTTTTTAGGACATGATCTGTGATCAAAACAAGATGTTAGATGAAGGTGTAAAAACCATTCTCAATAAGGAAAAACATGTTTAAACGTCAGAATAATTATCATCTTTCCAGCGACAGTCTTGGTTGATAGAACACAGAAGTCTCCCAATCTCCAGACATTTCACGGACAGGAAGGAATAGTCATCTATTGATTTAAAGGTTAACTTTATTAGAGGATTACCTTTTGATGAAAAGGCATGATCTCAGTTTAAATAGAGCATTTTAAAAGGTACTTTAATGAGTGAGAGAAAGGTTGGTCTGATATTTGCTGTGTGTGTGTGTGTGTGTGTGTGTGTGTGTGTGTGTGTGTGTGTGTGTGTGTGTGTGTGTGTGTGTGTGTGTGTGTGTGTGTGCGTGCGTGCATGTGCATGCGTGCCTGCGTGTGTGTATGCATGTGTGTGTGGGGGGGAATTGTCTGGCCAAGAGACAGAGACAGGAAGTGATAGGAAGGAGCACACATGTTAGTCATTTGTGTTGTTTGGCATTCTACTGTTGATTGAAGATTTCTCATATGTGGCTTGATAGGATAATCCCATACAAATTAGTTTGTGTAGGGACTGCGTCACTGTTTTAACACCTACACACCTCCTGGCCTTACTCTTTCACCTACAGCACAGTGAATAATGTTGGTTGCGTTGTATACTACTGCTTCAATACCCAGTGAGACTGTTATTAGACCTGACATGGGGCCAGAGAGAGCAGTAGTGTAGGGCAGTAGTGTATCAGGCTTAAGCAAAATGTTCTTGTGATTTTCGCAAGCGTGTTTTTCCCAGAGTATCTTCTGACAGCGACGAATTATCTTCTTGTTCTCGCTATGCCAAGAGACAGTGATGTTAAATTGAACAACCTTTCCTCTCCACCTCTGTTTGCAGTCTGTCTCATTCCTCAGAGTGTGAGAGCCCAAGTGTCCACACTTAAGATACTTCTCACATAGGATGAATAGTGGAAGATGATAGCAGTGTTGTCTTCCCACTTACCCTTATGTTAGGAGGTAATCGATGCTATTAACATGTTTTTTGTCTTATATAACAACATACTATATACCCATACCCATGTTTGATCCCTGTGATCCTCAATACACACTAGTCTCAGCAGAGGTGTGTAAAGACAGCATTACGTGCAGGGATAGGCATACCTACACAAATACTGAGGTGAACCCTTCTCCCCAGAAACCGCTGTTAATTTGACCAATTTGATTCAGTCGACCGGGGCAGGAAGCGGAGCGATTAAATCTGTCCAGGTCACCACCAAGGGTGAAAGCAATTACTTTGCAAAAAATAGAGGGAGACGGGGAAAGGGATATCCTGCTTTCTTCACCAGCTAGCCAGCACTCTCTTTTCCCTCCACTCTTTCTCCATCTTTATATCCCTGTAAATTATCCCAGTCCGCCATTCAAGTGAGTGGGTCACGGAAGGCCAGCTAATCAAGGTCAGAGTGGAGAGTGGGATTGAGAGGAGCTTAAGACCTCATCCCCGACATTCAGACCTGTTTCAGCTGGGATATACAGGTACCTCTACCGCCCAGGTCTCCAGGCCGGATGGCCCCTAAGCTGCCATTTGTGGCCCCTAATCACACTTGTTTCATATTCCTCCCTCCATCATCCCCTCTCCCTCATATTATATCTGTTAGGGTAGTTGTGTTATGATAATGAGCCACCGAGAAAGATTATTTTCCCTTTTAGAATCACTGTTATTTCTTTCGACATTATTATCATTAGCCTATTGGTTTCTAAAAGCACGAAAGGGATGGGCACCTGATTGACCAGAGTAGATGTTTGATTAAGTCAATGACTGTTTTAATTGAAGGGCTAAATGGCTTTCATACGACTATGATCTTTTATATTCCATTTGAGTTTTATGTAGATGAGCACATTACTTTAATGGCCGGCGTTTACGGTGCGCGGGAGAGAGGAGAGGAGGCGGGAGAGAAGGAGGGATAGAGGCAGAGAGTCCCCCCCCCCCCCCCCCCCCCCCACCCTTTAAATTCACGCAACAGCCAGATGGCTGTCTTTTCTTGCATGAGATTAGAAGATGTTTCTAATTCACAGCGTTGCTTCCTGGGTAAATTAATATTTCAGGCTAAATCATTTCTGTTTTGGTGGAGCAGGGGGGCTAGAAATGTGAATTATGCTCTTTCTTTTGTTTAGGAAGGTAGGACAGATCCCTCTAACAGATTGTCGTGCAGGTACAGCCTGGGCGACGGGCGGTTCTAGCCGTTTAGTGATTCTTGGAAAGCGGTCGATGTTAATTGACTGCTCGGGGAAGCAAAAAATATAATGACTCATTATTAGTCATGAACGGAGATGTGAGGGAAAATAGGCTCCCGCAATAATTGCAGTCATGATAAAGAGACTTTGATTAACAAAAAGAGCAACGATGTAAAAATTAGCAACATAATGTTTGCCTCTGATTGCGCTTCTCATGAGTTCATTAGCCCAATGCACGTGAGAGTACACAACCCAGGTACACAGACCGTCTTTGTTTCCTCTCTCTGAAAGGAGGAAATAATTATAAGCTTGGTTAATTATTTCCAATCCATACATTAATTTACTCTGAAAAATAGAGAAGCTTCAACAGCAAATGCCAATGGTCCAGACATTTGCCATATCACCACTGGGTAACATATTGTTAGCTATATGTAAAAGATACAGACAAGATTAGTCCTTTAATGATTAGCTGTCACTTGTAGATCTCCCTAAACAAACTAAGAGGTGATTGCCCTTGCCCTTAGAAAAAGAAAAGCACACCTGCAAGCACAAAACCCCAGAAGTGTATTAACCCTAATGCCACTGATGAATATATACAGTGCCTTCGGAAAGTGTTCAGACCCCTTCACTTCATTTTGTTGTGTTGTAGACTCAATTTAAAGTGGATTAAATTAAAATAATTTGCCATCAATCCACACACAATACCCCAGAATGACAAAGCGAAAACAGGTTTTTAGAAATTTCAGTAAATGTATTAAAATTGAAATACAGAAATACCTCATGTACATAGGTATTCAGACCCTTTGCTATGACACTCTTAAAATTAGCTAAAATGCCAAAAAGTCATCAACAAATCACTCAATAAGTTGAATTTAGTCCATCTTAATGCAAGGATAATAGTTTGTGTAATTTTGCAATTAATATCTTTTTTATGTTTTTATAGGGTTTCTGATTTGCATAGGAATCAATTACACACTGTGTGGATCAGGTTGTCATTACAAACTGAGCAAATGGAGAGGAACAAAACTACTCAGGAATGCGACCCTGAGGCCTGGAGAGACTTACAAAAATCTACAAAGTTGAATGGTGGAGAGGAAAAAACACAGTTTCAGTCGCTCTACAAAATTCTATAACCAAGTGGCCAAAAAGAATCCCCTAATGGAAAATAATCTATCTCATATCCATAATTGTGTTTACAACAATGAATTCAAGTGATACAGCAAAGAAAGTGGCTGGAAATGTGTTTAAATGGTTTTACTACAAAGCATTAAGCTTGGTGCAAATCCAGCACATGCAATGCAGTTTCCGCACCATCTCTCGTGTGAAGAATTGTGGTAGCTGCATGAAGTTATCGGTATGTTTGTCACTGGCAGGGACTGGAGTTTGTCAGGATCAAGAGAAAATTATGAAATTTGCTGAGTTGGTAGTGACATCCTAATCTACACAGTGTGTAATTGATTCCTATGCAAATCAGAGACCCTATAAAAACAAAGATATTAATTCCAAAATTACATGAAAAATCCTTGCATTAAGATGGACTCAATTCAACTTATTGAGTGATTTGTTGATGACATTTTTGCATTTTAGCTCATTTTATGAGTGTCATAGCGTGTCAAAGGGTCTGAATACTTATGTACATGAGGTATTTCTGTATTTCAATTTTAATAAATTTACTGAAATTTAAAAAAAACGGGGTTCTGGGGTATTGTGTGTATATTGATGGCACATTATTTTAATTTAATCCATTTTAAATTGAGTGTATAACACAACAAAATGTGGAAAAAGTGAAGGGGTCTGAATACTTTCCGAAGGCTCTGTACATGCTAATGTGTTGTCCGATTAAATGAGTGATGATGCTCTGACCTTTGTTAAGTGTGTAAGGGTGTGTGTGTGTGTGTGCGTGTGCGTGTGCGTGTGCGTGTGCGTGTGCGTGTGTTTTTATTGATTGATTGATCATCACATCCTGTGCCCAGATAATGATCAGATTGTTTCTGCCTGTCACTGACGCCCCTAGTGTCTCCTCTCTCCTCTCTTCCCTCTCCCCACCTCCTGCTCTCCACCCCCCCTCCGATCTTCCTCCTCTCTCCTCTCTCCCCACCTCCTGCTCTCCACCCCCCCTCCGATCTTCCTCCTCTCTCCTCTCTCCCCACCTCCTGCTCTCCACCCCCCCTCCGATCTTCCTCCTCTCTCCTCTCTCCCCACCTCCTGCTCTCCACCCCCCCTCCGATCTTCCTCCTCTCTTCTATCTCCATAGATGGAACATCCTAGGCATGCAGGGGGCACTGCTCAGTCATTTTGTGGAGCCAGTGTACCTGCACAGCCTGACGGTGGGTAGCCTGAGACACACGGGCCATTTCAACAGGGTGATGAGCCAGAGACTGGAACGCCTCGGCCCTCTGCCTGCCTCCTACAAACGCAACCAGCCCCTTCTCAGTGGTATGAACCCCACCCCCCCCCAAACACACACACACATGCACGCAGACATGCACTCACTCACACACACACAAACACACACACACACACACACACACACACACACACACACACATGCATACAAACACTTGATGTGTGTTCTCGCCTTCTTCCCCCATTGAGAGTGAGAGATGTGAGAGTTGTTCATTGAGACAGTTTTTTGTGAAGATGAATCAGTGGAATCAGATCTGATGACAGATGTAGTTTTTATCCTTATGAAATGAATATTGTATTCACTTCAGGCCAATGCAAAATGTTTAAAATGTATTACACATCATGTTATGGATTTAGATCCATTGTCAGTGTTACCCACTATTCTGCCTGTGGAGGTACAGTACTCTTTGAAGGGTATTTTCCTTCTTTCAAGATCACAAGTGCTGAAGAACTTTATGGGTAATTAGGTGTCATGACTCATGAGGAGGCATATTTTTAGGGCTTTATCATCATCAAGATTGATAATTGTACAGAGTGATGATGGTTGTAATGAATTTATCCTTGAATAAGGGGCCACAGTTTTCAGTGTATCATCACAGACATTTTTCATGATTTGCTCACTACTTTTTGAATAGAGTCACTTTGAAGTAACTGTTCTGAATTAAAGTAGGTTTTATAGGCAGCCATACTAAGAGGTCATAGATATATGTTTATACACAATACACAAAGACCCCTCTACTTAAAATCATAATGTTTTGTGACTGAACTCTGAGTTATTTTATGCTCCATCCCTTTTGACGTGCATTTGTGGTGTGTGTTGTGTGTGTGTGTGTGTGTGTGTGTGTGTGTGTGTGTGTGTGTGTGTGTGTGTGTGTGTGTGTTGGAGGGGGGATATTTGCTGTCAGATCTTTTCGTCTGGACCCTCTGTGAAGCCTGCGGAGGGGCTTGGGGGTGGAATGGGGGGAGGAGGAGGAGGAGGAGGAGGAGCAGGGAAAGTCATTGGAGATGGCCCTACACCAAATCAATGTAATCACAGTCCTTATCAGACAGTCATTCAATGTGGCGGGAGCAAGAAGGGGAGGGGAGAGTGAGAGAGAGAGAGAGAGAGAGCGAGACAGAGAGATTGCGAGAGCGAGAGCTGATCCATTCAGCAGCCCAGGGTCCATGTGTCTCCACCTTGGCCTTTTCATTCACGGTGATGAGATCCCTGGCTATTGTGTCTGGGCTCTTGTTCAAGGAAATGGCTGGGTTATTTTAAGGCCTGTCATAAAAAGGAACTGAACTGAAGACCTCCTATCACTGGCCAGCAAATGACTCCACCTCCAGCAGAGTTCTAAACACGTCAATGAAGGTGTCCTTCACAGTCACCTGTGTTTAACCAAATATCACAGAAACTGGGAGTTGCTATTCTTAGTAGGAATGACAATCGTAGCACCTGTAGTGATGGTAGCAGTAGTGGTTGTTAGCAGTAGTGGTTGTTAGCAGTAGTGGTTGTTAGCAGTAGTGGTTGTTAGCAGTAGTGGTTGTTAGCAGTAGTAGTTGTTAGCAGTAGTGGTTGCACAAGGAATACTTAACATGTAAATTATAAATCACATGACCATGGATTGAA